>NC_138788.1:29133066-29725566 GCF_965178545.1 Coloeus monedula | reverse complement strand
TTAGTGTTAATTTTGCTTAATTATTTTTTAAAAGGCATCTTTTCATAACATCTGCTGGTTCCTCTTCACTGCCCATTAGAAGAAAAAAAAAAATAGCGTGGTGCCTTTCTCAAAATAGTACCCCTCCAAATCATACTAAAGTAGTGTTAAATACTTTAAACTTTGTAAAAACCCTCAGAAACCTAACACGTATGCAGATGTCTCTCAAGAAAGAAAAGTAGAACGGGAAAAGGGCGGGAGGTGTGGGGCATAAAAAGAAGGAGTTTAGAGGGTAAGAATCCTAAAAGTTAGAGAGAAGATACTTAAAAAGCCACCAAAGGCTGGGAGTGAGCACAAGGAGTAGAACACTCTGATCACAGAACAGATGTACAGGGCTGTATAGGGGAAATGAAAACACTATACTGCTATGTAAAGGGAGAGAGGGGGAAATAATCAGATTTCACATCACGAGGTGAAAGACCGACCCAAAAGAAAGAATTAACGTTTGACTGTATATTTTTATATACCATTTAAGCCACATTTAAATAAAATAAATTACCAGCCCAGTTCAGTCTAACTGCAAGCAATTAGAATACTAAAGCCCTGGGAACTCGCTGCTAACATTAACTCAGAGCCATTTCTTAACTTGATTTCAGAGCATTTCCACCCAAGGCATTCTATAATGAAAACTAATTTTATTAGAAAGGGTGGTGTCATTTACATTGTTTGGATTTGGAGGCACCCTGTCCTTTGGACATGAAATCAATGCCCTATAGCAGGCAGCTTTCAAAAGCTTCCACCCCTCCCCAAACTCCTTCTCCCACAGTATCCCCTGCACTCTGTGAGGGGGGTAGTGAGGTGATTCAGTCTGTCTTGCAGTTTCAGAAACAGCTTCTGTTTGGAGTTATATAAGGAAGTTTTGCAAAGTGGCACGCTATCACTAGAGATTTAGTCATTCCATGTGGGCTGGATTCAAACTGAGATCTCAGGAGCTCAAAAGACAGAGCGACACAGCCTCCATGGAAGCCTGTGTACGGCAAGTGTGCGAGAATAGAGCCTTGTAATGAGAGAAGGCACAGGTTTTATTAACAAACAGTATGGCAAACCACAATTTCTTTTAAGATCACTTCATACCTCCTTAGGAGAACTATAATTGGGGATGCCTTGATGTTTCGCTCTGTGACGAGTTCAGAATTATGCCTGAGTCACTGTGCTAGCCTTCATTTAAACTTTAATGTGCATTTTGCATTGGGTATAAAAACACCATTGCATTTACAGCCTATCCAACACAGAGCGGGTACTTACATGCAGAGAACAGAATGCAAACAATTGGGTTTAAATTATTTTTCTCTCTACCTGTACAATTTTGATCAAGACAGAATAATAAATCCCTCTATTTAGTTCTCTTTTCTGCTGCTTTCACCATATGCAGAGAGGAAAAAGTAACTTATGAGGCTAAGCAAGGAAAAGCAAAAAAAAAAAAAAATTACCAGAAGCAATGTCAAATTTTTTTAGGTGGCTAGCACAGAGGATTTATAAAATCCAAAAGACACAACTGAGTTCAGTATAGCTCCCAAGTTGCACCCTTTTGCAATAATACCCTGAATTTTCTTACTTGCTTTCATAGCTATTTCTAAAAGAAAAGCAGATAAGTGGCAGCTTTGTTCTTTACGTATGATTAAATTTTCAGAGTGAATTTAAAAATTAGGAATCATTATAAAACTATAATCTTATGTTTGCAAACAAAAATGATCCTGCTGTACTCTTTGCAAAAGCTCAGGGGCAGACATGCAGGTGTTGTTAAAGGGATAAGAAAATGAACCTTATTCTTCTGAAAAACCTCCGAAATCAGGCTATACAAACCCTTGCAACAATACTGTCATCTGTTTAAATACTGGGACTATTGGGGAGGGGAGCTCAGCAGTGGTGGGAAGGCTTTCATGTGGTTACATGTTTATTTTATTTAAATTTTTTTTGTTAACTCTTTTACTCTGTAGCTTTTACATATTAATATCATCTCCATGAGAAGAGGGGGAAAATAAAGCATTCAGGGAACTAGTGAAGAATCTTTGTATCACAAATACCTACCTGTTTTTAAGAATTCTCTGTAATTGTCCTTAATGTGGTTACTTTACAATTCTTTGTCATCACCATTTCTAAAACTTACAAATCCTTTCCTGCAGAGCTCAGTATATATTACCGATACATTACTGAGCACACATGTTCCACAAAGAAGATACCAGACAAATATGTGATGTTAAAATACTCGTGCTTCTAAAGATATTTATTCAAATACTTCACTGGTCCAAGCTCTCCGTATGAAACCCTTCAGAAATCTGACCTGTAAGTAAACTTGACTTTACTCAGACCTTCTTTTCAGTGGCTACTAGGAAATAATAAAAAAATAGTAGTTCAAATACCTGCTTTGCTACAACAGCAAGCAAAAGCAGAGATTAATTTCAGAAAATGTACTGAAACATTTGAGGAACAGGCTTCTTTCTAAATATTTATGAGTCATTTTATAACTGGAAGAAAGGTGTTCTGGAATACTGATCTCTAGTGTTACACCTACAGATCTACAGCACTCACAAATAAATAATAAATATTGATATGTGTGTAGGTCTATCTACCTGTACTGTATTTTCAGTGGGTGTACAATATCCAGTATAATACATAAGCTGTTTGAATACCTCACACCACACTCAAAACACTGTGAAATACTGTGTAATTTTTAAAATGCTTCAGCAAAGGTTTATACCAAAGCAATGCTTTGACTTTCAATACCAGTGTATAAATGTACTTTCCCTATCAAAGATTTTGTGATGCAAACATGATTATTATTGTACCTGATTTGATCATGGTATTCTTGGAGAGATCAAATAATAGAGTTTTTTTCCACCCTTCTTTTTCTAGTGCCTTTAAAAAAAATTCCATTATCAAAGAATGTTAATTTCTAAGGTTTGATCTAGAGATTCCTGTGTAAGTATACAATTATTAGGGAAAAAGAGGCACAACAGTGAATATTTTAAAGCAATGTAATCAATATTTTTGCTTTGTGTAGATTTCCCTGCAACAATGAACAAAAAGATCTACTTCAGATTTAGAAACTCAGCTTTAAAGGGAAAGCTAGACAACAAAAAGCAAGAAAGTACTCACCTCTTCACGTAATTTTATCAACTGCAACATGAACGCACAAAAAAGATAAAAAGGAAAGAAATGGCAGGAAAGAAAGATCAGTTGTGTGACAGGATACAGAATTAACATTGACAATTTATCTGTTTACATGTTTAGCATTTAAAAATCACAGACAAACACATTAAAAGAACCTAAACATAGACTACATGCAGAGTTTTTTGAACGAATAAAGATCACTTTCTCACACTGTCACATTAAACAAAGAGAATAGTGTGAAATTCTCTTTTAAACCACATCTAAGACACCATCATGAAATAAAGGGGAATGACTTCATAGAAGTCTATATTATAAAGAAAAAAACAAGTTTACTATTCCTCTCTTCGAAGATTGTACAGCTGAAGTGGTTTTGTATACACAAGTTTTCAGAATGTTTTCTGTATATTTTAGTCGTGACAACTGATTTCTTATTTTACTAGAAGATCTAACTTATTAATAGATGACTGCATCTTTATAGCATGTATTTCAGTATTTCAATTTTTATATACCTGAGTTCTAATGCAACTATATTATTTAATTTTATTATTGAACTTCATACTGAGGGGTTTTGCCAGGTAAAAAAAAAATAAAGCAGCTTAGTTAAATGGCTCAGAACTATGATTTATTGAATAGCATATTTAAAAATAGACAAAGGAATAGGGAACAACATGAAATGTATTTCCCTCAGAAAAGACCCATTCCAGGTTCTTGATCCAGACCACTATACACTGTGTATATATATGCACACATAGAGTGTGTGTGTATGCTTATATAGTATATAAATTTATATTTATTTATTTATGCTTGTAAATCAACACAATCTAACACTAACACTAATAATATTGCTCTGGCAACTTTACCATAAAACCAAATAAAACCCCAGCCTGATGATCAAGCTATGTTGTAATATACACTCCCCTTAGAGAGATAGATAAATTATTTGTACTGGAACAAAATGTATAATTGCTCACAAAAAATATCTGCACAAGAGTGGCTCTTTATGAAAAATTACAGTTCTCCCACCGATTCCAATTGAATTCAAAATTACAACAGCTACATAATTATCTCAGTTTATGCTGATACTTCACCTACAGTTCCATAACACTAATTTTCAACATATGTGTAAGCTGAGAATGTTTATTACTAATAAAGTCTCACCAGCATGAAGGAAACAAAAGAACCTCCATTACTCTCTATTGTTTCATACGGCTCGTCTAAAACTGAAGGTTCGCCTCACTCCGTTACCAAAAGGGACAAGAGTCTCTAACGAGATGTAATTAGGAGGGCTCCTACACCACCCTGACCTGAACTGGGCCAGCACTTCTGCACTGAGCCAAAGAATTTTGGTAGAATTTGGTACAAAGAAAACTGCATTGTCGGCCAAACCAGCGCTTAAATTCAAGTGCTTGGCCTATCATAAATTTGTCTCGTTCTCCAGCTCTTCCCCCCCTTTTTTCCCCAAAAAGGCAAACATTAAGGCTTTAGAAAGAGACGATCTGGGAGTTGATCACATAGCTATCTTTTCTTCCTGAGGCCACCATTCTTCAGTTGACTATGATACTTAAAGGGCCAAAGTTTAAAACGACTCTCCCGCAATAGAGCCCGTCCGGGCATGCCACCCTGCTATAATCAATGAGAGTTTTAAAATGCTGCACATTTGTTTTTTCAATAGGTCCCAAACAAAAATGTTCTATCTTGTTTGTGCTGCATGGCTGAATTTAAGCTCTGCATAGGATTTGCAGCTAAGCTAAGTAATGGGAGAGGGTTGGGGTTTTTTTAACATTGGCTGAAAGATATTCATTCAAATTAACAAAAGATGTATTTTTCCCCAATTTAACAATGCTCTTGATGAAAATGTGTTACCTTTACATTTCTATTTTGAAACATTATTTTTATTATGCTCACTCCTGAACTGTAAACAGCATTAAGCCGTGCGCAGCCACCATTTTAGGTTATGATAATCAGCATATTTTTGAAACAAAGTTGGGTTTTTTTCTTTTTTTTTTTTTTTTTTTGCAATACAGAATTCGATACAAGAGGTAATCTGTTCCTTTGTAGGCTAAAAAAAAAAAAATCTGGTTTACGCTGGTTTGAACCAGTGGAATCTCTTGTGGCTAAGCCTTCTGCTGTGACTAAAATCAAAACTGCACCACAGAGAGCGAGGGAGCGAGATGGGATGTGTGTGTGTGCGTGTGTGCGCGCACGCGTGTGGCCGTGAGGCTCGTCACGTGACACAGAAAACTACCGAATTTTTTTTAAAAAGCTGATAACGCCTCCGCCGTCTCTGTCCGCATATAGATAACGAATAAATGCTGAACTCTATTAAACGCCCTTTACACATTATCGTGGGTCGAACACACAATTTTCTGAACTTATGATGACAGTCTATTTATTTTGCTATAAACCCTCGGCATGTAACGAACAGATTTGTGTCTGGTAATGATCTGCTCTGCCAGGGCTATATGAAATGATACCGACCTTCTTTAGATCTTGGCGAATTAAATTGACCAACTTCACCCCCTGGTCTGTAGCTGAAGTTTGACACACTTTATGCACAGCAAGCCCAAATCTAATATTATCACAACTTTGTAGTCAGAAATTAAGTAGACACAAAATATTTGTTCACCACGAATCACATATAGAATGTATGGGTATATGGATATGCAGTTTAACTCAATGTGAATTTATTTAAACTCACTAATGAACATAGCTGCTAAAGAGAAAGGAACACTGTTAAACCTCAAGAAAGTTGGTAATACTGAACCTCACATTATTTTGGTTGAGAGGGATTTCTGATTTAACCCAACATATACTTCCTCAAAAGCATAGGAATATCTACATAAAACAGTTCTATTATTATTAAAGTGAGGCTACAACTTTAGGTAGTGTATCACTGCACTGAAAAACTCAAAACTTTCAAGGGATTTGCTAAATGTTGGTGGCCAGGATGACAAACAAGACTTGAAAGCAACAGAGGCTGTTTAAGACCACTCTTGGAAAATAAATAACAACCCAACGCACACAGTAATTTTCTGGGATTTTCTGAGGTAAGGGTTTTTTTGACGCAAAATCTCTTGATTTTCAACTTCTGAGTGCCTCATCTGACTACATTCACATGATTCAAATTAAGAAGAAATTAACATATGTTAAGCAGTGACTTTACTGAACTCTAGGTGCATTAAGAGCACTGTATCACTACCCGTCTCATCAAACAAAGTTGCATTTATTTCAAAAGAAACTTTCAGTAGCAGAATCGCATAATTCTTACAACTTCTTACAGGAAATTTCTATATGCTGTATCTAGTAAAAGTAGTTAAATCTTGGCATAATCACTATAAGGGAATTGTATTCCAAGTTATTCTATAAGTGTCATCTAGACATGACGGCTGCTACTTCTAGGAGACATGTTGGGAAAATGAAGAAGACAAAAGACAAATCACCATTAGCTAATTCTTCAATCTGTTCTTTGTGCTTCAATCTTTCTTCCTGAGAGAGCAACTGGAAACTCATACATATCATCCTGTTCATTACAGCTTATAACTTGGCTGTGGTTTGCTGTAACTGTACTTTGAAACTCAACTAAAAAAAGAGAAGCTGAATGAGGAAAAGATCCAGATCATTTATTTTTCCAATTCTGACCTGTTTTATTTCTAGATTTTTAATATGGTCATACTAGCCAGCAAGCATTAAGTTCCTTTTGTCTTCTCTCTCCACCAAAAACATTATGCAAATGTTTATCACAAAGACCAACAACTCATATCTCTTGTTTGCTTCTGGGTAACAACCCTGACAACCCAGATATTCAATATTTCTATTGGCAGATTTTATCAATATTTGTGGTTTGGTACAGGAGCAATTCTGAGCTGGCAACTTCTTTCAACACCTCCTCTGTCAGAAAAGGAATAGTTTCTCTCCCTTTTCCCAGCTGGTGACTGAATTGGGGAAAACAAACCAACCACTTTTCAGTTAAATTAATTTAACCTAACCCAAACTGATTGAGAAGTAAAAATCCTACAATATTAGGGCCAGGATCAGTCAGTGTACCCATATTTATTTCCAGCAGACAAAACGAAAGCAAGCATTTGAAACATCTTCAAATATTTTATATGGCTTTAAGTTATACCTGAGCATCCTTTCATCATTCAGTCCAAGTTTTCTATTACTATAATAATGCATAGGAGTGAAAGTTACTGAGTTAAACACAACATTATCCCATGTATCTGGTAAGTACCCAAGCCTTACACTTGATTTTGAAAGCTGTATATTCTAATAAGCTCAATACCAGCTGAAGTTTTTGCACTAACTGCTTGCACTCATAGCTACATGTAAATAAGTACAGGTCTAAGTAAAAATACAAAATAAAAAAAAGAGAATGTGATATTTACTATTGAAATGAAACAATTAAAAATGTATTTTAAAAATACTGGCATTCACATATTTAAAAGAAATTAGGTGACTCTTTTATGGTGCTATTTCATTATATTTTTTCAAGAAAGGAATGAAGAACTTTAAAGATACAGAGGTAATAATTTCAAGTTGGGCTATAGAAAAGGATTTTAATTACCTAAAAGACTACACAAGAGTCCTTCAGCAGCCAAAATTTTCTTCCATTTAAATAGTGCTCATTTGGAAGAAAAAGCCCTCAAGTTGACATATGGTTGAAGGTATCATTTAGCTCCTTGAGAAGAGAACGTGTCTCTTTCACCAAGTTTGGAAAAAAAGATCACCAGTCACAAAAAGTGCACATATGAACCAGTTATTTAAACATTCTTTAAAAAGTGAAAATAAAATATTTTATCTCATCCCTACACATAAGATATTCTAAGTAAAGCTTCTTATCACAATTGCCCTTTTATGTCTGAATTCACACATTTTTTTCTTGAAATGTAAAAGTAGCACTACCTTAAGAGAAATAAAATGAGAATCTTAACACTTTCACAGGACCGCATTTACAATCATGACATGCAGACTATGAAACTCTTCTCCCTAAAATCATCTTCTCCATAAATTCATTATTTAGGTATAAGGCCTCTGTCTTTATTTTACTCAAATTTTGGAATCTCCCCTTTCTATCATATATAAATATGAACATTGATGTCATTTAAGTCTTCACATAGCTATTAGAGCTGCTATACTCCAGTCTTGTGTCTTCAGATAAATTGTATCCTGTGTATAATTTCATTCATGTATGACTTAAAGTCTATTACAGAGTTTAAAATTTACAGAGCATGTTTAAAATACTGTATAAGATTAAGGGTTATGGGGTCTGTGTTTTGAAAGTCTTTGTACCAGGTAAGTCTCCAAGTCTTTATTTTTTCTGTCCTTAGTGGAGCTGAACCTTTACTGGCGTAGAAGACACAAAAAATTTCAGAACATTGTTCTGATCCATTTCCTTATTTAATATCACATTCATCAAGTAAACACTTAAACAGTTTTTACTTTCATTAGCAAAATAATTTGGATTCTATCTGGTCAGAAGAGAAAATATGACATGTAGGAAAACTTTCAGCTAATTTCTAACTCAAAACACAAGACTTTGATAACATAAATCTCAGAAAGAAAAGAAATATTCTCCTTTCAGACAGAGTGTCAAACAAGTTTCATCCCAAAAAGAAATATTAACAGGTGGGTCAAAGTCTCCTGAATAAAATGGTGCCTTTACAATTTTCAGTAGTCTTGCAGGATCCTCACTGTAGTATGCAGAACAACAATACGGGTACAAGATTTTAAAAAAGCCTCAGGATTACCAAGCTTTCATTCATTACAAGAGGTGGATAGCACTCTGCATCCTAGTACAACATGCATTATGAAAGCACGCTCTTATTAGAACAACTTGTGGTTTTGGTACAAGGAGAGAAAATCTGGTTAGGGAAGGAATCACACAAGGAAACTGAGTGGGATACTGCCTAATTCTGAGAGCGCACTTTCATTTGTTTTGCCTGCCAGTGTTGATTTAATTATACTGCATTATTATCAAAGCTGCATTATGTACTTTTTTATTCCTTTTACATGTGTTTGAGGTGAAGACCTTGGCTTTGTCGGCAAACAGCGTGTTTCAAGTTATTTCTTAAGTACTAAATAATAAAGAAAAGAGAAGAAAAGATTTTTTTTGAGATAGCAGACAGTGATCACAAGTTAAAGGGTTAAATGTAAGATCTCCAAGAAACATTTTGAAGTTGATTAAGACCCCAGCTTTGCATTAAACAGTATCACTTCCACATGAGTTGTTGCTAATGCTGTTAAGGAGCAGCTTGAGAAGCCCAGTGTGCCAGTGACCTCCTTCACCCTCCAGCCACCCACTAGGGCTTCTTGATTAGCATCCTACCTGGTTCTCTGAGGAATTCCCATCATCCCCTAGGAGCTCATTCCGCACCTCATCACTGTAGGCGATTCGTGACCTTTTCTGTAAAACAAAAAGAAAAAAGGGTTAGGAAGTAACGCTCCGAAGCCATTGGTATCAAGGCTGATCATCTTAAACCTCGAGAGCCCCCTAATGGATACCTATTTGATTAAAAAAAAAAAAAAATCTGCAAGTAAAAGTTATTACAAAGTTCTTCAACTGCTCTATCTTAACAAATCTGCATGGCAAAACTGTAGTATTTCTAAGACAGTCACACCCTCAACATTGCAGCAATGAAAGCAGCTTCTGTGAAGCTCAAGATACGTAACATGTGAGGCAATAAACGCTACCAGCAGAAGCATTGAAGAAATGCCAGTGCAGGAACCAAATGTGTTTTTCTGAAGAACACTTGCTAGCAGGTCACAGAACTCAGCATAACACTGCAGTGATGCCACTAGACAGCAAAGGAAGACTGAGCTTTTCCCACATTAAAAAAAAACCCAAAACCAAACCTGAACAACACACATGTGACATATCCGATTAAATTTAAAGATGTAGAAATTAACAAGCGTTTTCCATGCTGCTAAGGCTACTGGGAAAGGATCAGAAATTAAAGGGCAAAAGAAAGGAGAGTAAAAAACAGCACAAGGAAACATAGGTTTTCAGCAGTTCATGGAAACTCCACAAAACTGAGACAGTCATCCATGGGATCATTAGGACAGACAGGATAGTAAGTAAATTCACAGCTTATGAGCACCAGATTTGCTCTTGAACTGATAATTATGTTGATTCCAAACTAGACCAAGTGCAATGTAAAGCAAAAGTGTGATGATTACTAACGTAGCACAGAATTCAATGGAGCAATGGGGAAATCTATAATGAGAACACCAGCCCAGCTTTCAATTTCTCTGTTAGCCAAATAACAGGCTATTACTCAGCTAATATTCCCACTTTTACCATTAAAAGAGAGATAGAATTTTAAACATATTTACTATTTTTTTTTTTCTTTTTGAGACCAGTTATGGTAATTTTTACACTTCATCAGAGGAAAAAACCAAAGAGTAGAAAGAACTAAGGTGTAGGGCCTTCCTTTATTGATGGGGCCTTCCCCCACACCCTGCCATGGTAGTGACTACCAGTAGGAACTCAGAAAAAACGAATCCCTCCTCAAACCTTCCCTGCTTGGGCCATCAGGCCAAAACTTGTGCTTGGGACTGAGGAACAGGAAACAACCACTAGAAATTAAACTGAGCACAGGAAAATTCATCACCTTTGCAACAAAGAGGTTTGGAAGTGTGTCACCCTTTATGCAACGGACCTAGCAGTGAAGTAAACCTTGTATGGGTCCCCTCAGAGCAAAACATTTTAGCTCTTTATTCTGTGTAGCTCCTCTTATTACCAACATCATCGTTACAATGTTTACACATTTGTGATTCACTTGCCAGCATTCAGATATAGATTATATCCTACAGCTACAGATCTAAGTAGGAAGGACAAAGCCATGGACCATGGACCCACAGCAAGAGGTGAACTGTGCCAAATCTTTTGGAGATCTCAGCTGTCACAGTTTCATACTAACCAAGCTAAAGTAGTCTACAGCATTAAAGGAAATGAGAACCTTTAAACAGGCTGTGGTATCAGAGCTGCCTGTTTAAATTATTCATTTCATCACTATGGGGGACTAAAACACTCCACAGTATGCAAGAATATCATATGGAGATAGGTTTTGTTTTTCTCTTTTCTCACCAAAAAGCCAACAAATTGGCATAGATTGCTCAATTATATTATTTTCCGATTTTTATTTGATACACCTCAAACAAGGAAGGAAATTACAAATATATACCAATAAATATCTGATCTTCTTTTCTGATTAAGATTCAATCTTAAGACCTCATTTGAGGTCTAGTAGTTCAACTGTACGGTTTCACCCAATTTCACAAAATGACTCAGCCCCACTGATCCTGTTAGTGTTGAATGTATTTAGCATTATTAGACTGAGATGAGGAGCACAATGCTTCATGAGCTTGTTCTCCAGTGAACAAGCTGCCTAATAATATGTAGGGATTGAGATGGTCCTTGATTACACATCATTTATTTGAAAGATTTAACTGGATGATATTCGCATTCTTAAGAGCCTGCATGGGTGAAAGGAAAAAGAAGATACTTCATGGGAAAGAAATAAATTTTAATAGCAATACAATTTTTAGAGGCTCTGTATAATCCTTTAAATCCTCACCACTGAACTTAATAAATATATTTGTATCATTGTTCTTTTATTGCAATAATCTGTCATGATCAGAAAATCAGAAATTTTATTAAAAGAAATAATGCTTTGGCTACAATTAGGTATAACTCTTTGCCATAATCAATAAATAATTTGATACTACTTTTGATCACAATTTCACTACCAAATGAATCAATAATATAAAAGGAAAGGTCTTTGAACTAAAGTGCTCATTTATTCTTTCAAGTTTTGTCCAAAGTATCAATATCTTGAAATACTATTTTTATTTTTATTAAAGTATTATTGGCTAACACTTTTAAATGTAGCTATCAAAATTAATTCAGCTTGTCTGAACTCAATAATTAAATAATTATTTTATATTTTTTATTTTTTATTTTTTTGTTCATAACCATCATCTGTTTATAAATATATACTTTAGCCAAATGAAGAATGATAGTTTGAGCTGGAAATGTCACACACTCTGCTACAGTTTGAAGGCACCCAATTCATAATGCATTTTATAAATAGTTAATGACTTCTATACATAAGCTAACCAGGCAAATCAAGAAATTGTCAACATTTTTAGTCTTAGTTGTCAGTTACCACTGTCTACTGGTACTTTATATGTATGTTTCTAGAAAAGACAGAAGATTTACAGAGTTTGTAATCCAAGGCATTTCTGGGCAGCCCAATATAGGTTTAAGAGGTTCTGTGTGCAGTTTTTTGTCTGCAAAGGTCTGTCATATATAGAAGATTTCCTTGTGCTTTATATTTTCTTGTATATACCTAGACAAAAGTCTAAGCACACAAGTGGTTTTGCTCAGTGAATGTGTTTGCATTTGAGCATGTCCCCAAACACAGACACACGAAAGGGTTAAGCTTCTTTGTACAAGAACTTCAGCACTCAGAAAGTTTCAGGGGCTGTTTTAAATGTACTACAGTGCCCAGACCTTCTGACAAGGAAGAATTTCTGATTCCAGGCAGATCTCTCTTGGTTTATGAACAGGATTTTTGCATACTGATTGGGTGATTTCCTTAAAGCCCTGTTCAAACAGATACACTTGCTCAGTTCTGTCTGGCAATTTGGCTTTAAACAATCTGTCTACTTGACCCAAGCCTTAACATTTCCCAATAGAACTGAATGTGTTCATAGGCAAGCCCAGCTAAATTAGAATTGAAATGAATTAACTCAGCTTAAACTAATTAAGATCTGTGATCTGCAGTACCACCCCCCTGTATGATTCTACATGTGAAGCAGGGTACACGTAACCAGACTGTAAGAATTCTGCTATACCACTAATCTGAGCATACCAATGAAGTTCGTCTATTACTAAAGCATATGAGAAGTTAATTTCCATGGCCTACACATGGCAAAGCAATTGCTTAAATTGCCTCACCTGGGAATTTAATACAATGTTATCATCAGACCAGCCACACTGTAAATAGATTTATAATGCTTTCCATGTGCTAGGCTAGGTTGCATATGAATTAAGTAATGATCTGGTATTACAATACAATCAGCTAGTTCCCACACCTGGCAGACAGGATATTTTGCTAAATTACTACCTATACAGATACATCACAACATAAAAACAGAAAAGGTAATGGGAAGAGAAACAATCTACATGGTATATGACTGAATTTTACATGGTAACCAAATAAGATGTAGATAGAAAGAGGTATCCAAAATAATCTATTTCCAACATCTGCACAACAGAACACATACTTATTCATTTCTATTCAATTTTGGCTTAATTTTCCGCATTCTATACTTTAATTACCATCCACATTCTGAAATGTTCCCATTAGTGAAGGCCAGAACTAGCCAGTGCCCCCTCACTCCAACGCACTTCCAGCAATCAGCCAAATAATTGATATAAAGTATTGTACATTTTCATACATGAACTAAAGAATAGCTTTCCCCCTCCTAAATGCTAAGCAGTCCCTGAACAGATGAGCAAAACTGGGTGCATTTCAGACAAAAGAACCAGCAGATCCTTTCATCCCAACCTCTCCATTTTTCAGGCTCAATGTTTTAAGAACAGATTAAACAGATTTTTTTGGTAGAATATGCATAAACAACAAAAAGGCTTATTTATCCACAAACATCTGTTTTCATACAAAATTGATTAGAATTTCCTAGTATAGGTAAGCGTTTTTTAAAAATGTCCAGGCATCTGTTTTAGAGTTTGGCCCTGCTCTAAATGTAAATAAATACTTGAGATTAACATAACCAGAAATAATTTGTGGGAATAAATCAGATTTTATTTTGTGTTCTTTGAGAATAGTCACTTTTGCCATTGTTCTTGCTAAAAGGAAGGTGAAAAAAGTGACCTGATCCCCACATGGACAGCTAAATACTGCAAAACATACACTTTCCTCTCTGCCTTTTGGAATAGGTATTTATGTATTTTTTTGCTGAACAGAAATGAAAAAGATACAGTTTAACAAATTTAGAGGAAAAGTAAGTGGTCCTACTTAACAATCATAAAGCGTATATTGAAAGAGAAACACAAGCTGACTTATTAAATAAAAGAAATTGAAATTCCTTTTCAATTTGAAAAATTGTGTTCAAACTTCAGTTTTCAAAACTTCTGTATTTCTCTGCAAAGGTGATCAAGGAACAATAGACTAGACACTTCAGACTGCAATTCCAAAAGGGTCTTCCTGTTCCTAAGTAGCTGAGTTTTTAGCAATTGGGTGCAAGAAGCAGGAAAATTGCGCTAATATACAACCTGATGCAATGCTGGACTTCCAAGCATTTCCTTAAGAAAACTGAAAAACATCCCCAAACAAATGGATACATTCCTGTCCAAAAGTAACTAAAAACTATTCTACAAATCCACTGAAACTTCTGATTGAAAGAATCAATTTAACAGTATGTGTCAGCTGGCAAAAGTCAATGTCTCAGCCACCCCCAGTCTTGCCTCCCTCCCTGCACACACAGAGAAGAGGCTGCAGGCAACTCCGAAAGGGAAACACAACTCAAACCCCGTGTTCTGCCACTCTGACAAATGTCAACAGCTTCCTGCAACAGAGAGAAATCAAACTTCAAGTGCTAATGTGAAATTAATGCAGAGACACTATCAACCATCTTAAATAGATGTCACAGATCCATAAATCTTCTTTTCAATAATCCTCATCAAACACACTTTTAGTTTCATTATGGGGCGAGGGCAGGGATGAAGGCCAAGCAAACCCCCATGAAGACACAAGACTGTTATGTTGTTTGTGAAAAATGCAGCTTCTGCCCACAAAACTGCTTCCACCTCAACCTCACGGCCAGTGGAGGACCATGTATGTCACCAACAAGGCAGATGCTTAAACTGCTACACTGCACCTGCCACGGGTAGAGAAGGAAACAGGTGACCTGAGTGAGAACTGCAATTCACTGTTTCTGTGAATTTATGGAGTAACAGGGGATGATTCCTATTGTGAAAAAACCAGTTGTATTGTTGTATTTAGAAAAGGAGCTTTTATTTCCCTGAACTCAGACTTTTAAACTTAACCCAGAAATGGAAAGATTTTTCAAAATTCGAAAGGTTGGACCTAACTGACCTCTGCCTCTTTCTGTTTTAAGAGAACGCACAAATATTCACTATCATCACTACAGAAATCTATGGAAACATCTAAGGAAACCTAACAAAATGCAATACAAGAATTATAAATCCAAGCATAGAAAACTTCAGGTGAGTATTGCTTGGGCTTGAATAGTACTCTCCAAACATAACAAGGAATAGCCTTAGCCTGGCATATAAATCAATTTTAGTTTTCTTTTTATTATAACCACTCATCTTTGCTTGTTTGAATTACCACATACTAATTCCAAACCTTGGTCCCTCCATATATACTATTTTATTCTTTCATCAGAATTTAGTTTCTCCAAGGTGCCTTCAGTGCTGGGCTGTTCTGCACAGCAGCTTGCCAGCCTTTTTACTCATGTGCCATAATCTCAAAATATGCCAGGCATCAGCTGCTGCAGGAAGGAAGACTGGGTATATCTTCAAATTTAACTGTAACATCTCTATAGGCCAACAGTGATGAGTGACCTCTGCACTGCTGACTTGCAGTTATTCCACTATCTACTGTTACCCACAGCTCACAGTCTGTACCTGTAATGTGCTTTTCAGTACTCTAATTCCAGTATTTTGTCCAATCCCCTTCTATGGATTCCTTCAAATGACCATTATTAAACTATCATCTTTCATTACAAAGCCCATCTTTACACATCTACTTAGCTGGCTGAGTTAACCAACTTCCCTATTCAGTCAGTAGAAATTCCTTTAAATTGTGCATGAGATCACTCAAATTCATTCCTTCTCAGATCCACCTTCGTGAAAAGCCTATTGCTTCCTTGTAACCGCCCTGTGCATGTTCAAAGACCAGTCTGATAATTTAGATTGTTAAATTAAAAGCTGGTTGTTGTGCCTTTTGCCTTGATACATATAGCAAACATATATTGGCTGATTTGCTGACAAAGGTTTGGCAACTTGCAGACCCTTCTTTACCACGGCCATTTCTATCATCAGTGCTGGAATAAAAGGCAAGAACAAGGCTGGAAAGGGGGGAACACCCTCTCTTCCCAAGTCAGACAACAGCATGATAATAAAGATACCTCAGGTGAAACACCACACCTGATGCAGGTTCAAAGTAATCCACACATTGACAATTAATTTGGGTGTAGGGGGACTAAGTGGGATAAATTCTGCTGTTTAAAGCATAGGTTCACAATCGGTCTTGAAGTGAAAAGGGACACATCCAGACTTGTGGCCTCAGAAAAACCCATCTGTATGCAAAGAATAGGAACAGCCAAAATCAAGCCAGTATTCTTGACAGATAAATTGATCCTCAATTCATGTTCAGGCTAACCTGCAGAAATATATAAGAATGTCAATATGATCATTTGAAACAATTCAGTCACTATGTCAAATCCTAGAAGACTCTCACCCCTAAAACAGATTTTAAAAAGTCACATGAGGCAATGGAAGTCAGTCACTAATATCATACAGGCTGCTGTTTACAGAAGTCTCTGTGAGATCTGAATAACTTCGATTTAAAGATCAGCAGAACTAGGCTACAAAAATAAGCTTATTTTGAGAATGATTTAACTACAGCAGGTCTTTGAAATATAATATATACATGCAAGAATTACAAGTTTCTCTGCAAAACTACCTTTCAGGGAAAATTGTTAAAGATAATGGTGGAACAGAGAACTCCTACTGCCTTTTAGAAGCATACTACAAAGCTTATGTTTCTTTTATGAAATCTTTATTGGTCATCTCAACTCATCTCCTTGCTGTAATGACCTAAGTCATAAAATTTAGTGGTTTCCTTTTATTACTATGAGCTTGGCTTTGTGCCTTTTTTAATAAAGTCTATTATCTCACAGCTTTATTTATCCAACTAATGCTATTTAGGGGACAAGAAGCAACTACACATCAGGATCATGTACTTCAGCCTGTTTTGTGGTCCAAAGACTTTATGCTGTGTGGTAAGTGTGTAATTAACATAAATATTTTCTAAATCTTGGAGATGGAAGATAAACTCCATTGTGTTGCATCAACAGACAGATGAACTGAGAAAATAAAAATATGGAGCCATTTTCCTCCAAGGGAAGAAGTTCAATAAGAATGCCAACTTTTAAAGAGAGTGGTCTCAAAGACAGTAAAGCAGGGAGGAAAAAAATCTTAAGGAGGCTCAAGATTTTCTATCTAATTAGTTGACACTAATTAGCTCATGGTGAAGGATCATAAACCAAAACACGTTCATTAAAATATCTTTGTTTCAGCCAGTATCTCCATCTGGAGCCCAGGTTCCCATTGCTAACAGTAACAAGACACCTGCTGGTACATTCCACCAGCTCCTTCCTTTCCCAGAAAAAAAGCATCCAAGTTCTAATTCTTTCCTCTATTTGCTACTTAATTGTGGTGGCCAGTGAGCCTACGTTACAAGGAACAAAGAGAGTCCGCTGGTGGGACAAGTCCCTGGTACCAAAAGAACCTGCTCAGGTTAGGGTGATCAGAAAAGCCTCTGCCAGAATGCTCTGTTCTGTTCATGTACCCCAGTTCCGCTTCCCCGGCTGGCTCCCTTGGCCGCTACACCCCTTGTTACCTGATACACCCTCAGAGTTTCTCGACTGGTTCCCTTACCCTGGAGCCCCCATTGCTCTGCCTGGACTTCTCTGGAACCTCACACAAGTGCGAGTGCATTAAATCCCTCCTGCAGAAGCCTCTGCAGAGACCCTTCCTGCTCATTCACCGTCGGACTGTCTGGTCGGCTCTCCGCTGGGTGTGTGTGTGCATATGTGTAGGTGTGTGTGTAGGTGTGTGTGTGTGTGGGTGTGTGTGTGTAGGTGTGTGTGTGTGTGTAGGTGTGTGTACGTGTGTGTGTGTGTGTAGGGGGGGTGTGTGTAGGGGGTGTGTGTGTGTGTGGGTGTAGGGTGTGTGTGTGGGTGTGTATGTGTGTGGGGGTGGGTGTGTGTGTGTGTGTGTGTGTGTGTAGGGGGTGTGTGTGTGTGTGTGTACGTGCATGTGTGGGGGGGGGATGTGTGTGTACATGTGTGTGTGTATGTGTGTGTATGTGTGTGTGTGTACGTGTATGTGTGTGTGTGTACGTGTGTGTGTGTGCACGTGTGTGTGTGTGTGTGCACGTGTATGTGTGTGTGTATGTATGTGTACGTGTGTGTGTGTGTACGTGTGTGTGCGTGTGTGTGTACGTGTGTGTGTGTACATGTGTGTGTGTGTACATGTATGTGTGTGTGTGTGTACATGTGTGTGTACATGTGTGTGTGTGTACATGTATGTGTGTGTGTGCACGTGTTTGTGTGTGTGTGTGTACATGTGTGTGTGTGTGTGTGCACGTGTGTGTGTGTGTGTACATGTGTGTACATGTGTGTGTGTGTGTGTGTGTGTACATGTGTGTGTGTGTGTGTGCACGTGTGTGTGTGTGTGTACATGTGTGTACATGTGTGTGTGTGTGTGTGTACATGTGTGTGTGTACATGTGTGTGTGTGTGTGTACGTGTGTGTGTGTGTGTGTACATGTGTGTGTGTGTGTGTGCACGTGTGTGTGTGTGTGTACATGTGTGTACGTGTGTGTGTGTGTGTGTGTACATGTGTGTGTGTACGTGTGTGTGTACGTGTGTGTGTGTATGTGTGTGCACGTGGGTGTGTGTGTACACATGTGTGTGTGTGTGTGTGTACATGTGTGTGTGTGTGTGTGTACATGCGTGTGTGTGTGTGTGTGTACATGTGTGTGTGTGTGTGTGTGTGTGTGTGTACATGTGTGTGTGTGTGTGTGTGTGCACGTGTGTGTGTGTGTGTGTGTGTGTGCACGTGTGCTGGCTGCACCGAGAGGCTGCCTTGGAGGCGCTTTTGGGAAGGTCGCGGCATTTCACCATCCAATAGCACCGCGACACTTAATTGCCTTTATCAGTCTGTACCTACATTCTCTGGCCTCACACTACAGAGATCAGCAACTGTAAATGAAAGCCCATAATTGGGCTGAACCAGTTGCCATTTTTGAACACTACCATCATCTTTTTCAGGTCTCCCACTCCCTGGATTTCTAACAGTAGGTAAAGCCCAGGAAAGACAGTATTTTTGAGGCTTCCAATTAGAAGTGTGATTTTGCTACAGAGCTCAGTTCTCTTAATAAATTATACATTTTGTCCACTGTGAACTCCACGTGTAAAAACCAAAATGAAGCCATAAAGACAGATCTCATTTTGGACATCCAGAATGAGGGAAGGGAGAATGAGATGTTTCTAAGGCAGCTGAATTGTCCTGCCTACATTTGTGCTACTCTGATGGGATCTATTTTAAATCAAAGAAACTTAAGCAAACCTTTCCAAAAATACTTTTTAGTCCATAAAAATCTATTTTTAGACACTGTCCTTTTTTTCACTGAGTACATACACTCTCTCTCAGCAGCATCTTCCCACTCATATATCGACACGTTTTTTAATTTCTGAAAATAATACACAGAATAAGAAATTTTCAGTTGACCCCTAAGAATATTAATCACAATGTGAAGAACCCTATTCCATGACAGTAGCAGGGGATAATTTCTGACCTCACCATTAAATAAAAATAAAATAATGCTTGATGCAAAGAACAAATAAATAGACACAAGGTGTAATTATGGTGGTTTGCATACAAATACACCCACAAATTTCTCATTCTGTGTACCTCACTGCAAACATTCTGAACCACAAGCACATTAGCTCAAACTATTGATTAATGAAAAGGAAAAGGAAAAATACTTTGTGTATAACGTAGCCCTATCAAAACTAATTTTTGGATCTTGCTGTTCATGCTTCCTGAATTTATTATTTTTTCCCTGATGTGATTTAGCTGGGATTCCTTTCCTTCCTTCTAGAACATATGTACTTGCAGACAGACACATTGCCTTGCCTGAAAAAGATAAAAATTGTCTGAGTTTAGTAATTTTAGTAGTTAAGTGGCCACAATTTGGCTTTGAAGTTTGCAGCAGATTGATGCGGGAGTAAATCTGTACTTTCACTGCTCCCCACCAGGCACTACTGGGACAGCACCAGTTGTTTCACGCTGTGTTAAATCAATAGCTAAAATGGTAAAATACTAGCCCAGTGTTCAGACATGGCATTTTCTAGTTTTATCACAAGCTGATGATGAGCAGTTCTTGCTTTACACTACCTGAGATAAAAGTCAGTAACTAATCCACTACCTCTAATTTATCAAAAATCCACTACCTTTAATTTATCAAGCCAAAGCCCTCCTCCTTTTTGTACTGCCTCTCCATTTTTCAGTCTCCCCATCCAGTGAAAATACTTATTAAAATATTCATTTCTAAATGGATGGAAAAATATTATGATAATGCACACATCTATATGAAAAATAGACATACCAACCCATCCCCTACTTTGTTCATTTCTTCAGAACTTAAGTCTTAAGCCCTATAATACAGTGTAAGGGAAAGGCAGTATATTTATAGAAAATAACGATATTTACATATATTTGGTATTTAAAGTGTCTTTCTGATAGACAAGCTTCATCTGACTTGTTGTTTTTCCTGTTACCTGAAGCACAGCCAGGAATTTTGCCTCCAAGTGGACCAGAGCACCACACAAAGAATAATGAGCAACACCAATACTGGCAGTAGCTCATTTCACAATAAATACTGATGTCCAAACTCCAAAAATTCACTGAGTATTTCTGTTTTGTCCCTGTTCCTATGTTGTCACCAACAGTGCTTTGGCAGTAGCTCATTTCACAATAAATACTGATGTCCAAACTCCAAAAATTCACTGAGTATTTCTGTTTTGTCCCTGTTCTTATGTTGTCACCAACAGTGCTTACACATTTCTATTGATCTTGTTTATAGCTGCCTAGGCTTTCACTGTCAAGACAATGTAGAGTGAACCTTAAGGAAAGCCTCACTTGATGTACGACTGCATAAAGACTGTTATATCAGTCACAGCTTCAATTAGTCCAGAACTTGTACTGCCTCCTATAGTGGCCATTAATGGATAATAAGGGGAAATCTTAAGAAACAGAGCAGGGATGGAATTATTCTCATTTCAGTAAATGCTGCCTGTTTCTGTTGATCAGCAGTTCAGGGAGTTTGAGGTATATCTAAGAGCTTCACACTTAATAAACCTTGGTGGTTACTGCTTACATAATACTTCTTTTATCTAAACAGCAACTGAAGAACAGGCATTAATGCACAAGAAGAAAGATGTTCAGATCTCAGTATAAGAACAAAGACTAAATTCAAAAGTTATCCCACATTTCATTTGAAAAAGCTGAAGAGAAATTCCAAACAAAGAAGCTAACAATTAAAGTATCAAAAGCAATTAATTTGTATCACAGAGTATTGCAACATCTCTTCCACGGAGCACATTTTGGCAATAAGAATTTAATCCTGAGGATCTCATCTTTACCTGGTGAAGTCCAGAGGAAGAGAAAGATTACCTAATTAATTACTTTCCAATTTTGGCTCAAACAAGTCAGTTGCTCTCCCAATCTCTTAACAAACTATGGCAAATATTCAAATTATTCATATTAGAAAAATAGAACGATACTCTACAGTCATATTATATCTCTGCTCAGCTCCTTTGAAGTGCAAGAAAGGCCCAGCACCATTTGACCAAACATCTGTCCCTCCACCCCAGCAGATGTTCCTGCATGGCACAGTGTAGAAACTTCTGGTATAACAAAGCTGTTAGCATCAAATACAGATGATCTGATACAAAGGCAAAGTTTGATAGCATATGGCCAACAGAATAGTTTCAACACCAACTCATGAACCTGACATGCAAAACCAATGAGGAAAGAATATAAGAAACTAAAGGAAAATCCCATTGTGTAGCATATACCTGGGTTTTTGATTCCCAAGCATTCAAGGACAGACTCAAATTTATACAACAATCTCAGGTTAAAATTTCAACCTAAAAATGAACTCTCACAAAGCCAGAGAGTAATAACAACCATTCCACTAAAATCTCAGATGACAGACCTGCCACTCTTTCCCCATCATTCAACAATTTTCCATCTTACACCTTTCACAGTTTGTATCTTCTTACCCCAATTACCCCAAAGTGCTGGCTCCAGTGTGATTATACTTACCTTTTTCTAGTACAAAGTGTGAATGATGAAACATATTTTGTTCCTTTTCCCACCACCCATTTTGCCATTTCCTACTGGTTCTCCTCTGCTCAGATATTTGGGTCCTCTCCTAAATTCCCTCTCCCAAACTCCCCACAGCATCAGACACTGCACAACGAACAGGAGTGGTCATCTGGAAGTGTCATTTGTCCATTATCATTGTCCACTGCAACTACGAGTAGCTTTACAGTGCTACAGGACAATGACAACCTTTATGACAGGATCGCAACAGGCTTCAAAGATTTCTCAAGTAGTGGCCTCACAGAAAAAGTTTAGAACCTCACTGGGTAAAAGCTTATACATTTTTTCCTTAAAACAAGATATATATACCTGATAATACAGGATCCTGCAGTAAAGCACAAGACTGATACTTGAGCATTAACTCCAAAATGTAACTGATTCCACAGTTAAGCAGGAAAATGGGAAGCATAGTTGCACACAGCTGACTAGAAGTGTATTTTTATTTGAGGATGAAAAGCAATTAAGAGGCTATTTCAGTCATTTATTATATATCCTGAAAGAATCATTGCAGAGGATCAGTAGGAACCAGTTTGTGTTTTCCTAAACAGCATTTCCATAGATGCCCAGTAAAGCTGACACATTTATTTGTATCGCTCTGGGAAAAGTCGAGACCTAGTGGTTGGATTTCCTCTTCCAGTGTATTATGGATCAACTTTGTCCAAACAGACAAAACCACTTAAGCACGGAAATTGCCACAAAGCCACAAACCAGATGCATGGAATAATTTATTTAACACTATCTGCTACAGGGGGGAAGCATTCTAAGACTCTCCCAATCACTCTATTTTTATGTAGGGACATCCCTGGTGTCAGTGTCCCATTTTTCTCAGGGGTTGGATAGTCCCCACTGTTATTAAGAAGAAACTACCAGTCCACTATCTCAAAGAGAAAGGTGCACATACATATTTCTCCTCTGTCTGTTTGATTTACGGACCTGAGGAATATGGATTACCTCTGTTATCTGCACAAACAAGCTCTACTAGAATCTTGGCATTCAGTCAACTTCTATCTTGGGGACCCCAAATTGTACTGTTAGGCAACACAGGGCACCTATCTCCACAAAATTTTCATACAAATAGATTTTTGTCAGATGTTCAATTTGTATTGGGGAGCATGCCAGCAAAAACAAAAGTCAGCAATTTAAAACAACAAACCAGCCCCTGTGCTGACAGGAACAAATTACTATATTCCAAATGAATAAGAATTACTGTAGATCACAGATCCTCAGTATGAGCACTACACAAAGGGTGAAAAAATGCTCCTCGAATTAATTCTTTCTGGTAACTCCGTGCTCTGAAACAAAAAGAGGCTGAGTACAAATAAAATACAACACAAAATAATACAAATAAGTTTATAAAAGCACATAAAGAGGTACAATCAAAGAGGAATTAATTATTTAACAACTGGTAGTGCTAAGACAGGAGATGAGCAAAGACTCATTAGAGTTCAAAACTAAACTTTTGCAGTTGGTCAAACAGTGCAGCAGTGTGTTGTACTTCTAACAACTCCCAGATCTGCTTTCGAGGCAATGACCTTACAGAGCTGAGTGCACTGCGAGGTGATGCATGCATCTTTTGGGGCAAAGATAGAAGTAGCTGCAAAAACACAATACATTTTGTTAGCCCACCCTAGGAGCAAAACTTATTTCTGTTCTTCCACAAACCACACAGAAGGTCTAACACAATCTTTTCAAAGAAATCTTCTGATCACTCTGTAATTATTCCTTTTCGAGGTGACCCCATTCCATAACATACCATTTATGAAAAGACCTTGAAAACACTTTCCCTCTGAAACTTGGTAGTGCGCTACACAGACCTTAGCATTTGAACTAGGAATTATTTTTCTTTTATGGATTATAGCACTTAAAAAAGAAACTTTCATCTACAAGCTAATTGGAATGAAATTTGTCTAAATAATTTTTTCTGGGTTTTTTTCTGCTGTTTGCAATGTTTTTGGGGGTTCGTTTTGGTTTTTAACTCTATCGAAAAACTCAGCATGTTCACTTTTATTCTATCTCCTACCCTGACAAATAAAATTATTTCCAATCTTGTCTTTGTGACTCTGTAACTTCTTACCTTAGAAATTATGATGCCAGAAAAGCAATGTGGAATAATAATGTAACATTGAGCACTGGTAGGCATAAAATTATATAAAAATCCCACCACCTAATGAAAAAATATACCACCAATAACTACACTGAGAGAAAGAGTGTACAAAATCAAGTAACAAGTAAAGAAATATTTATCTTCTTGAAAGTCATCTCCTGGCAAAATTAAAAAAAAAGTCTCCATAATACACTTTTAGCAAACAAGTAATACTAGAAAAGTAAAGCTGCAAGCAGAAAAATATTTAACTTTAATTTCTGTTGGACCATTCCATTATCTGTACAATGTATATAGTGATTTTGAAGCTACAGGGAAACCACCCCTTCCCATCATTTTAAGACATTCCAGAGAAACTTTACACAGAACCAGCCCAAAAAAGCGAGCAGTGGAACAATAAAGGCCTATAACCCAACCTCTACCTTAATAAATTAGTTTGCATATAATGGTATTATAAGTAAGGCATTAATCAAATAATTAATACTAACTAAAATGGTGACAGCCTAGTTTCATAGAAAATACAGAACAGCCACTTTCTAGTTTACTTTTAAAAACATAGAGAGATGATAAACAGGTTTCATTGAACTTTGAGATGCTACAGATACTCAGCATCTCAGCACTGGGCCTCACATCATACAATCATGATGGCTTTTGTTGAATGCTGCCATGATTAACCTGAAATCTTGATGGTTGTATTTTCTATCTTACAGGGGTAAGCATAAATGTAGGATGATCCACTCTTCCCCTTTGCTCTCTAAATGCTACACACACGTTAGTGTGATGGGCAGCACACAGAGGTGATGCCAGCCCTTGTCCCTGCTTGTATTAGAGTCAACTCTCTGTATGACATTAGAGAATAAGTCTAGAAAGATATATTTACAGATCAAAATGGAAGATAACATACATAATACAGGCAATATACCTGCACAGATAAATACATGTCATTCTAGTCCTGCTTAGTAAATGGAAGATGAAAGAAAGCAAAACTAATGTAATTTTGAATGATGATTTCATTATTTCCTGTGACATTAAATAAAGCATTTGACAGTTAAGAATTTTTCTCGCATTGTTACAAAATTGATTTAAAATTATGATGGTGATGAGGATTATTTGCTATTCAATCTATACCTGTCTGATTTGCAATCAATACGTGAACTTAAAAATACCCTAACATGTCTTTAGAGTAAAAGCTGTGTGTCGTGGAAGACTATATAAACTGTATTGATGGAAGCTATACAATGCACAGAAGCACACAGCTACCAGCTTCCTGTGGTCATTGTCTTTTTCTCATACACTGGGAAAAATACCATTCTGCCAAGATCTGAAGTTTTAATACTTTCTTTGTGGGGTTATGACTCTTTTATGTGGCATTCAGAAGCTGAAGCATAAGTACACAAGATCTACCTGCATCTTTTGACTTGAATTTTGTAAAATTGGCATGGGACGAAACCCTTTGGTGAACAAATATATGAGGGAGATGGGAAGAGATTGATCAATTGATTACTTTTTAAACAGAAAATGTAAGAAAGCACCTTCCCTGGCAAGGTAGAACTTAATAATACAAACCCTTTCAATTCTCAGTGGCTGAAGTTCTTTCTAATGAGACTTGATTTGGGAAAAATATCAAACTTTTCTCACTGCACAGGGACAGCATTCCTATCATATTTTCCTATTGAATGAGCAGGAAATATACGAACACCAGCTATGTGGCTGCATCAATACACTCTTTGACACAGCAATTCATAGAGGAACGTGGCTGAAAGTCTAAAGATCAAGTACTTCAGTTTTAAAGTTTTTAAATTTAATTATTAGGAGCATAACATAGTAAAATAAAATACTGCCTTATTTTAAAAGAAGTACAACAACTGTGTTGCTGCATAAATCTGATATCATCAATGTGGGCATATCCGTCACTAGCAAAGCCAATGCAAAGGTCAGATACTGAAGTTTTTTATGCAGAGAGGACATCTTTCTGACTTTAAAGCATCTGTCACAGTATGGCCACCAGGCCTGAGGGAGTTATTTGAGACCTACTGAATTACCAGTAACACAGTATTATTAGACAACACTGTTTCTCATTAATAGAAGTGCTAAAGGGGAAATACTATGCTTGCTCTGCAGTTACCTAGCCATATTAAAAAAAATTAGCAGTCTGAGTGAACTGCATTGTCACACTCAGTAGTCCACAAAATACTGCTTCACACAAAAAACCCCTGCACTAACAGAGCACTTTATAAAAAATAGTATCTAAGTAAAGAACAGTAATGGTTCACAAGAACTCTTAGATTGTATGTAATATTTAATTACAAACACAAGACTTTATACAAGGCCTGAGAAGTGTGCAACTATTTCTTAAACTCAGGTTTTGTGTTCAAACTTCCACAAACTGGTTAAAAAAATTTCAACACAATCTCTTCATTTCCAGATAATTTGCTAGGTGAAGTGGTAATGGTCTGATTCCCAGCTGGATAAGTTATGTATAAACTATAACTCAAAAAAGTTACAGCCAACTGTTTGCATTATCTTTAAGGAGGCACATAAACCCAAAGAGTACAAACTTAAAAATATTTCCATTTACAGAGCTTTTCCTGAGAATGTTCCTATTAAGTGAATGAGACAGAGATGTAGAAACAGATGGAATTTGTTTCTATTTCCAAATAAATAGTTGTGGTGTTTTCCCCACTTAAGTTATACTATTTCCAGAACTAGGATCACACCAGAACAAAGGAAATCTTATTTACTTTCTGCATAGGCTGAAGTTAAATATATTGATCTATCGCTCCAAGTAAACCAACACATGCCTGCTGTGTTCCCAAACTTTTAGTTTGGAATAACAACCACTACTTATCTAAGCAAAACTTTCACTGTTCTGGGAGCCAGGAAGCTCAGACACACTGTTTACACCTTACCTGGGCACTATACTGTAGAAGTGACTGCATCCCCCTCTACGTCACATGTGGTCAGGAAAAAATACAATTTATAAAGCTGACTGGCCATGCTAATTCAGACCAAAGGTCTATCCAGTCTAACCTGCAGTACCCATGAAGTACCAATATCAGAAACCCAGAGAAGGGGTCAAAGTGCATGACTCCTGTCTGATACACCCTCTTTCCTTACTCACCTTGTGGTAGACTACAGATCAGGCACTTCCCAACTGCGATGCCCTCTCCTCTTGTTTTTTTACCTCTCATTCAGTAAATTAATTTGATGCCACCTGATGCATATTACGAGCAGTGGTGAACAACTTCTTGACACTGCCCCTTCTCTATATGCCACTCCATTTATATAATCATCTCTCTATATAATCACTTCCCTCTTAACCCTAGCTGAACAAATTCTGCCCATTACCCAGTTCCTTGCACTGAGCTGCTCCAGAGCTTTCAGCAGCAGCAGCAGAACTATGTTCTGCTACTGCAGTTTTGGGGAACAGGGAATTATAATCACACAAAGAGTCATAAATGTATATAGGCAGAGAGATGATTTGTCTCAATTGCTGCTCCTTTCCTGGTAATTCCTTCAGTGCAATTTTCTTTTCTGAACACTACTTAGTTGGGGCTTTATTTTTACCAAACAGTAACACTTGCCTGTCATTGGGAATGTCAGCTCAGAACTGTTTTCCTGATAGGTGCATTTCTTTTTACTTATCAACAATAAGCTTCACCTCTGAGTTTAATGCTTAACCACTCAGAACTCTACTCCTGAAATAATTCATTTAACTTTCACTTTTACTGTCCTGAACATTTTAGTATCACCAGTAACTTTGTCGGTTCTTTCCTTTTTAATATTAAGACCATTAAAAATATGTTGAACAACACAAATAAGAAGTTGTGGGACACCACTGATGAGCTTCCTCCACTGTGAAAACTGACCATTTTTTCTTAGCCTTTGTTACTTTTTTTATGAAAGTGTCTTCTCTAATGTCCCACACAGTAACTTAATTTTTTTGAAAAAACCTCTGCTGAATGGAAACCTGCAAAATCTTCTCCACTTATAATAAACTTGCTAATTTTGCTTAATTAAAGAGAGGTTCAAAGTTGCATACATCAAGAAAAATGCAATGGATTGAATTAATTAAATGAAGGATATGAAGTGCAGCTGTCTCTTCTAGACACTGACTAGTATCTATTTCCCTGAATATTTCTGTATAAATTCCTTTTCAGCCTCCAAACAGATTTGAGCCACACAGCCTCAAGATCTACTGTATGAATGCGTACAGTTTTTAATTTATTTATCTTAAAGAGAACCTTTGCTGACACCTAGCAGATAAATGATTAATTGCACTTCTTACCATCTTTGTGGAGGCCCTACCGACGATATTTTAGAGCCCAAAATGTAAAGTTTATCCAAATAGAAAAGAGATGGCACTCAGATGCATAAAACCCCCCACACTCGCAAAGTAAACAGAAGTGCGAGTTACAAGCATAATGAAGTATTTCCTAAAATTACATCTTTGGATACAGATACTCTCATTTGTATAATTTCAAACATCTGCTCAACTCTTAGTAGATAATAGCCTTAAGAACAAAAATTAAAATAAAAATCCATGCAATGCTGAAAACATTATAAAACTTCAGAGCCCTGATAACTTACTAGACAGGAAACTTTGCTACTACTCCTAGAGAAGGACCTCCTTCTACCCACAGAATAAAATCATCCAACTACATAGGATGAAACAAATTAAACAAAGTGAAGGAATTCTAATGTAACTGAAGTTATACAGTTTTATTTCATGCACTATCATTTTCCAGGGTCTGTGCACCCCTGCTCCGCCCACAGCTTGACAGAGAGTCTGGGAACAGGTCCAAAGCAGAGGCTGCTCGTGGCAGGACCACCCCCTTCTCCTACCTTCATACCCAGCCCTAGTATTTTTTGCGCCCACGGGTTTTCAGTTCAGTTCTTACACTTTCACACTGGAGCAATGACAAAACATTAATGAGAAAAAACACCATTTTCACATTTGCATTCTGCTTCATCATTCTCCGAGTTTAGGGCAAAACACAACTGATTCACCCTCTGCAAAAGTTCTACTCTGATTTTTTGGTTTCCCTGATCCTGAGCCACAACTTTAATAACTAATTCCTGTTCTGGTGATGTAGTTCTAGGTTGAAACACCATTTCTGAGTCAGGAATCTCTCAGCCCCAGTTGAGAAAGGCTGGAAGAGTGTAACAACAGTACACATCTGCTTTACCCCTGCACTCTTCTGCAGTGATCTTTTACTCACAGAGAAATAACATGAAGCTGTTTGGGGTTTTGGGCCGACCTAATACACTCATTCTTGTGGCAGCTGGAGATATACCAATGGCAAGGGTTTGACAGAGGTTTCAAATGTGATGTACAATTCTATTGGCTTCTCTAAGCTACCCCACCTCTCTCATTTTTAGTAATACATTACTGTAGGAATATTTTACAACTATTCTTTGCTAACTGAATCACCTGCAGTATAGATAATATTATCCTCAATAGTATGTTGTATAATTGTAGCTTTCCCTCAGCTATAACTTCAGCTGCACTTCAATCCTGTTACATGTCCACCCCATAACATTATTAAAGGGGGAAAATCATTCCTTCAGTAGAGATGGAATAAGAGGTGGGGTTTCGGTGGTAATTTTTTTTCATTAGGAGCAGTAAAGGACAAACATTCTCAGGGATTGCAGAGTCATCTTGCATCATGCCACAGAAAAAGATGATCACTCCTCAAAGAAAGACTTTGTCCAGGTAAAATTACAGAATTTCTTGCATTTCTTTCTTTGCAACAACCAGCACTTCAAAATCTTTGAGGTACTTCTGTCCCCTTCTTCAGTGACTTAAGGATTAGATTTGCTATGTACAAGTTTCTGATTTCATTACTTCAGCTGGGATATTCACCTACCCGAAAGGCCTCTGGATATCCTGGCTGCTTGACCATATTGGAAATTCACATAAAAGAAAACATATCAATGAAATTCTCCAAATGGCAAGTGATTCTTTCTGAATTCACAGCTGTTCAAACGCTACCTTGCTAAGACTGAAACATGTTTCTTGCGACAAGATCATGTCGAAGGATGAAATTTCAAAAGCACTTATATAATCTGAAAAAAAAAAGCCCTCCTGAACCATGAAATGAGGTGCAGGTTCCTACGTATCTTCCTTTCACAGGTTACTCATGAGAATCTGAAAATCCCACCTGAAAAGACATAAGACTAGAATTTTTAAGAGGTCTAAGCTGCTCAGCTCTGAAAGCCATTGAGGATTGAGCACTGACTCCTTCAGGGTCCTTTCTGAAAAAATCTCAACCTATATCTTTTAAGCTGCCACAGGTAAAAGCTTACAGCAGCTACAAACGATGGCTTGACAATGGGGAAAAAAAGATGATAAAGATGGCAGTGGCAGTGGTCGGAGGTAATGCTTCTGCATCTTCCTGCAGACCTAGGGAGAAAGCAGCTTTTGATGGTGGCCTCAGAAGCAGCTTAATCGTCTGCACTGGGGCATGAAGCAGCTGCAGCATGGACTGCCATAAAGGAGGAAACAAATCAGGAGGAATAAAATGAAGAAAAACAGAAAAAGCAGGCTACCATCTAATCATGTCATTGGTAGAAGAGAAACTCAGAGTTTATCAAGATGAAAAAAGCTTTAAGTTCGCATCTTTCCCCTAAATGCAAAGAGGGGATTTGAACCTGATAAATACTACCTTACCAACCCACTGCATTTAGTTCCTTTCCCTTGGACTCTCAGCTGCTAATTATGCGAAGGGGAACCAAATTAAATGATCCAGTAATGCTTGGCTTCCTCAAGCCCCATTTCACCAGGAAACTGACACAGGAAGTAAAATCACCAAGATACCAATTTACAGTTCTGACTGGTCCACAAAAGGTACAGAAAAACTTTTCACTTTAAATGGGTACTTCACATGAAGGTCAGTTTCAAAGAAGCAGATCTAAAGCCAGAACATTTTACAATTTCACCAAACTTTATATTTTTGAAAATGTTTTTGTCTGAAGCTTTGAAGCTTTATCCGTCTTCTAGAGTTGAAGGCCTGGTGAACCATTTAATTATTTTGAGTTCACAACATAGAATCATAAACTTTGGTGCTGCCTGTAATTTTGTCCATTTCCTGCCTCTCCTCACCAGTCTCCAGAAGCAATGCAAGGACAAAATTAAATAAAACGTGTTTATCTATTAAATAGTTTAAAATTATATATAGTTTTAATTGTCCCACAGCTGCCACAAGCTAAGCTGGCACCAGTGTATTCCATATACAGCAAATATTGCACATCCATAAACACACACACAAAGAAGTATACACCTGGATCTTGCACAGACTCTGGGAAACATTAGAAAGTTTGAAAAATAGAGTAGCATTAACATAATGTGCAGTTTGGCTGAGGAACCAAAGACATGTTGAATAAAGACAGTTCAATATAATTGCAATTTATTTTGTATCATGATTATAGCTTACAGTTATAGAAATATGAGGTATGTTGACGTATCCTGAATTTTCTTCCTCAATCTTTCACATTTTGTTCCATTATTTGTAAACAAGCAATACACTTCACTCCATTTTACATCTTACTGCCTTCTGATCCTTAGTTACTGTCCCCACGTGGAACACAAGCTTAACAACACTACAAAAAGAGACAGTTGCTTGACTCTGCCTTTGTACCCAAAGAAGCTCCCTGTGGGTAGACCATGACCAGTCCAGGGAACTTACTTGTTACTGGAGTAAAACCACAAGGCTCAAATATACCATGTCACACATTCATAGGAGAGGGACAACATAAACTTGGGAAAGGGACTTCCTTACAGGATCAAGCAGGAAATAAAATGGGCCACAATGAAAAGCTCAGATTTAGCCACTAATACTTGAAAGAAAAGCAAAAGGCCAATGATGCATTTATCTTTCTCTGGACACATCCTTCATCCCGCAGGTGCACCCACTGTGGAAGTCTTCAAATAAAAATATCTCCTCTAGACTTCCCACGTAAAGAAGAAGAAAACCCCATGTTCCACAGATATATCCATTATATTCAAATTTGTCTAAATATTAATGTATTTCCTCTCAAACACTCTCCTACAGTTTGCCAAACCATTAGGATCTGAGCAATAAGCTCCATCACCTGTCCAGTTAAACATCCACTCAAACAGACAACATTGATAGGATCTTTCCAGTCTTTCTGCCAAGTTTGCTACCACAAAGAGCGTGTGTGTGTGTTGGGACCACTGTGCTCTATAATGAGGAGGGAGCAATGGTAAGAGGGACAACTGCCTCCTTTTAGCAATCTTGTTTCTAGCTGAGGAGGTGGAAGGCTGAGCAGCTTTTCTTCCACTCCCAGCCATCTGTTATAAAACCTCAGTGAGGACAGTTCTACATCAGCAATTATTATTGATAAAACAAAAGTGCTCTGACACAATCTTTAAAACAGGATACTTAATTTTCTCAGTCTAGAGAGGAACTTATTCTTTCACAGAGTTACTGACTAACAGCAGTCTGGATAACTCACCCCCCCCCCCCCCCGTGACCCCTCTCCCCAATACGCAGCACATTCTGTGCCAACCATCTCCCCTGAGTTTAACACTGTCATCTATGTTTTGGGGGGGGAGAGGGGAAACCTGACCTCACGCAGCATTTTACTAGAAAAGCCTGGAAGTCAGAGGGCACTAGTACAAATACCACAAAAATAAAATTAAGGAAAAGAAAACAGAGAGAAAAAAAATCCACAACCAAAAACACAATAGAAACAATACTTTGTGTTCCTATTTTAAGTGCCTCTCTCAATGCTATATGCATAGCAGCTAAAGGCAAGCTGGAAACCAGCCAGGTCCTGGCTGCCAGCAAAAATTTTGTCACCTCCTTTGAACATCTGAAGTATGTTTACCCAATAGATTTCATTAAATTACACTTCCATTAGGAAGCATACAATGTTGATACTCATCTCAAAGATAAAAGGGATCGCTAAGAGGCATGTCATCCTGCTCCCCAGCTGATTGCTATTTCTGGGCCAATCAAGGAAAGGAGCCAGAACAATACTTAGTTAAAAAAATGCAGCATCTCCCCAAGGACTACACACTAAGAGACTGCAGCTCCATTATCAAAATGAGCATATCATTAATGACAATACACATAGAGTATGTTATTTTAATACAACTCATACACAACAAACAAGCTGTATTTGGGTCATTAGCTGAATTTGTAAAGCAGTATTTCCAAGGGTTAGAAACTCCTTATCGAGATATGAAGTTTATAGGTTGGGAACAGCAAGAGAACAAATATTTTATATGATCCCAAAATACAGTGACTCTAATAACACTCTGCAGTTTGAAGTGCAATGTAGTAGCTAACAGAACAATAGGCTATTCAAACAGAAGTTCTCATTTTAAAGCAAAGAAGAAGTAATTTAAAACACCAGGCACTGTTTTGCTAAACAACTACGAGGGATAATGAAAGCAAAATGCCACTGATGCAGTTTATACTGTATGTATCACCTTTTAATTTATTATTACAGTTAAAAAAAAAAAAAAGACTCAAAACAAATTTTACAAACATTAAAAACAAATCTATTGAAAAAAACAATGCTGATTGTAAGGTAAGACACTGGGGAGGGAAAAACATAGGAGACTCAAATAATTTATCCTGTGGTAGGCTGAGCCTTTCCTAGTGGAGAGGAGGAGATATCTTTGTCTCTAAGCATTGGTGTTAGATGTATGATGTTTACTGTGTTTCCTAATCTCCAATTCACATAACAGCAATAACGGGAAGAGGACAAAACCAAACCCATGCTAATTAAAACCTGAAGATATAGGAAAGGGCTGGGAGGTGTTAGCTGTTTACAGTCAAGCTCTGCCTCATCGTCTTGCAGCAATCTGCGACTATTAATCTCTAAAAACACTCCTTGCTCAATATTCTGCAATCTAGACTTCAGCCAATCTCTTTCAACACGCAGAAAACCTTTTGGTTTAGCCATATTTGACATATCATATGAACTCCAATTATCCATCTTTTTGCAGTTAATCATCTCACAATTACATTTCCTGCACTTATAAGCATCCAGCTGGGAACTGAGTTTTAATCTAGGAAATAAAAAAAAAGGATTCAGGTTTCTAACAAATTACTTCTAATTAACCAGAACCTTTTCTAGTCATTCCAACCTAAAGACGCCTACAGCAAATGAAAGAATTTATTGTTTGCATTCCTAATGATATTCTAAAATTTCATTTCAATTTCCCCAATGAGTAACTTTCAGGAAATTCACTGCACTTATATCTACCTAAACAAACATTCTGTTAAGCAGGAAATGCACAACAACACAAAACCTAGGGGAAGAAAGAGAGAGCTGGTATTACACTGAGCAGAAAAGCTGCTAAACAAAGCTAAAGAATCCTAATTAATGGCAACTTCCAGAAGTGCACTGCAGCTATGGTGCCCAGGCTCTGCCAGAGTTATTTGGAATCTCAAAACTATGTTCCCAAATAACAGTTTAGAAATGAAAGGTTTGGCTTGGTTTTTTCTCAGGGAAAAAAATGGTCAGTTCTACTGATACAAGGCAGCAATTTGTAATCTGTACAAAGAAAGTGGATTAAATGAATCCACCTCTCTAGAAAACTCAGGAAACTAAGTCAATGGCAGTTAAACAGCACATGAAAGAACATTGTCCCACAACTTCCAGTGATTTCCCCAGGGAAAGATTTGGAATAAAAGCCATACAAAACATGCTTACTGCACGATTGGGAACTGCCTGATACCACAGGGAGGTAACATGAGGTAAGAATCAAATGTAACAGTTTCATTTACATTAAGTCATATGAATTTTCTCCAACTATTTCAGAAATAGTAACCATCTGACAGAATATGATTGTTGCAAAGTGAATTATACCTTTCATGTTCTTTGGACAGTCAAGTACCAGAGGGTATTCTGTCAATTATATGGTATCGCAGATGTACATCCCAAATCTGTCCATCTATCTAACAAAAAGAAAACAATATACAGCTGAAAAACACTCTTCAGAGCTCTCTTTAAGTAATACCTAATATATAGGTCAGTCTAACTGCAGAAATATCCGCTCAAAAGGTTGGCATTCATTAATGCACTACAAAAGTTTCCACAATACAAAATGGGACTGCACTAATTGGCTGATTGATTCAATACCAAGTTAAAGTAGTTAATTATTCTGAAAAAGAGTTATTTTTACTGCACCTGAAGCCTTCTAAAACTATTAGATTTTATATGCCTGCACCAACCTCCCATTACTTTGACTTTCATTGACTACCTCTGTAGGCACTTAGAGAACACCAAAACTGTTGATACATTTTCGTTTTTATTTATAACAGAGGTTGAGTTGTGACTGTGGACATTCTTTAACTCATTTATAACAAGGGAAAAACAACAAAACCAGTAGCAACTTCCTTTACCATTACTAAAATGTAGCACACTGTAATTCCTGCCACAACGGCAACAGCTTTGATTCGAACACTCCAGCACCGCAAACCAATTAACACCAACCTCTCCTTCCCAAATTTCTGCACTTCTGCTTAACCTCTCTATCCGACACATGGAGTACAGCACATTCAATGAGGCATGAGGAAGGGATGGATTCTCCTTGATGAGATTCACAGATACATCCTTAGGTATTATAGAGTCAATATTCAAACCACTCTGTTGGAGTTGTGTGAAACATCATGAGATACCGACCAACACATTTCCAGTCTTCCAGTGCACTTTCAACTGTGATAAATGAAGACCTGCATGAAGAAGCAGCAAGAACACTATGGGAAAGTTCATCTTAGTTGTGAAATCGGTCACCAAAGACAGAATGGAAAGCCTGGCTGACAGAGGACAGTGTCAAAGTTTTTCTTCTTAAAGCTCCTCACAAGTCTAAAAGGGGAAATTGAGAGACACAATTCAGACAGGTACAGGCATCAGTAGGAACTCTGCTTGCAGCCATCAGGATGAAGATGGGTGCTCCCATTCTGAAGGCAGTGCAAAGTACTCTGGATTTCAATGCATGCTCTAGGTCAGCACTATGAAATCCCACCACAAGTCCTGCACGCTGGGACACAAAAGACCCCACATTGCTCACCCAGACTCCAGATCTCAGGCAGAGGTACCCAAGTAGGGGACAGAAAAGCACCACTGGAGATGTTCCAATCAAGTAGTTTTAAAAGTCAGAAAGACCAAGGCCCATGAACTTACGTATGCCTTGGACACCTGGCAGAGCGGCACAGCTCCCAGCAAGTTCAGGCCAGAATTTTATCAGGGTGTAGCTCAGCAGGGATGACAGCTGGGCAGGGCCATGGGGAGCTGGAGAGCAGCATCCCACAGCATTCCCCAAGCACGGAAAAACAGGCCTGATATGGAGCCCTGGGCCATGGGTGGGCTGGGGAGACTGCTCAGGGCCACTGAGGGCTGTTGGCACCCTGAGGGCCCCGGCCACTCAGAACTGGCCACAACTTCTGTAAGATTTTGTATTAATCACAGCTTGTGGAGAATGCAGAAAAAAACGCCAAGCAGAGAACACATAATGGGTTTTACATCACCATGGAGAAGACAAATTTCAAATCAGAAATATCCAGCATATGAAGCAACCCTGATCCAGGTTAAGGCCAAGGACATCTGTCTGTTGTTACAAGAAACTGCTCTAACATTTTACAATAGTTTTATTGGTTAACTGCCCTTGAGTCCCACAAGCCCTGAATCACTGGCAAGCAAGGAATGAACAGATAATACTGCAGAGAGATTCACAAGGTACAAGGCAAACATGAAAAATAAAAAGAATTAAAAGAAAAAAACACCCTCTCAGCCGCAGCCATTTAAGTAGGAACACCACAGAGAAAAGCTCTTAAGTGCAAATCTTTCTTATTGCAGTGTTACTTTCAGTGGCACATGAAACAGCAACGATAACAGGCTGAAAAAAAAACTTTGAAAATAAAGTTAAAAGATACATGTAACTTAAAACTAACATCTTTTCCTACACAGAAAGGTTAAATTGTGGGGTTGACATTTGCATTTGTTACGTTGTCAACGTTTCCTGCCTATCAGCCTATGTACAAACAATATCTAAAGATGTCATCTACATATTTATACCAAAGGAGTTTATGAACAAGACCTGTCAGTATATTTTAACACCTTTCCAAAACGTCAGCTTTCATCAGGTATAAACACAACATGTTTAATTTATTAGTTTGGTTTAATATAAAAAGTTGACAATCATATGTCACCATAACTATTGATAAGGTAAATAAGGACTACAGGAAAACGTCAGAAAGTTATTAAAATATTTCTCAGCTTCCTGAATCAAATTGGATTTATTGGCTTTTCTCTGTCAATAAGTGCATCACACATTTTTCTTCATATGGCTATCTTTGAAGTGATGTGTCCCATAGCGAAGTTTGCAGACAGACTGTATATCCAGGAGAATCTGTATTTCACTTTGACTTTTTGGGCCAGGGGAAAGGACTTTGTTAATATTAAAAAAACCCCCAACAAATGAACACAAACACACAGATTTAAACATATGCCAAAGATTTATTTTTCTAAAATATACTAAGCCTCATAAAAGGTAAAATATAAGGCAAAAGAAACTTTGAATATGACTCCAAAGTTGAGCAAAGCAACACATTTGTTTCCACTTTCCACAGGAAGTGCTTGATTCAATTCCCTCAAGAAGATTTCTACTACCAAAGGTCCACCTTCTTTGTTTATAATGTCAGGAGAACAACCTACTCTCACTTCTTTCTAGATACTTCCCCCAAAAATGTAACAAGAGGGCAGCACAGCTTCATTTCAAGAATTTCATCCCCCTACCACTATACAGCCAAACACCTCATCAGTGAGTCACTCTAGCCAGAATGCAGCAGCTTGCTCTATATGGGAAAAAAGGGCCTTTATCTGAATGCAAGGATAAACTCCATTGTATAGATTAGTTCAAACACTCCTGCCCAAGCCACACTCAGGCCAAGTAACAGCCAGAGGCACAGGAGTGTTTAAACGCAGGGTACCAGAGAATGGACAGCTCTCCTTGCTGGAAAAGGCTTTTCTTCAGCCAGTCCAACTCTATACTTCGGAATTAGATACTGTGAAGAATTTACTATTATACAACCCAGCTCATACTAAATTTGATACTATGGACATCATGAACCATGGCATGGCCCAGCCCAGCCTCTTAACTAGTCTGTAAAATGTACCCAGCAGGGATAAGGATATTGTTTTCTTAGAACTCACCAGACATGCTAAATGTGCCTTCAAAGACCTGATCTGGACTTCCCGTTGCTAATTTTTGCGGGATTTTACTAATTCATGTCACTTCTGCATCAAAATCACAAATGCAGTGAGTACAGATGGGGACCCAGGTACGGAATATCAGAAGTATCAGCCACTAATCCTTTGCTGCTATCAGATATTTAGTGAAGACATTGAAAGTGGATTCGATACAATGGAAAAACAGAAGCTTTGTTTTCCTGTTCTAACGACAAGTAGGTGGAAGAACTGACACATGATCCACCACAAGTGATCTTTATATACTAAACAAACTCACTGAAAAGACAATTTCCAAAAATGAAAAGTAGTCCAGATTTACTAATAACCATATTTAGTTATTCTTATTAGCCATAGGATTATCCAGGCCCATCCCTGGGAGTTTTCAAGGCCAGAATGGATGGGCTTTGAGCAACCCAGTCTAGTGGAAGATGTCCCTGCCCATGGGAAAGGGTGTTTTAAACTACGTGATCTTGAAGGTCCCTTCCAATCCAAACCATTCTGTGATTCTATGATATTTCAGGCTACAGAAATACCTGTCCTGGTTTCCTTTGTCTGATACAAGGTACAAGAAAGGGAATGGAAATTTTCACAGGGCCCAAATTTTTCACAAAGGAAGGAAGGACCTCAAAAGGAAATCTTGCTCCAAAAGAATACATTTATCTACATCAGGAGCATGTTGGAGTTCTTCCACTATTTTTTCTGTAGTGTACATGATTTCAGGTTTTATTGCAGAATAGATTTGGCCCTGTTCTTAGATCAAACATCTTCCCTTCAACATGGTTCAAAGCTGCCTGAAACACCACTATTTTGTTCAGACCTTTATGGCTGTTCAGTGCACACCCAAAACAGAGTTTCCAGTTCATTTTCCTGAAAAAGCAATTCTATTCAGACTCACATGCAGTAAGTGAGGAAAATTGGGGGATTTTGTCCAAGCAAACACCACCACTGTACAAGAAGCCCCAGATGGGAGAAAAATCCTTAGCTAAGACATTTTTTAAAACATACAAATGGCTTGGAAACTGGTCCCATATTATCAGAGAAGGGAACTCAGCAGTTCTGACCTTAGCAACAGAGTACTTTTTAGGTACAAATTAAAAGTAAAAACTTTTAACATTTGCCCCAGAAAGAGAAACAAAAAAAGGAAAAGGGAAAATGAGGAGAGAAAGGAGCAAATTTTCCTTATGCTCATTCTAAAATACATGCATTTTAAACTAAGCTCTCTACAGGGCACAAGTGCTGAGCCACCGATCTGCATTGCTGAATGCCAGACATGTAGCTCATGAATGGAAAAAAGGAACTTAATAACACGTTTGAAAGTGACTCCAAGTATGGGTCAGGAGAAAGATGCAGCCCAGGTGCCTTCAACTGAAATAAAGATCTAACAGGAGGACAACATGACAGAAGGTAAGAAAAAGACAAAAGGAGCACTAAGGGCTTAAAAAGGCTGGGAAAGCAATTCAGGTTAGCAACCCCTAACTTAATCCTGACCTTTCTGTAACTTTTTACCTTGATTTAGTTGACTGAACTAACTTTGTGGGAAGCTTACACAACTGAACCAGAGAGTCTGATTTCTCCTGAAGACTGGGCAGAAAGAAGAGGGAATCATGTGGTCACTTGGGAGTATTAATGACATTGAATTATGAAACTATACAAAACAGTCATTACAAATCAAACATTCTCTTTTGATTAAAAAAATCCTAGCACTGTGGTTAAGATCCTATCTTAGCATTATTAGTTTTACTCCCAACCACGTTAATCTTAGATAAATGCTTCTACTTTTTTAAGGATGCTAGAAATTTTAACAGAAACAAGTAACATGAAACCTGTAGTTTCAAAGACAGCTGCTAATGGCACAATCTATAATACTGACACTAACCTGTATTTCTTAAACAAATAAAAATAACCACAAGAAACATATTAACATAACAACTCAGTTCTTTGCATAGTTCTATTTAGTTAATACTCATTACAGTGCCAAAGAGCTGTAGTGATGGGTGAGAAATCCCTTTGTGCTAGGCACTCCACAAACGGGGATCCCTGTGACAAAACATCTGCAGTTACATGTCCCAAAATACCAACAGCATCATAATGGAAAGTAATTTTTCAGATTTTGAAATAAGAGAATTTGTTTTGATATTAATACAGTTATTCTCTCTTAAATGAAATATTAAATACCACTTTTTTTCCTGGTTGGCGACACAACCTAGCAAAAGTTACAGCTCGATTTAATAACGGCTCAAATCTTCTACTCAGGAATCAGCAAAAAGGAAGGTGTTAAATTCATAATGCAGGAGCATTTTCTAACTAAGGCCCAAGCCAAGACCCACCAGACACAATACAAGCCTTTTCTTTGACTTGCCAGAATTCACATTTGAATCTTTAGTGAACAGGTACAAAGCCTGCAATTGCAATTCAGTGTTTTCCACGCCGACCAGGAGGGTAAGTTGGCAAACACTACCCTTATTCATTCTAGTCTTAACTTCTCAGAAAATAAAAAAAACCAAACTAAGGACACATTGGAAAGTTGTGGGGGTTCCGAAAGTAAGCACAAATGCCACTCAATGGGAAACATGCAGAGCCCACACACACACACTCCCCGTTTTCTTTCTCTTTATACACCAGGTGCCAAATATTTAGTTAGCAAAACCCTTTTTTCATTACACCCATCTGAAATGGTTAAATGTTACTATAGAGGGAAAAATTATTCTGTTCTACTGCTGATCCCTGAAGCCACCTGCTATATTCCTTTTTACTATCTGTAATCTTTATATTTCTACTTTAATTTTCATTGATCACCCCTTTTAGGAGTAAAACCTCTGTAGTATTCACTAAATATTGGAAAAGGCCTATTTTCCTAGCACTGGCACCCTAAAGGCAGTTAATAAAAAGCAAATGAAAAGTAAGGGAGGTGCCGTATTTGATCCACTTATTATAAATGTATACAAGCATTAAATTGTCAAATGTACAACTTTAGATCCTCTAGCCTTTGCAGGGATTTCCTCCCTAACTGAGTAAGAACAGCAAGTTTAAATAGACTTTGTGGCCAAGAACCACTTTTTGTTGAGGTTTGTACAGCAGCTTTAAGGGAAGCTGGCTGTACTTGGGACAGACTACTAAACTGTTGCAGAGTAAAAATAAAAAGCTACCAAACAAAAGAACAGAGATATTCACACTTTTTCCATATGTTTCACATAGTAAAGAACACTACTAGGAGGAGGCAGAATCACTTTAATAGACTTCCAGCTCCATTCTTTTACTTTATATTCCTTCCTCACTAAGTCTTAAGCCAGAAACAAGATGACATCTCCACTGCTATAAAAGTCCATCTCTTTTTACCTCTGCTAGCCAGTTTTACAGAACCGTAAAGTTCCTTCTGTATTTATTACTTGTATATTAAAAAGAACCAGCCTAGAGCACAAAATGGGAAGGTTTTTTTCTGAGACAAAACAGGCTAACACTGTGTGGTTTAGTTTTTAAATACCATTTAAAAACATTTGCAGCTAGAAAATATTAAAGAAATGTAATATTTTTCAGTAAAAATTAAAGTCTACCTACAAAAGGGAACAGCACTCTATCCAACACTGAAGACATCTGCCTAAATATCTACTTTGTTCTTGGGTTAGAATTTGGGTGAGAGGTGACAACAAAAATTTACCATTTTGGTTAGTAAGAAAAATTGGCAAGAAAAAAGGTGGGATTACTTGATTAAACAATTTTTCTTAAGAATCCCTGACACTTTCAAATTCATCTAAAACATTAGCTTTTCACAAAGGCTTCTTAATCAATTACAGTAGACTTCTCGGGAAAAGAGCCAGAAATGCAATTTAATTGAACTGTATTTCTATTGCACTGAATTTCAGTATTCCACTTTTGGAAACCCATGATCATAAAAACAAAACTATGCAAAACATGATGCCTGGCAACTGATTTCTTGTAAAAAAACACACACAAGTTAACATGTAACATCACTAAATCAGTGCCATAGAAAGCATCAGAGAGAAAGAGCAAATACATCCATCACTGTTTCTTCATCTCTCTTATTAAAAAATCTAGAATTTATTTGCATTTACAAGAATTTGCAAGGGGCACAGAAAAATCTGTACTATCCCAGTAACACTACCATAAATCTACAGTCTGTCTCCTGTTATTCTGTGGCAAAGGTTTGCAGCAGAAACACGGTAACCAAAATATTATTAGTACTAACAGAATATAATGAATGCTAGTATTTGTAATGTTTGACAACTCTTTGACAACCAGACATACAATGTATTCAGTTATGCAAAGAGGTTTTTTTTTTACGCTCTAATATTTGCTTATGATGCAATGAGAATTTCAACAAGCATTTAATATGTAATGACCATATAAAATTTTCCCCTTGAATTCTGATTGAGAAAATATCAAGATAAAGAACAAACCTCTTGAAGTTGGGTAGAAATAGAAGCACTGCCGTTAAAAATAACTATTTCAAGTTTCTCTTCATGGAAGCAACAAAACCAAGCTGGCAAAAAAAGCTATTAACCACTCATTTGCCAACTAATTTTTGACATGGGACAGTTAATCAGTCACAAATAAAAAGTTCACCATTTACCAGATGGCAACTTCACTATAAAGGGAAGCTATTTTTGACCATGGCAATTAGTCTTCTCATGTTTCAAACACTAAATTCTATTTTCACATTAATTTTTAAATCTATGTGGCTTTAACTTAAAATAAACTGTACATCAAAAGAATGGAAAATAAACAGCCAGGAACACAATTTGACGAATTGGATTTATTTAGTTTATTTAGCTAAACAGGGTCCATTGGATCTCTTTAATAGGCTGACAGTTGCACTGGGCTGGTTAATAAAACATTCAACACAGTATCTTCAGCCAATATAGAAATGCAAATCCCACCAGAAATATTTTATTCATGAAACAGTAATTTCAGTTACTACCAAAGCAAAAAAAAAAAAAAAAAAAAAAAAAAAAAAAAAAAAGGGAAAAAAAAAAAAAAAGAAGAAACTGGGGGGGGAAAAAGGGGGGGCGGGGGGGCCGACACTTGCTTTGCAAACAAACAGCGCCACCCAGCGCCACTCCACGGACAACACACCGGGACATCGGGAACACGGCTGGAATTCATCCTTCCCGTGCCAAAACCAACCTTCTCTCTATTTTTTACGATTCACCAGTAGCACGTCTCTCCCTATTCAGCACTGAAATGCAAACTAGCCTCGCTCTAGGTGGGAAAGGGAAAAGGAAAAGGTAAAGAAAAGAGAAAAGAGAAGTGAAGAGAAGAGAAGAAAGAAGAGAAGATGTAATTACACGTTAAGGAACTCGAGAGTGCAGTTCTAGCCTGAAAAGCAAACACGTTCAAATGGTGGGGGTTTTGCACAGTTGGCCTGATTTTTTTTTTTTTTTTTTTATTTTTTTTTTATTTTGGTAATCTTTATGTCTCTAACTCATGATAGAAACAAAATCGAACTTCTACTTGAATGAGTGCAGGTGAGCAATACAACAAAGTGAGTGAGTGTAAGATACACTCTGTTTTCCTCATTCATCATTGTCTCCCACATCTATGTTCAACTACGGGACCTTTATTACTGCTGCTATCAAAAGCACGAGAGTGATAGCTGCTTCTTTTTGCACAACAGGTAGGGGAGTGTCACTTGAGTAGAATAAGAAATCACTGAGGAAGTGGGAAACAATAAAGCCTTCCCCCTTGTGGGCCTCACACCCCCAAAAAGAGCATTCACCTTCTGTATATGAAGTCACTTCACTCACCAGCTGGTTAGAAGTAATTCTGACTGAACATGGCTTCTTCTACTCTCTTCTAGAAAGAACAGCAAACATACTTAATTCTACTATTTTGAGAAGCAGAAGTTTTAACATAAGAACAAACTCCATGATAAACAGAGAAATTGCAGTTCTCTACCTGGGAAAGGCTGATGAGGACTGAAATCTGAACAGGTCTACAAACTATCAGGTGAGAATGCTTGTTTAATGAAAAAGGCAAAGCTGATATCATGCTGAATTTCTACTACATGTCTTAAAACACATTTTACAGAAAGATTTCATTTGGCCACAGACCACTTTTCAGCTTAATTTAGTACAGAAACATTCTGTGTGTGAAGAGAGAAAGGAAAGAGGCATGAATGCTTACAGTGCCCTGTATGAGTCATATGCCTTTCATTCACAGCCTGCAGCCACACACAAGAGTTATCAGACTCACCAAATCATTTCCTGGAAACACCTTTATTTGTAATCAGTCAGCCAAGTCTAAGCTACACAAACGGGTTTTTCTAAAAATCATGTGCATCACCTCCACCACAACTTGTTGAAGGACCAACAAAGAGATACCACAAAATTCACCAGTGTTAGCCCCACGTGTTAACAGATGAGGCAGACAGAATTTCCTGTGAGCATTAAGATGGAGTTGGTTGAGAGATGAATCTAGTAAAGGAATTAGCTTTACTGACATTAAAAATTTGCTGCTTGGTTGCCCTCACCCAGCATTTTATCTCTTCACACATTTGAGTTATGAGACGCATAACACACTTACTGGTCAAACACGGGATGATTCTTTGTAAGCAATACCTACAGAATTACAAAGCCCAGGAGGTAAGGTGTGTTTCACTGGTCAGGCCTCTCAGGAATGCCAGCTAAGATGATCATAACCCTTTAGGTTAATCACAAATTAAGTATGTTAACTCCCATCTTTCACACTTTCCTCCACAGAAAAGCATCTCATCACTAGTTAATTCTATTATGAAGTAAATTTACTTCCATCTTCCTACTTCCACACAAAACAATAAAAAGAAATTTAAGACATAAATAACTTAGGGAAAATTTTCTACTGGTGTTATAAGTTATACCACTTCCTAATATTTCACCAGTTTAGGCCTTGAATGTCGCAAAAAGAAAAAAAAAAAAAAGAGAAAGAGAGCATTCTTTCCTGTATCACTTCTTCCCCACTTAAAATAGCAATATTATAAATCAAGTAATTGCAAAAGGTCAAACACCTCCACCTTCTTCCACCACAAACCCACCAGGGTGGGGACACAAGTGAAAACAAGCTGAAGACAATGTGGAATTTGCTTCTATAGAAAAGACGTTGGCCTAATGCTCAGCCACAGACAGGCAGACAAATGTATCAGAAGTTATTAGAAAGGTAACAGAGGGGGAAGAAAACAGTACCTCTGTAAGGAGCAGTTTGAGTACTATGTAGAGGAGTGATTACTTATCTCAAGAAGGTGACAGTATCTATAAAAATGGCAGTGGAGGAATTTTTGTTCACAATATGCTTTTTCAAAATTAGATTGTCAAAGTACATGGCCAGATAATTCAAATTGTTCCTTCTGAAACTAATTTCAGTCTTGTGTGCATTAAGACAAATCTTCCACAGCCCCATTCAAAAGAGCTGTACTACTCACATAGTGGAAAACTAATCTGATTTCAGAAGTTTCAAATGCGTCAACAAGATCAGGTTTCCCTAAAGGCATGTGTACCTGCCCAGGCAAGGTTCTTGCGCATACATGACATGTTGGCATGATGGATTTCCTGTTTTTAAGACCACTGTTGAGATACAACAATGAAGATACACACACAGCAGTCCCACACATGGCTCATAATTTTGTAACTACAAAGCATTATTGCATTATTTGCTTTATAAATCAAAATAATCCAGCAGCAACAGTTGAGTCCCCAAAGTTTTAGTTCAAACTGGAGATCTAGGGAAGACTGGCCATAAAGATACAGCCAGCAACTTGTCGTTTGACAAATGATGTTCATTATGCTTACAGCCATATGATTATTTGTCTGGGTAAGTGACTGAACCTGAAACGGGGGTAGTGGTACCTACAAAACACAGCCAGAACATAACAGACACAGCTGTGTGAGTTGTTTAGGTGAGCTTCTGGACTCAGGTGGTACTTGAGAGTCATACAAGAGAGCTAACTTTATCCAGTGAAATTCCACTGCCCATTTCCTTAAATGTTGTTAAAGCTTAACAGCAGTTGAAATTTCAACAGTGACCTTAAACAGAACCTGTAGGAGGTATAAATTGTAAATACATATCTTCACTATTAACTGAAGCTATTGTTAAATGCCAAAAATGTTTAAATGTTTACTCAAGTTTTGTACAATGCGTATATGTATCTGTAAGTTCACCCACGCCCCTTATTTTTTCTTTTAAAGGTTATTCTGAAAGTCAAAATTACCAAAATCAGTAACAACTCTGAGAATTTAAAAAGAATGAGCACTGTCTCCTGAACTGATAACAAATGCTCCTTGCAAAATTTACCTCTGTGCTGCCGACAGAATAGGAACAGTTCCTATGTTGCCTCCTTTATTTGATGGCTATTTCTTCTTGCTCAATATGCTCATCTCATTTTCAACACTGATTGTGCAATATTCATTTTTATAACATGAGTATTACTGTATAACGTGGTCTTTACTGGATTTTTATATTTCCTCATCTATTTGAATGCCTTATACATCAGCAGTAAGCTTTTCAGGAAAATAAATGCCTGCCTGTTTTTTTCCATTTTATGGTGCCCTGACTTTGACCCAGTACATGGAACCCTGGGGATAGATACAAATGCTAGCAAATAACTACATGTTTGCTAGCTTTATATAGTCACATTTTCACATGGACTGGGATAGATTTAGGTCAGAGTTATGTTTATAAAATCTGGAAGCCTTTTACCACTGTATATCCCCACTGTTTAAGGATAACTGGCTACTTTCAGGTCACAATTAACATAAAATGCTTTATTTGTATGAATAAACAACACCTATAGTCCATGTACTTAAAAGACTGCTTTTTTCAGTCAGAACTTGCTTCAAGCAGGCAGGCACCATGGACAGTCTACATCTGAAATAGCCAGAAAAAAAATATTTGCAAGCTTAAACCGCATCATGGTGCATCAGTATACGGAGGAAAAAGACCTGCTGACAGGAAGACCGTTTTAAGCTTCAGGAACTCTTTCGCAGGTGGTCCCAAGACCTGGAGCAGCCCGGAAAGCACAAGACTGTGATGTGCAACTCCACTTGGGGCCACAAGATAGAGCCACCAGCGCGTACACGGGCCCTGCAGCCGGCCGAGCTCCGCAGGTCCCACCACACCTCCCCTGACCTACCGGGGACAAAACACGCTACAGAAATGAAGGGCCTGGAATGTGCTGTTGAAAATGAGATAATAAACGCAAGATTCACATCTGCAAGTAAAAAAGACAGCAAAAGTCCTATCAAAGAGTTTAATTCTGTTTCCGTGTGTTTATCACAAGCCTGAAAGTTGGCTTTTTGAGATGTGTGCAGCTTTTCTGCAGAGAAGCATCACTTCATGCTTGCCCTGTTCTGATATTTCTCCCCAAGGAAGACTGCACGACACTGAGGTAAGTATCAGAAACCATTGCTGCCTGAATTCGAGGGGCAATGCTCACCCTGTTCATTTTCCCCATCAGTATTCATAGTGCTATGCTTTCTGAGTAGTTTTAAAGATAAAATTGTGCTATTCTTTTTTTCATTATCACTATTCCCCTTCAAGAGAGATGGCTAAGACAGGGAAAGGTGGTTTTTTCTCCTTGGATACGCTTTACTGCAATTAGTGTGTTACCAAGCATGCATGTGCAATACACTGCCTGGGGTAGATGTCTTTGCCTTCACACACCCCTGGACTGCAGAGCATTGACACCTAACTGCAGGTCTCAAAATAACAAAGATTAGCAACAAGAGGAAATAAACCTCCTATTTGCAACTTGTTCCTATTTGATTACAAAGTTAGAGATGAAAAGCCATGTTTGGAGTAACTTTTCTGAGTACAGCTCAACAGAGCTTAAATCTGTATTTTTCAGAATATACTTCAACACAGTAATGTGTATGGAAAAAAAACCCCTATATATTCACAAAGATGCACAGCACCTAATAACTAATATTACAGTGATGGCACTTTGTCATTATTACATGCACTGCTCAAGATAAAATAAACTCACCAGTTACTTGTTAAATGTCACAAATAAACTTTAATGTTGTCCATCCTGCCAGTAAAGAGTGGACAAGTGGCCAGTCCACAAACCGCCTATTTCCTTCTCCTAGCTTTAAACATGTTGCTATGCTACTGTTTTCCGTAACTATTCGGGTGAGGGCAAATTTTCAGATGCTATAAGGCATAAAAATAACCACAAGATCAAATCTTATGTTATTAATGAACATAAAAGAAAACTACTCATGCCAGTTCTACATTCACTTTATGTTTGAAATATAGAACTTAATGAAAAAAGACTGTGCACTGAGGTATGTAATTTTTTGCAATTGAATTCACAGACTTAATTTCTTTGAAATGAAAACAAGAAACACTCAAAAGCACTTCCATTTCAGCAAATACTTCAGCTTTCTACCTTTGACAGCCCTGGAGCTTATAGAGTCAAAATAACATTTCTTTTCCTCCCTCCTCTTCCCTCTTTGAACTCACAACTGTTCTGCAGTTTCCAACAAGCTGCTATTTGACTGGATAAATAATCCAAAAAGAGTCTTAAATCCTCACATACAGAATCAGGAAAATATTAGTACTTAGAAACTGGAACTACGTAAGGCATTTAGTTGTAACACCATTATTTGCTATGTAAGTGAGATCTTTTCAAGCATAGTTGTTTTCTTTCCAGTACTTTTGCTCTCCATCCTTCACATCATTTTCTTTCCTTGATCTTCTGCTGAAGATCCTTGGGCTTAGGGCTGTTGTTTCTATCCACTATTACCATATGTTCCTTCCTCTATCTCATGTTGGTTTTGGTTCTTCACTCTGAGCACCAACTTACATTCTTGTGATCATGTAACTCGCAGTGCTATATGTTTCCTTGCACGCATTCCTCCTCTTCCATACAGTGTCCAGTTCTGAACTCTCTCATTTTCACTTGCCTGGGAATATGGAAGTATGAATTCCACCATCTACCTACATATTGAAATAGGCCAGGAATAAATACATGCTGACAGCAAATTGTCCCACATCTGAAAAGATAAACAGCATTCGCAATTGGTCCAGAAATTGCTCTCTCTGGGAAGTCACTGTTTGGCCACACACAATTCCTACAGGGGAACAGATGAGACTGCCACAAAATTTTGATGCAAGTCTTTTTATTCTAACATTCCTCAAACTTTACCAACTGCAACCATCTTCTAATACATTTCCGTGTAACTGCTCAACTTGGCAGAAGCACAGAGGAGTGACACTCAGCTGGATTTCTTGGCTGCAGGTATAAACATTGACTCTCCTTCCCTGAAGGATTAAACTGCTGCCAGCAACCTGAGGAAATTCACAGATCTCCAGTGAATGGAAAATACTGCCACTAGTAATTTCTTTCTCCCTATCCTGGAGGAACGGAGCTGCTGCCAATTAACACAGCATTTTCCTACACTTTGCAATCCCTTTGAATTTTTTCAGGATTTTACAGGAAACAGTTTTGTCGCTATGTAAATCTATTCAGTGCAAATCCCAGTCACAAAAGAAAGGACTGATAACTGCAGCAGAAGCCCCCAGACAAGGGAAGCTTGTTAGTTTGCATCCATTACTTAAAAAAATGTAGTATTTATAGCCAATTTGTACAAAAGCCAAGAAGAATCTAAGTGCAATGGAAAAGAAAACACAGTGACTAACAAATGAAGTACACATGAGATAAACTACATTCAAAAATTCCACGGATTGGAGATTATACTGCTTTTCATGTTACTGCCCACATTACTACAAGCTGTCATTCCCTGAGAAATAGGATTAAAAGCTGACTATTTTGCATACATCATGAACACTCACAATGTTTAATGACAGAGAAACAACAGAGTTCCAGGGTAAAGAGACAGGAGGCTAACAACTGGAATGTTGGTATGGGACTGCTGCTAAAAGAAATGCTTCTCTTCCCCAGTTTGGTTTTCATCTGTCTGCATACATAGCAAGATACATGCAGAACTCATCTCTCACACTACTCAAAAATACCCTCTCATTTGCTTGAATCATTGCATTGTTTTATTTTTAAAATTCTTAGAGATGCCTTCTTTATGTAATATGTTAAAAACTCACGAAATCAGCTTCAAGTTTTCCCATTTCTTGTGTGTAGCTTCTCATTCGACTGCTGTACATGCCTCGGCTTTGAGGTGGGATCTCTCGAACTTCAAGTTCCATCTGCTCAAGCTGACAAGAAAAAACAAAGAGAAGGCATATAAATCAAAAGGTTAATTAAAGCAAGAACAAATTTACCTAAGTTCAAGAAATATTCCTTCTTTATACGGAAAAATGTTGTTTATTCTGCAATATACAAACAATTTATCAAAATTTTTGCACAGTCTTAAGTCAAGAAACAAGTGACAAAATTAATATTATTAACACTTGGAATGATTTGAGTCAAACATTTCTGGCTTTCAATTCCAACTGTGATGAATACATTTTATTACAAAAATATAGTAAAACTGAGGATAATTCCTGCAAATGAGCATAGTTCAAAAGAAAGCCTACCTCCTCCTAGCTGTGCAGTTTTGGAAACCCTTGGTTGAAAAAGGTATTTTACTTATTTTTGTAATATATATACATATATATATATTTTTTTTTTTTTATATAATATATATATGTAACATATATGTGTATGTTTAAAGTTTTATTTACACCAGTCTGTATGTTCAATAAACTAATTCTTTTGTTTAATAAATTAATCCTTTTTTCTTTACACATTACTAACTCAGCAGAATTACATAGCCTGAACTGGCTGCCTAAATCTACATCCCAAATCTGTATGTAAGTATATTAAACAGCTGAATTTCAGGGTTTAATGACAATACTATTCAAGAACTTGTATACAGTCAAATGGGTTAAAACACAACAGATATATTCTATATTTCAAGAGCATTTTTTTTTAATTATTCTTGCCATGTAGAATTCTAAGGGGTCTGAAACACAATAATATGGCACGGGGATACAGCCAATCAAAAGTTATAAACAAGGGCTGCTAATTACCTACTCAGTAGGTGATGAAGCCTGCTCTATATGGTGCTGTCTGTTCAGGAATTCTGTTTTGAACAGCAGAAGAATCCCTCACCTGTCTTTTAAAATCTTTCCAACTTACTTAGATAAGATAAAAGAATACCTCTCCTTAGTTGTTGTAGGTACCTGAAACAATATTTATTCACATCCTACTGATCTTGGTTGACCAATATGGCACAGAAACAGAAATGCTTTTCAGTTAGGATCCCAAACTACTGGTTGCAGGTCTTCACAAGGGACTGCTAGAAGTTATTCCTATGTAATCACTTGCTTACACTTTGAAATTTCATCTTCATAAGAAAAGCATCTGAATTTCATCAATGGAATTGCCAGACACTCAAAAGTCATTCTGCCTGATCCATTCTGATTATACAAAATGATATTCAATAATAAACTATAAAGCAGACTTTAATTAAATAGTCACTAATGAATTGAAACATATAAAGCAATTTCTAATTCTACCCAGTTCTTTAGCTCAGGCTTAACTTTCCAAAGGGGTATTATAAATAAAACCAATAGCTGGAATTAATAGCTTATTTCTTATCAATTTCATCTTAATATATTTGATCTCAAATGTTCTATAAACATTTCTCTCATATATATGTGTGTGCAACGCTGGAAAGTTTTAATGAAGTCTCAATTCTTGTCTATTATATAAAACTGAAAGCATCTACCAGTGAATCCAGAATTTGCACCAACAATCAGACCACAGTCCATGAAATCTAAAATGTTCATTTAAAGAGTCACTATTAAGAGTGTCAGGTCCAAGGAACAATGATGAAGCATATTTTGGCTGACCAATATTTAACAATGTTTTTTCATCATGAGATTAAATAGGTGAATTTTGTGGCTGGGCTGAGAAATTTCCATAAGAAGCCATGCAGAAGACAGCAGTCCAAGCAAGTATGAACCTAAATGCAACCTAATTTCATGCATCTCCACTTTCAGAACTCATATTATTTGTCATAAAATCATATTTTTCATAAACAAGCAAGAGCAGAGAAGCCCCTCGTATTTCCATTCAAAAATACAACAAAATAAGTAGTGTGGCTGATGTTGTCCACTGCAAAGTAAGTCTCCACCTCCCACAGGAACTTCTCCATATGAATCTGCTCTGGACAGCTGCGAGCATTTTAAGAAACTTGTAAGCTTCACTATTTTATTCTGATTCTAAAGCCCTGGGACTTAAATAGAGATGGAAACTAAAATACACAAGATAAGAATAACCCAGCATTTGCAACACAACGATTTTGTGATGCATCCTTCATCAAACATAAAGGCAAATAATAGAGTTTTGTCTTAACAGCAGAATTTCATTCAAAAATTCACAGTTCTTCTAGCACATGCTAGATTTTATACTCAAAGAATTTCCCCAAAGTTAGCACAACAATCATATTTCTTAAAAACCTGGTAAAAATAACAACCAGATACTCCACACTGGATCTAGAGTGACAAGATTTCTCTCCAGAGATTTCTTACTCCACAGCCCTGGCTTGAAAAGGCAGCCTGGGAATCTGAAGTTTTCGTGTTAGTTCTGCACTTCCATCAAACCAATTACACCAGTGATTTTATCCAAACAAAGCAGACAGTGTTTTAAAACCATCACTGCTTAGTGAATGCAAATAAATTATCTCTATAATAATATTTATAATACGTAAGAGTGTTATTTCCTAGCCAAGTAGGAAATAAAACAAAATCAGCTAATCCCAGATTTGACTATGCAAGACAATGTATGAAAACTAATAGTGCAAGGAATTAGGTTTATTTTGATTTTCTACTGTAGCCTCCAGTTTAAAAGAGGATCTTCTTAATCAGTTCTGTTATTAGCAGGTTTGTTCAAATTGATTTCTAAACCCAAGCCTTGACATTAATCACAAACATGCTGGGTAATTGCTCAAAGCCAATAATTGAATCTAAAGATCTAAAACAAAGTGTGAAAGAAAAGCCAGTACATTAAAGGAAGATCATGATTAGGATAAAAATACAGATACAGGATTTATTTTTTAATCTTATAATAAATACAAATTTAGATGGTCTTTTTCTGACATAAGGAGAGAAGCAAGGAGTTATTAACTCAATTTCTGCTCCTTCCAATCTGCTCTGAGTAGAAAACCAAATTTGAATGACCACCCACGTTGGAGCTTCTCTGTACTGCTCTGTCTTTTGCCATGTCACCTTGTAGTGAAAATGACCTGAAAAACATTTCTAGATTTCTACTTTTTTTTAGCTGCTTGAATATGAAAGTGCCCAAAATGCCTTACTGTATCTTCAGAACATCCTCATGAGATAGGACAGTAACTTTACCATGTTTCTCACTGGGAATACCAAAGCAGAGAGGTTAGGTGCCTTGTGATCCTCAGAGGGCAAAACTGTAGGGAGTCATCCCAAGATCCAGCTTTACTGGATGCTATTCCAGTGCTCTGGTCTAATTCTATTTTTTACACTAATTCTATTTTTAAACCAAAAGCACCATGTACGCCTACAAACAGTCGAGAGACTTTTTTCTTCCTACGCTACTTCAAAAAATTAATTTTATTTCGTTAGTAAGTAAATAATTGATTTAAGTTCTTTCCATTTTACAAAATTCTAGGGTAGAAAAGCTAATTTTTTTCCCTATCCTAACATTCAGATTACATTTCTGACATTAGATAAACCAAACCCATTTGCAAGCAATAAACAAAAGCCACTTCAGGTAAGGAACTACTGGCCATGTGGGAAAAAGACAATCTCAACTGTCACCAACACCTTTGCTCAGTTACTCCACATCTACAAGACTTTACTCTTATACTCTTCCCAGATGGAAGACATGACAGGTTGTAATGGGAACAAATCAAATAAAAGAAGAATCAAGTTGCTTAACACATGCTGCTCATCACATACTGGGTTTTTTTTGTCAGTGTGAACCACAGACTAATGCTTGGTTAACACATACACTCTTCTTGGATCAGTGACCCACACTACCACGGCCCCTTTGCCCTCACCTTTATGCCTCACTTGCTAAAACGGAAAAAAAGATCTATTGCTCTACAAGACATTCTGACAGATTACATCAAGTAGGTGCTTGGGTCTTACAAGCCAAAAACAAAGTCATGGTGTGTAATTATTTAATTCCATTCCTAAAGTATGAGACCTAACCCACAATTTAACTTTTTATTGACTTACAGCAATAGTGCAAACCTTGCATCACGTAACACAGGATGAAAAAAGGATACACTCTTCTTGTATTTCATATCCTCAAATAAGAACTATTTCAAGAATATTATTTTATTTTCTAATATATCATTGTTAAGTATTTTTAGGGCATGTTGCTATCAATGGTCCTATTATTTTTGCTAGGAATTTGCAGTTAAAATATGAAAAGCCAGAACATACCAGTTCCCTCGCTTCTTCGAGCTGTTTCTCAACATTTGCAACCATCTGCTTCTTCTCATCTGAAAGAGAATTGTGAAAATACCAATATAATTGTGCTCTTACCATGAAAGAAATACATAACATTTCAAAAGATTGTATGTATCAGCTAAAACAGACTTGCGATTTTTTCTGTGTGACATCCTCACACATGGTGATATGCACATCAGTAATTTAAAAAGGGGAAAAAAAGACTGGCGAATCCTTGGGATCTTCTGCTCTGTTATGCAGCATTTGCAAATTAGGAAAGCACTTACAGCTGCTGCAGCTGTAGGAGTTATGCCTCAGCAGGCACTTGCTGGTGTGTACAAACGCATGAGAAGGCACATACTTACACTAAATTGAAAAAAAAATCATTTAAGAACAAAGGCTTAACCTATTCATTTGCAAAATGTGAGATGCACAAAACCAAGCATTCCAATTAAAATTAATTCAGGTTCTGAAGAAAAATGGTGTTTCTATTCCCCTATTTCTATGCTGGGTCTAGAATTCTTTTGCTTCAACAGATACAAAATGAAATGCCACAGGAACTACAAGAAAACCGTTGTCGTCTAGCAGCAGTAAAAATGGAAATTAGTAATAAATATGAAAATTTTTAAAAATTCAGGTAAGTTTTAAGCTACACATAGCAATCACCATCTGCCAGGTTCCCCAGCGAGGCTATATCCCAGCTACAGAGACTGACTTTTGACCTTCCTCCAACCATCCATTTGCAGGCAGAGAATCCAGGATGAACTGAGAGCTCAGATTCAGTGTAACATCATCGCAAACATTCCAATTGCTTCACAACTTGGTTTGTTACAGCATGAAAGGGGACTGAGAAATATTCAGACACTGGATAATAAAAAGTCCCGCATTCCTTCATTACTGTGGATACTCAAGGGTTTCAATCCTACCATCACATCTTCCAGCCTTAAGACTCCAAATGCACTCAGTCTCAATGAAGGTAATAACAAAACTCTGAACATACAAACTGTTTGTTCAAAACCATGAGTATCATGAGACATCTGTGCTGGTGGTTTGCCTGATGAAGCAGATAAAAAGTGAATGTCACAAAAGTGTCTCCAGTCACAGCTCCCCAGAGGTCACGATGGATAAGTATAGGTTGGCACAAGACTTATTCATGCATCTCTAAACTTCACAGCTTTGTTTTTAAGTTTGAATCCCCTTGTTTCTCTTCCACATGATCTCTTTGCATCCTGGAACTGACACATTAAAGACCAAAAGGGACTATCTGATGATCTCCTTTGATCTCTGCATTTCACAAGCCACTGAATTTCAAGAGGGGACGACTTTATGAAAGGAACATAATTCAGCTCTTCACAGGCTGAAATGCCTACTCATCTATCTTCTCATTCACCTAAAATACTCTACACTCTCATTTAAGGACACAGGAACATCACAGTCTGTCCTTCCTCAGTTATGTACACTGGAGCTCTGCCTGCAGAGAGGATCAGGCTCAGGACCATCTTTCCTGCAAATCTGGAATTCATGCTGCCATGTCTGGTGGATTCTACTACAGCAGAAGATGCAGGAAATATTTTCTGTGTAGCACTTTTAGTTTTCCGCAAACAACGTCTTCCATTAATTCCCCACCAGGTTCTCATGATGGCACCCAGGCCAGAAAATTTAGTGATTTATCTTCCTAACAAAAGAAAAATGTAAGAAATCTGCCACTTTTTTCCCCCCCACATTTCTATTCTCCTATCCCAAAACACCTCTGTTCCTTCCTTCATTTGGAAGTTAGAAAGATGACAATGGATAAAAATAAAAACAATGGAAGGTATGAAACACGTAATACCATTTTATTGAAGCTGAAATAAAATTTTAAAATATACCAGCAGAAAATAAATGTACTGTAGCAATTGCAGTACTGCCCTGAGTTGTACTGGATCACAATTTCCATATGCATTTAGTAACCTGAAATTTAGGGATATAAAGCTGGGGGCTTGTGGAAGGTATTTCATGCTGAATAAATTCTGCTTGTACTTGTGGTTACAAGAACTACTCAGCACTCCACCGGCCAGTAAGATCTTACTGATCCACAGAGAAATTAAGCTACAGACCCTTTGTAGGGAAAACTCATTAGTACACAAGAAGGTCTGGCTAAAACTGCTCCCATAAAATTAGGAGGGAGGAGGGGTATTCAAATGATCTCCAACGGTTTAATTAAATTTTAACCCAATGTCAGATTTTACCATTGAACCAGATACCTAATCACCCTGATGGTGACCAGGACAACTGCCTTTGTTTTTCCTTCAAATACAGATGTGTGAACAGGCACGAGGCAACATCCTGGCACTGCAGCTCTGGAGCAGCATCTTCAGAGACTTCCAGGAGAGCAGCTGAACTTGTTGCAACTGCTGATCCTCTAGGGCACACAATACCATGCAATCATGGTTTCCAAAGCATTTCTTATCAGCTTTACTTTTACTTCAATGGTCAAGCAAAGGAAACAACTTATTTCACAGCCAGAACCCCATAAGAAGTGAGGCACAATACTCACAGGATGACTAGCTCAGGGACTGAAAGTGAGATCTGAGGGACTTCTTTTGGGTAAGAGAAGTTAGGCACTAATCAAGCAGATCAGGACAAACAAGTTACAGTCTAATTAAAGATGCTCATATAATTAACTGTATCAGTCCACTGTGACTTAGCAGTTGTCAACCTGCCTACTCAATCATTTCCTTAAATAAAGTTCCACAGGAAATGAAGAAAAAGGTGTTTTATAACATTTTGTCTTGATTGAGAATTCAAATATCCTTTAGAGAAAATAAAAAACAGTGCTCCATCAAATATATCTAAATTTATTTTTTTCCCTACATTGCTAGACAGAATGTCTCCAAAAAACATTCCAAGTAGGTTGTATAATTTAAGTGGTGAAATTGACAAACTATGGATAAAGAATGGAAACAAAAGGAGGTTTTTCCTCTGTGTAGGATTGCAAAGAAATCCGTTCTCTATTTGTACACATGGTTGTATCACTTTCTTAAAAGAAACAAGCTTTCACTATATTTTCCCCAGTTCTTTCAGCTTTGCCCTGGCATTAGACACCTTCTTTGTCTTTCAAAGTACAGCACTTACAGAAAGGTGGGAATCTGCCTACAAGGTAAGAAAGATAACATAGCACTGGTTTGATCTCACAGCCAACAAAGAGATTAAAAAAACCTGGATCAAGACTGAGTAGTCCCACTGCTTGTGGAGTTGCTTCTTTTTATTAGTACATGCTGAGGAAGAGACTGAGTAACAAAGGGCTTCAGTTCACAGACCACTTGCAGATGCTGCTGTGCTTGCTCAGGTGGTTACATGTTCACCACTGCCAGAAGTTACTGTCCAACAGCAGAGATAAATGGAACAATACATGCATTTCTCTCTTTGGGTTATAAAACTGAGTTCAAGAGGCATAACATAATGAGCCAGACCTTAAACTGAGACAGTAAATTCAGTACAGGAGTACAACAGAAAATCAGAGGTGGGGCTTTCTTCAGCTAAACCTGTTAGCAAATGAAACACAGCGTTTTGATTGCCCAGTAGAAAACGCAGCTATCAGGTATCAGAATAACAGCAGCACTCTAGTCCAAAACCATCACAGCCCAGAGGCTACTGTGCTGGGAATAGACTAAGTATCACCATTTGTGCCGATAAAACTCTCTTTCATATCAAGCAATCAAAATTTATATGAATTTTTGGTCAAATCACAAGACAGATGTTTCTCTGAAACACCAAGGAACATTAATAAAACACATCAGTCAATTATTTTCATTCTTCAAAGACCTGCAGCAGCATCACAGAAAATCTATTTAAAAGCCATTTCTCTATTTATAACTTTCTTTAATCCTCCAGGTGATGTCTGCCCCAACAACAGAAGACATTTCTTCCCAGGTGTTCTATTGTCCCTGCTGCTTATTGTTTCTGTAGTATCAGAGAGCCTTTGTTACATTTCTCGCTGAACTATTTATGCATTTGTGACAACAGGATTGTGTGTTGAGCCATCATCCTCCTAGAGCACAAGCCAGCATCATGTCCTGACAACACGGAATGCAGGAATGTTCCAAAACCAATAAACCAGTATTTCTCCATTACAGCGGGTCCATCTTGGGCAGCAGAGGGCAATAACCAGTCACTAGACTTCAGGAGATCTCTCTTTATTATGCAGTGTAGAACAAGTCCTTACACCTTTCATCCTGCTTCTTCCAGCGTGGAGGAAGAAGGCCATCAGCAATCTCTCTCAAATCACTGCTGCTGAAAACTGTCACCTCAAGTTCCCCTCCCACCTCATTATCCTCTTTTTGAGGCTCTCCCAGACATCGCCACAAGAACTAACTGGAACTTCTGGTGATGAAGAGGCAAAGATCTTGCAAATATTCCTATTAAGAAACAAGGGAAAAATGTGTATTTAAAATATTTCTGATTAAAGTGTTCAGCATAATCAGAGAATTTTTTTTTTCCAGGTGGCCAAATGCCTCTGTTAGCTAAGACTGCAGTTTTGTTTTGAAGACACAGAAAATGGTTTTTCTGATGAAAAACAGGATAGCCCTGGAAACAGAAGCAATACCTAAGCCATAAATGTATAGTGCAAGAAGCAGCTATAATGCAAGTCAGTCCAAACCACGTATGACCAACCTGAAATATTGAAAAAAATACTGAAATACTGAATAATATGGAAAATAAAAAAAAATTAACTCTTGTCTTATCTTGACTCCGTTTAGCCCTATACCACGTTATAGGTCCTGCAGGGAACATGAATTCTGTCTTCTCTGAAAAGATGGCAAATTCTATAAAAAAAAGTAACCTTCTAATGGTCACATAAAACAGTGATGATTTCAAAGCCTGCTGCTTCTAGGCTATGTCACTGTTTAAGCCAATACTCTTTAAACATCTTGTATTTAAGCTCCAAAATCTCCCTAAGTGAATAAGGGAGACTGATTCAAAGAGAGGATTATGGAAATCCACTACTATTATGCAGAATATTTTTCCTACTATTGAACAGACTCTGATGACTTCCAAAATCTATACAATTAGGAACTCGAATCTCTATTCTTTACAATTAGGGAATTAAATCTCTCTTTTCCTATAAGTAAGTCTAGCACTATTGATTTTCAGAAGATGAGCCAGTAGTGTATTTATGATGTTTCCCTGTTCCTACCAGAAGTCCTTCAATTTACTGTTCAAAAGTGAAGAAGCCTTTGTGAGGGATTCCCTGCATCCTCTCAGTAAATTGCTCCAGTGCCCATTTACAGGTTAAATATAATTTCTGAGCAGATTAAATTATACCAGTTCTAAAATTCAATCGCAGGAACTCTGATTCTCTCTCTTCTCCATTTTGTAAGTCCCCGATAGAAAACAGACAAATCTTTCTATCTCAGCTGCAGCTTCTGACTGAATTATCTCCCTGTGCCCTTGCTGTTAAAATCAAGAGTAAAACATCTTTGTTAAACCAAAGAAGACATAGTTTCTTTTAACCATGGAACTGAACCCTAATTTTTCAGAAGACTTTCTAACTTGCTAAGATTAGAATTGGACATAACTTTCCAGAATCAGAAAGATTTTTATTTAAAATCCCCTGAGATGGCACATTTTAATTGACCACCTACCTCAAATCCTTTTTAGAGTCACTACTTCATCACTTCATGATGCATTTCCCACTCTAAAAGTAGGATGTTATTCTTTGGTCCTGAATGCACAATACCTTTTCCTTTAGTCATATGGAAAAGTACACCATTAGCATGTGTTTATTTCCTTCCTATACACTATCCACTCCTATGGTTAAGAATCCCAAACCTTCTGGAAATATGCATAAGAAGCAGAGGCAGAAGTATTAAATGAGCTGGAAACAGAAGAGGCATTAAGCTGAGCTACAAGAGAAACAGAGGAGAAAACCACGAATGTCAGCTTCCGTCCATCTCACACTCAGAGGCCTGTACTGGGGCACCAATTCCTATGTGCTGGAAGATTCAGATGGGCTGATTAATGAGATTATAATTTTTATCTTTCTACTCTTACAGACAATATTGACTCTACTGCAGGGATACATTATGAATTAGACCGTGAACGCTCCAGGCTACTGACAAACACATTAAAGTAAATAAACACTGATTTCTTTGCGTTTACTCTTGCATGTGAGTCACCACAGTCAATTATCCAAATCAAATGTATGAACAGTAGGCAGCAAAAATACTGATTCAGATTAAGTCATGCACAAAATCTGTCTCTGCCACAGGAGAAAGACTTGATTTCCATTAGTGATGTTGTGGCATGATCACAATGAAGAGGATGCAGCAGCAATGCCGGCACAGGGAACATCCCCCGCAGCTCTGCTCAGCCCTGCAAGGGTACTGGCGTAACTTCGCGTGGCCACAGTGCAGGGCAGAAGGGAAGAGCTGATCCCTACAGGTGACCAGCAAACAACTATTCTGTCAGAGTATGCCTAACACATTGCGAGAGACAACTCGCCGCTGGGACAGACGCAGGGCAGGGAGGTGACTCTGCTGCGTAAGGAGCGAGGAGACGCTGAGACCTCACGAAAAACACGCCGGCCCCTCCCGCCGCCGGCCCGCGCGCTCATCGCTGGGAGCTGGAGCGGCTCTCACAGACGAGCCGGCCGGGCCTGCGGAGCGAGCGCCGCGGGGTCGGAGAGCAGCCACTCACCTCCTACCAGCTTCGGCACCTTCCCGATGCGGCCCGTGATCTCTGCCGTGAGCACGGCGAAGTCCTGCTCGTAGCTCTCGAAGTCGGAGGACATCGCGGCGACGGCGCTGCCGGTGCCGGGGGCCCCGCTCCGGACGGCGGTGCTTCCGTGTTCTGCCACCCCAAAACGCGTCCCCCACCCCGCCCCCGGGCGCCTCGCCACAGGTTCCGGCGAAACTCAGGTGCTTTAACCGGCACGGCCCGGCCCCTCGTGGCCGTCCCGACAACTCCTAGGCGGCCTTGGCGGGCGGAATCGCCCTGCACCGCAGGTACCGAGGAGAGGCGGCAGCGACGGTCACTCCCGCTCCGCAGCCCCTCACGCCCCGCCTCGTAACCTACAGGGGCGGAGGAACGCGGCTGCGGCACTACCGGAGAGCCGCTGTTTCCCGGGGGGCCCATATTGCAAACGGACCGCGGGCGGGCGGTGGCAGGGCGGGCCCCGCCCCCGCCCCTCCCCTTCCCACTCCCTTCCCTCCCCTCCTCTTCCCAGTCCCTTCCCTTTTCCCTTCCCGCTCTCGCCCTCGGCAGCCGGCGGGAGCCATGCACGGCGGCGGCGGGGCGGCAGCGGTCGGGCGGCGGTAGCGGCGATGGTGGGGCCGGGCGCGCTGCAGCGGGCGCGGCGCCTGTGCCACTGGGGCCCGGCGGTGGCGCTGGCCGTGGTGGCCGTGTGTTCCGCCACCGCCATGGCCGACGCCGCGCTCTGGTACTGGCCCTTGGACACGGCCGGGGGAAGCGTCAACTTCGTGATGCTGCTCAACTGGACCGTCATGATCCTCTACAACTACTTCAGCGCCATGTTTGTGGGCCCCGGGTACGTCCCGCTGGGGTGGACGCCGGTAAGCGCTGCCTTGCGACCGTCTCATCCCAGGGCCGCGCGGAGGACCGGCGGGCAGCCCTGGGGCCGGGCGGACCGCCCCCGCGGTCAGGACAGTAGAAATCGCGTGTCTTCTGGTGCCGCCGTTTGTCCTCTGTCTCCCAAAAACACTCCACGCTCTCAGGCCACTCCTTCCTCCTTATCTTGTTCCGAAATCTTTCCTTTGCCTCTCCCCGCTTTGCTGCTGCCGCTTCCAGAGTTTCCAGTATGCCCCAGCTTGCTCCTGATACCGAAATCGGACAGACAGAAACTTTCTAACACAGTTTTAGTATTAGAAATCAGCACGCTGGACACTTGAAGTATCCTTCCTCTAATCGAGTGTGCCGAGCGTTGGGTAAACAGAGTTTTTATCATCCACACTGATTACACATTCATTAGCTATCCCTGCTTACTTAATGTATAACTATATCTAATGTGTATGTAATGCTTTACCTAACATAGTGACATTCCTTCTCGGAAGTCCTTATGTGGCTTTTTGGGGTTTTCTGTGGTGGTCTTCAGTGGCCAGTGTTGTAATATTTTAGGTGGCAGTTCCTTGACCGCAGTTCTTGAGTGAGGACAGCACTGTTGATTTCCATGACTCCTGCTTTGTCAGCCTTGCAGTGCTGAGCTGGCATCCTGCTTGCCTAAGTTACATTCTTTTGCTGCTTCTCCAAGGCTCTGTTGATCTGTTCTGCTGCCCTTCTCCATCCCCTCCCTGTGCTGTTAGGGGTCTGGTAATGGTGCTTGGCTGGCAGCAGTTGCTGTGTTTCATACGGGCTTCTCAAAGCAAAGCAGCAGGAAACAGGCACTGTTAGCTGAGAATGAGAACCTCAAGGTTACCTGCATGCTCCTGTGGGCACCTGTTTTGGAGATTTTGCTGCTAGCAATAACAATTAGAAGAAATTAATTTGGAAAATTTTGGTTTTATTTTATGCAAGCCAGAAAATTATATGGTTACCTTCTGCTTAGCACAGTACAAGATAGAAATTTGTATTTCCTGTGCTGCAGTAATCTCTTGGAAAAGTTGTAGTCAAGAATGATACAGGTTCAGTATCTCAGGGCAGCTGCCCAGAGTTTGTGTTCCAGTGGCATGATACAAAGTTTAGTACTGGTCACCTTTCTAATTGTGGAATATTACTCAGGACAGAGTCTAGGCAGAAGAGGATCCTGATAATCATCTTAGTAGGACAGCTGGGTGGATACTCCACTTCCTGAGTGGAAGATGTTGGCCCCTACTTGCTGTCTACAAGTATCTCTGTCTCTCATCTTGCTGTAGTTGGGGGGTGTGTGTGTAAAAGAAATTGTAAGAGAGTTGAACATTAGTGTTTGCCAGTGCTGTATCTTAGCAGTGTGGTTTACAGTGTAAAATGCAGACAAAATGTGTTCAGGATTTTTTTTTTTTTTAATTAGAAGGCCACATGCTTTTACTCTCAGAACTTCACTATGAAACCCTGCTTGTACAGTTCCTCTTCCTGACAGAAGAACTGTTTATTTGTTTTAGCAACCAGCACTTTCAACAGTGGGAGATGGCTGTGTTGATAGGTAAGAGATTAGCTAGTAGACTATTTAATTTTGTTTTTTCCTCTCTTTGATGCCTGCCGTTAAATAGGTTGGGCTATGAAACACACCCTGTCAGAAGAAATCAAAGCTGCTTAGGTCAGGAAAATGCCAAGATAAACTTTGCCAGAGGAGTTATGTATACATCTAACACTCCTATTCTTCTGTTTAAAGGAAAAATCTCAGGATTGCATGTATCTCCAATACTGTAAAGTGTGTCAGTCTTACAAGGCACCTCGTTCACATCACTGTCGAAAGTGTAACAGGTACTGTTTCTCTTTACAATTGTTTAAAGTCCATATTAGAGCAGCTTCAAACCTAATGATGGGTTATTACTATAATTTGTTCTCCCAGCACTTGCATTGTGCTTTTTTAAAAAACTTCCATAGGAACACTATAGCCCTTTCAAGTATTTCCACTTTCTAGTTGTATGATTTCTATACAGTTTTGCTGTGCTTTAGTTTAAAAAGAAATTACTATCTTTAACATTTTCTTTATAGTTTGAAATCAGTTTCTCTTCAGAACTTCTTGATGGTACTAACAAAACAATGCAGTCCTGCTTCCAAGATGTGAGCCTGTGAAAATACCTAAAAATCTTCTGAAGTCTTTTTAAAATTTTTAGTCCAAACATTGACCTGCTTAGAGAGTAGAAATACCTGTTCTGTCATCTTTCCAAAGATTAAATGTTGATTTGAGTGGAAATTTTGGACTGTGTTTTCACTCTTCACCAAAGCGAGTTTTTGAGGGGAATTGGCATGTTAAGTGAAGTAATAAGCCTTTTGGGTCAACTTAAGAAGTTTGCACCTTGTTATCTTCCAACACACTTGTTCTGATATGAAGGATACTTTCTTATAAATAGCTGTTACTGGAATTTAGTGTATGTTGAAGAAATCAAGGCACTTCAGCTGTCTGCAGTCCAGGCAGGTCGTCCTCTGAAGGACTCTTAAGAGAACATGGTGAAAGGATATTGCAACATACACATTCATTTGTTATTTCTATAAACCCAGGATGTGCAGTCAGTGTTTTTCTAGGAAACTGAAACTCCAGAGCAGTGCTGTAGTTTGGCTACATCATCCCCAGATTTAAAATTAATGACTCTTTTCCTTGAGTGACAATCACTCTGAGGAGTGATCACTTAGGTGGTCACTTAGATTTTTACAATGTCAAGGTAATTTGTGATGTGAACAAATCTTTAATCAGGTGGGGTTTTTTTGCATCTGTAAGCTGCACCAAAACAATGGGCTTTATATTTATATTGAATACAAGAGTGTCTCTAGGGTGTTTACACTTGTTAAATGTATTTTGAAAAAGATTTTCAGTGGTGTAAGGTCAATACATAACGATTGAGAAAGCTTTCAGAGGGTTTACCACTGAAAAGAAAGAGGCATTATCACACTTCTGTGTAACTTCATATATTCTTTCTGCAAGTAGTTCACAAGGAATTTGAGATTTCCTTTATTTTCCTGGTATTCTTATTTTTAAAAACTGCCATTAACAGTAGTGCTTAATTATTGTGATCATAGCTCTTACAAGTCCCATTCTATGGCTCTGTCTCCAGGCTCTGTTACTATGGTGTTTATTAGCAACTGGTAAGTTTGAGTAAATAGGAGGGCAGATAACTAGGGAGGGTAGGACCTGGAAGCACTTTTAATTTGCTTTGTTTCATTCTACAACATGGAGATATAATTCTGAGTTGCAGCTAAAAAGAATCAACTGTGTTGAAATGTCAGAAATTGGTGGGTTCAAATGAAAGAATGGAGGCTGAGAAGTAGAAAGTCAGACATCCTTTGAGTCTTTTGGGAAACATTATACGTGTCCTTTATATTAATCAATATTTATCATTCACAGGTGTGTCATGAAGATGGATCACCACTGTCCCTGGATCAACAACTGTTGTGGATACCAGAATCATGCATCTTTCACTCTGTTTCTCCTCTTAGCTCCACTGGGATGCATTCACGCTTCTTTCATATTTATTATGACAATGTACACTCAGCTTTACAACAGAGTAAGAAAACATAACTAAATGCTCAAAATATTATTTAAGTCATGTGCATAATCTTACCTCTGGAAGTATGAGAAAATTTCGTTTTCTGAGAAGCATGTGAAATTCCTTGTTATTCTTTCCACATGCACTCCCAGTTCTGCTCTGTACCTGTAAGAAGAGTATGTGTGTTAATGGAGGAGGATTCAGAGAAAGTTGTTTTTATTTTCATTCTTTTTTTTCCCCTGTTGCTTCTCATAATCACAGGGAGTTTCCTAGTGCTTTACATTGAAGACAGTTTCTGAAGTAGCACTTTATGTAAAGAGAGACAGGCTGTGTTTTGGCTGGCACAGAAACCAGCTGCTATTTATTTCCAACACTCAAGTTATATCCTATTTATTTTCTTTCACTGGCCACTTTTTTAGAATTGTGTCCATTTCTTCAAGGAAAAAAAAGTACATTATTTTTGGGACTAAAATTAAATATGCTAGCTTTGAGGTTTTTTTAAACTGGAAAACTTTAATTGTAGCAACAATGAGCAAAGCTTGTTCTAGAATACACCCCTTATCTCAGATCCATGGTTAAGATTATAAGGTTTGATTTCAGCCTTTGTGGTTGCAATGAAGACCTTGATAACATCAGCTGAGTGGAACAGATGAAGTTGTATTTGTAGCAGCTGAGTTGTGTTTGCAGAGTGATAATGTTGAGAAGTGGTGTCTGCAAAGCTTTCAGAGAAAAGCCTGCAGCATTTCCACGGAAAATGGGGACTGTTCTATGCAAACATTGTCCATCTGACACTGATGAATGTGTTTTTATTAACATACCCGAAGCCAGATTTTTTTGCTGATATTTGGGCCTGTGGAGCTTACAAGATGATGATTATGGTTTCACTTTCTATCTTGCGAGAAACAAACTTCTGAAGACAAAAGAGAAGTCTTTTGAATACTTTTTTTTTTTCAGTTTTTCTGCTTGCATTATAAACCTGTCAGATGTTGGACACTTACCTCCAGAGACAGATTTTTTTGTAGATAACTTGCTTTGTTTCAGCACTTGGAAAGTTCTAGAGCTGAATGGTATTTTTCTCTTTGCAGATATCTTTTGGGTGGAGTTCTGTGAAGATTGACATGAGTGCAGCCAAAAGAGACCCTCGTCCCATTATTCCCTTTGGACTGTCTGCATTTGCTGCATCTTTATTTGCCTTAGGACTGGCATTAGGAACAACTATTGCTGTTGGTATGCTGTTTATTATCCAGGTAAGTCTATGACTCTGTTACAAAGAAGTTAAAAGCTGTAAGTTTTGCATGCTTGTGGAGCAAAAACAGAATTCAGGATTGAGATAAGAACAGTTGTTCAGAGCTTATGTTGCTGTATAACTTTTCCAGGGATTTATGTAGCTTTGTCCCAGTTTTTCTGTTACCACAGTTTAAGGTTTTTTTCATTATTTTTCATGGGAGGACTTGGATGTGAAAATCTAATAAACTTAGAAAACATGAGATGGGTATCATAAACTTCCTGAAAAAGGCAAGACACTTGCCCTGTCCCTGAAAAGAGGTATAAATATGCCTGATACATTTCTTAAAACGTTGGAGATATTTGGAAGGAAACAAAAAGACACATTTTAAGCATAAAGTGCAGTGCTGTCTGATACTGTCTTAAGTATATAATTCTAGAGCATGTATCTCTGCTGAGGGTTAGCTTCTAACATATTCAGTTTAGTTTATAGTTTAGTTTCAGTTAAGTCGATAAAGGTTGCTTTGTTCTTTAAAACAAATTTAGTTTGTTAAATGAAGCTTTCTTTGCATAGCTGATGTATTCCTGCAGAAAATAAATCCTAATTTCACCTAACACTTTTATTTCAGATGAAAGTAATTTTGACAAATAAAACTTCAATCGAATCCTGGATTGAAGAAAAGGTAAGCTTCTATTTCAGTATTCTTGTACTGTTACAAAGTTTATTTTTTGTTTCATCTATGGATTAAAACCAAAGATGTTGTTTCAGTTCACCACTGACTTAACACCTACAACAAGCTTTTCCCTTACTATATCTGAAATTCACTGAAAGAGATGAGAAATCATACAAATGCATAGATTTTTCTTTTGTTTTGGAGGAGTTTGTTGAACATAGAATAATATTTGGTTTGAAGAGACTCTGCTTGTCTGCTTGAAATATGTAGGTGTTTTCATCTGAAACTTGAGCTTTGTCATTATACCTGTCTGTACCTTTAATTGTTCACCTCACTGAATCATTCAAAGTGGCATCTTTTGACTCATGGTTTTTCCCATTTCTTACTTTGGATTGTAAGGGAGGATTTTCCTTGATTTTAAAGAAGTACTAGGAAATACTTAGTCTTCTCTCCTTTAAATTTCTCTTAGATTTCCTTATCTTTATAGGGGTTTTCACAGGATTTTTCAGGAGCAATGTAGTCAAGCAGCAGTAGCTAAGTTTAGAGGAAGCAAAACTGGCTCAATATTTAGAAATTAGTTTAGTGCTGCCTGGGTTTTTTGTGTAAGTCCACAAACATTTCACTAATGTCGTCTTTCTTTTACTTTGTGTGCCAAAATTAGCATGAGAATTTTGACTGTGTATAAGTACTTAAAGTATTGTAATGTCAGCTCTTTGCAGAGAATATGGCTGGATCCAAGTCCTGTTAGACCTTTGAAAATTGGGATAATGGAACATAAATGAAAGAAATCCCTGTTATCACTATGTTGTAGAATTTGGAATAATATGTTAAAACATTTACCATAAAACACAGGCTGTTAATATGTCCCTTCTGAAAGCTGAGCATGGACTGTAATTCATGAACATTTAATAAAATGGCATTATTGCAACAGAGAACACTGCTCTGTGGCTGCTCCACTAGATGTCATCAGAACTGTGAGAATGTAAAGCTCATGACTATGGAATGTGGGCAATTCAGATCATGCTGTGTGTGCATTCTTAGAGGAGGAATTGGCACTAGTAATGTTGAGTCATGATTATGATCATTAATCAAAGAATTCTGAGCTGAGGAAGCTTTTGTATGTAACTGAGAAGTAGTCAGACATTAGTCCCTAAAAAAAAAAGCCATAAAATAAGATCAGAGCATGGAGTGAAAGATCAGTGTAGTCAGTGGACTCTGTTGTTAAAGAGTAAATGAGGAGTGACAGGGATGGGGACACCCAAACCAGACTTACTTCTGAATTATTGTTTTCAGTAGTTTTTAAAGCCTGGGTTGGTATAGCAGGGGTTCACTGTGCTTGCCTGAAAATATTTGCCTTTAGGTCCCATGGACCCATACAGAGCTTATGACCTGGCCTTCTTAGTATTTGCTGCTTGACTGCAGTTTGTAGGGTGTTTTTATGTACTGCATTTCTTAATTATTTTCCAGGCCAAAGACAGAATCCAGTACTACCAAACGGGTGAGACCTTTATCTTTCCCTATGATATGGGAAGTAAATGGAAGAACTTCAGGCAAGTGTTTACATGGTCTGGGATTCCTGAGGGAGATGGCCTGGACTGGCCAGTTAGAGATGGATGTCACCAGTACAGTTTGACGGTAACTGGTCTTCGATGGTATCTCAAGTTGATTCTCCCCACTATGCAATTGTCCTCTTTCCTTTGCAATAATAGGCCAGCTTTTTAAATAACTAAAATAAACTGTCTTGAAATATATGTACAGAAGTTCTGTTAAATGTTCTCCCATTTTTGATACGCTAAAGTTACGCTTCAAACTGCTAATGGTATTTCCTGTGTTTGTTGAACGGTTTCAATACTTGGCTTCATTTTGTGTTGAATGCTGCCTAAATTTCTATTTATAATCATTTATAGATAGAGCAACTGAAACAGAAAGCAGACAAGCGAGTAAGAAGTGTAAGTATTTGTGAAGTTTGGTCTGAAATTATGTTGAAATTCGTGTATAAGTAAATGTAATTAATCCACATAAACAATGTATAGCAATCTCTGCTTAATTAAACTTGGCATTTATCCTTCACATTTGCTTCTTAGTTTCCAGATGGGAAGAAACATGATAATAAAGATGACTGTGCTTCATTGTTAAGCAGTTAATTTACAATTTAGAGTCCCTTTGACAGCCGTTGTCATTATGCTCAAATCTGTGGTATGCTTGAATTGAATTTTTTGGTGTGAAACTTAGCAGCAAGGTCATAATTCCTACAAATAACAAACTGCTGTGTTCTGTTCCAATCTGTAGGTGCGGTATCGAGCCATAGAAGATTACAGTGGTGTCTGCTGCCCTGTGACTAAAGGTGTTAAAACATTCTTCACAACACCGTGCACTGAAGAACCTAGAATTGCACTGAGTAAAGGGGATCTGATTTTAGCCACCAGAGGCTTAAAGTTAGTGGCTCCACACCTTTATGTTTGGTTAAAAGAAATATTGAGATGAGTTCTGGCATCTAATTACCTGTTATGCTTCTTTCTCCAGACACTGGATGTATGGTGAGAAGATTCTCATCTCAGCTGCTGATGGTATGGAGCAGTTAATTTCACTTTTTCTGTTGAAAATTGCAAATCTATTTTATAGCTGTCTAGAAATGTGGCCAATATTATATGTTCACTTCTCAAAATGTAGAATGGTGACCTTAGTGGCATTAGCTTCTCTCCACGCTCCACAGTTTTTATTCTTTACATCTAATAGACTTCCCAGTTTTGATAAACGTTAAGTGACTCTGTCAGACTGACAGAACACTCATTTAGTAGTTTATTGAAAGTTGAGTGGGGAGGGGAGCACTTCATATTCTAAGAAAAAGTTAGACTTTTAGACTCTAAAGAGGTTAAGGGTGATGCATTTCTTTGATGTTTAAATGGTGATCTGTCTTAAACACATCCAGGCTTCCTACCTACACACCCTATGTAAGTGTAGAGATTAATCTTTGTGTATCTTATAAAACCAGGAGACGTTATGTCTTTGGTTTGGAATAATTTCCAGAGACTTTAATGTGCATTATTAAAACTAACTGTGGGTGTTGAAGATGTTAAAGATTCCTGCTGATCTGCAGAGAGTCAGCATCACAGCTACCTGCATTGAAGCTTTTTCATTTTTCACTTCAGACCTCTTGCTTTGGACTGAACTAAAATTCTACCTGCCAAAGAGTGTGTTGGATTCTGTTGTTTCTTCCAAACAATTGTTAATTCATTCATTTGCATTTCATATTTGCACAAGTGAGGCTGCCAGCAGTCACTACACTGAAAGAGTCCATGCTTTTCATGGGAGGTCTGAAACCTTCATGGGCTGGAAGTGCCCTGGCAGCTCACTCTAATAAACTCCTTCAGACATCAGATATAAATGAGCACGGCAGCAGTTTGTATTGCATTGCTTATTGTGAAGATTAGCAGGACATATCTGTTCTACTGAATGTTGGGGGTTTTTTAAATCAGGTAAAATGTGGCCTGAATGGGGAACTTGGTGAACACTGAGAGACTGGATCAGACTAGACTTCAAAAATAGGATGAGTTGTGTTAGGAATGTATAGTAAAATGCTATAAATAAGCAGGAATAAAAAGTTGCACTACAGCAAGATGGCAAAATGAATGATTAAGTAGCAGTTCTTCTGTGGGAAGAAGACTCAATCATAATCTTAAGATGAGCCAACACTTTCAGAAAAGAAAAAAGCATACAGCTTCCCAGATGCGTGAAGGAAACCTTCCATCCTTCTCAGCACTGGCAGAGACTCTGCTGAAATACTTCTAACCAGTAAAAGCAGTTACTGCATCTCAAGAAAGAGGAAGATCAACTGTAAAGGGTTGGGAGGAAAACAATGAGAATAATTAGAATAATAGAAAATGTGACTTATAAGGAAAAGCCAAGAGAATTGGGATGGTTTACCTGGAGAGGAGTGGGAAATGGGAGACAGTGAGGGTATGTACAAATGGTCATCAGCTGTGTGAAAGTCAGTGGTAAACAAGTTTATCTGTTTCCTGTGTCCCTGGTGTGTAGAAAAAGGAATTGTAAACCTGATTTATAGACAGAAGGAGGTATGAGGAAGAATTTTCTCAAGGAAGGTAGAGCACTGCAAAACTTTGGAGATGTCTGAAAACATTTTAAGTAGTTGGAGAAAATCCATGCATCCCCAGGCAATGATGTTAGAAATTACTTAGATGTTCTGCCTTGTAGAAGAAAGTAACTTATGTAAATGCTTGATGTCTCTTGCAGTCCTGTGTTTTTCCTCAGTAGTGGGTCATGTTTTGTTCTAAGTTAATGCAACTTTTCATGTCTTAAGGTGGAATAAGAGAACGAGGCTGGTTCCCTAGGAAGTGTGTGGAAAAATGCCAGTATGACTCTGAAACGGATCAACCAGTGGATGGAGAAAAGAAAAGCAAATAGCCTTCTAATTTTTTAAAATATGAAATGGAATTTTTACTTCAGACCACAATCCTTTACTTGAAATTTTCTGTATATTACTTTAGACTTATGCAATGAATATGTTAGGATGAGGTTTTCTTTTCCTCACAGCTGAAAGGGTTGTATATGCCTGTGCCATGGTTTGCATACTTTTTAAACAATACATAATTGAAGAAGCCATTCAGTGGATTGCCTTCAAGATGCATCTTTTTCATCACAAGTCAGGATTGTTCTTTTCTGTTTGAATTGCATTCTGAGCATTCAGATTTTAGGTTTTTTTCCTCAGCCGCATCTGATTGTTATGCGTGCTGCTTATCTTTTGTATTTCTCTGAAGCTGCCCCTGAAAATCTTAAAATAAACACCTGATTCAAATTCCAGATAAAATTTGTTACCTGTGACTTTTAATGATGTGAATTGTCCACTTCAAATAAATGATACATTCGTATTCACTTGTGGGCTCAGTTGTTCTTAGACCTAGTAGAACTAGTTTATATGCATGGGAGCGTGAACTGACTGGGAAGTAAAGATTTAACCTTGTAAGTTGTTTTTAAAGGTTAAAAATAGGGGTTGCAATAGGAGTATTCTGTGCTTTTAATGGCAAAAACTACAGCTAGCACTGTCTGCTCCCTCTGAAATCTTAGTCTGTACGCAAGAGATCTTGATCCATTTTAGAGTGAAAGGAAGCAGTAGCCAAGAATGAAAATTTTTGTGAGTCTATTTGCTACTAGCTGTTAACAGCCTTTTTAAATAATTTTCATTTAGCATCTAGTATGGATTATTAGAAGGAAGACCTTAAATTGGAGTAACTTTTACCAGCTCAAGTGTTTTTAAATGTCTCCAAAATGCAGCAGGTGCTTTTGTTCTCTCATGGTGTAGAGGTACATGTCAGCCAGGTTGAGAGGTTTTGAAAATTACTGTTTTAAGCAAACACCTGGTTTACCTCCACCTGCATGAGTTGTCTCAGGCAGATGAGCATTTCTGAAACAATATAAAGCATGTACAGAAATGCCTACATACCCCAAGCCAGCATTACTCTTGTATGCTCCTACTCAGATGCTATCTCTAACAGAAATCAGGTTTTTTGTCCCCTCCAGCTGTGCATTAGTGTGGATGGTGAACCCCTACTCCTAGGCTGTTTCTGAGCTGTGGCAAGGGAGTTAGTGTTCAGTTTTAGTAGTTTGGAAGCAGGTGATTTGCCTCTTGTGAAAACAAAGTACTTACTTTCTAGAAGCAGGCTTCTTTAGAGGTATTGGAGTGTATCATACTTGTAGTTTCCTTACTTGCAAGGATCTAACTATTTTGGAATATGAGTACAAATTAACACAAAAACCTCTGAACTACCTGGAATACTCATAGTCTCAACTGTAGTAGTTTCTGATCAGTGGCTGTAGAACCAAAGATTACAAAAAGAAGCTTCTCTTCCAGCAGAGGAAGCTGGCAGCTAAGCATCTCTCATTCTTGAATTTGACCAAGTGACCAGGAGGGAAAAACAGAACTCCCCATGCTAGGAAGCCAGTGATACAGCTTTTACAATTGACTTGCCTGTAGCATTAGAGAATTGTTCTAGTGTTGTCTTGAGAGCAAGGATTGCAATAAGGACCCTCATTAAAACCAAATTATGAATGAAGAGCCAGTATTTCCTTTTGAACACTTCCTGCCTGCATCCGGAAAAGAAGAGACTAGCCAGGAATTACTAAGTTGCAGGCAGAGCAGTTGTTTCATAGAGGTTGAAAGAAAAAATAAATTTGGTTTTGGAATGCAACTCTGATACGATTTCAGAGCCAAAATCAGGCAGTTGAATTCCTGATGTAGGGCATAGGAGTTGTTTCCAATTTAACTAAACAAATGTTTGTCAATGTTCATATTAAGTATCTTCCTTATGTGAATCATGTCTTAGTTATGATATCATTATTCAGCATATGTGCATCTCTGTACTGGAGACCAGATGAGTGCTTTTAAAAGCAACTTGGAAAGACTGGATGTTATTTGAGCACTAAATCTTTGTATCATGGCAAAAAAAATGTTGCAGAGAGTTGAACTTCATTGTACCTGTAGCCATCCTTACCTCAAATCTTCACCAGGTACAACAATGCTCCAAGCCTGCTGTAGCTTTTTTAGTGTTCAAACAATAGCCTGAAGCAATTTTTGCACCAGGTGAATGCAAACATTGCCCCTGTTTTTACTTCAGATCCATGTTGTGGAAGTAGTTCATATGGCAGAAGTGGCACACGAGACCAGTTTAAGACCAATTTACGCTTGAATTGCTGTATGTGTTTTATTGCTCAGGCACTGCCATTCACCCTCCAAGCCCATCTGTGCAGGGAAGCATCACTGTTTATTGTATCAACAAAAGTACTTTCCAGGTACTGCAGCAGGTGGCATCATAGAATCAGCCTCGAGTTTCTACAGATCTCAGTGGCACTGGATTTACTGTCCCCAACTGACGTGCTCATTTTTGTGTCCAAAACCAGGATACACTTCTTCTTCCCTCTGGTTCTTTTTTTTTTCTCCCCAGTCTCACCTGGGGAAAAAGATTAGGCCACCACGTGTTTTCATGTCACATTGCTTTAAGGAAAGCGTAGGAAAGATAAGCAACATAGTTACACATGCACTTTCAGAGACTTTACAGCCTTTACAGCCTCACATTTCTGCCAAGCACAGTAAGTGACACAATGGTTACCTGCAAATGTCAAGGTCTTTGGGCCCAGACTAGAAACAGAATTGGGTCAGTTGTTTTCACTAGTCAAAATTAAAGCTGCCTCACAGCAAGGGGTGGATCTTTTGATAAATCCTGCTTTCATTTTGGGATGGCTGACCAAGAACATTAAAGAGGGAGAGGAACAGCCACTAGCTGTCTGAACAAGACAGGGAAGACAATTCTTGTACCCAGCAAAGAAAACTGGCCTAGGAAAGCTACAGATATGCCTTCCACATGTTGCATCCTCACTAGCACTGTGTTGCCTTTTGAACTGCTAGAGCAGACTACTGCAGGGACAGGGAGGAGCTCTTAGCAGAGACAGCAGACTGATGGAAGATGTAAGAAAAAGTTTGCATCTTGCTTAAATAATTTTCTAAAGCAGCAGCTTTAGCACAAGAAAATCTCACATCTTATTTCATGTGGTAAATTCACTGTTTCAGCTCAGCCTGTGCTGAAGACAAGGAAAAGAAAGTCAAGTAGAGGAGCAGCTGGACTACAGGAGCAAACCTGGACTACACTACACTATATGGCTGGAGCTGTGGCTGACCAGTGACAGCATAGGGAGCAAGTTTGTGTTCTGCAGCAGTTGTGTTCTAGCCATAAAGAGCCAGGCAGCTGACAATGTGGTTGCAGCAGAGCCACAAGTAATTCACACAGGCTTTAGCTGGATTGTGCAGTCTCAATTTATTGCATCCTATATCCTTAGGATTGACAGCTAAAGTTTCACACTTATTAGGCTCAAATTTGTAAGTGTAAAGACTTTAACACTGCCATTTCACTTGAAAATGTGCAAAAACTGATCCAGTGCATCCTAAAGAATGAACTCTGTTTGCTGTAGACAAATGTACTTTGCAAACCAGTTGTTGCCAGATTACTCATTTTCATTGTAAACAACCTATACCCTGTGGTCCAGGACTAGGAACAGGAAATTCACTTTTGTGTTTGCTAAACAGACGTTAGCATGAATTCATACTGAGTTCAGTCTGATTGCAGATCAATCCACAACAAGCCACAGTGGAGTTCATAGTTCCAGCAGGAAAATAAGATTTGCTTTTGACAGTGAGAAGTTCATACAGCTGTCTTTCAAAGGCTTGAGGCTCTTGCATGTTTTTGCATTTCAGTCACAATCCAAGAAAGATGAAAGTTCTGGCTTTGCCTAGACAGGTGATGCTCAGTCCCACAGGATGTTAACACTGCTAATTGTCAGTTATACTATAGCTGTCTTCATCCAAAAGTCATTTTTCTCAGGTACTAGAAACAAATTAAAGTTCCTGTTCCTCTCCACTCAAGCCTGTCTTCACCATAGGCCATGTAGTGTCACAGATTTAACTACTCCATGCAGTTTAAATTAAACTGGCCATTTATTCCTGAACAGATGAATAGAGGGCCTCAATCTCCTTCTGGAAGAATTTAACAAGGTCTCCTCGCTTTGCCTTCAGTGTTGGTGTCAAGAGTCCATTTTCTACAGAGAACAACTCTGTGTGGATGTACAGGTCTTTAACCTATTAAAAGAAAACAATTTTGCATATGATGCCTAATTAAAAAACAAACAACAGTTCTTCCCAGCTTCCTTGGGCTCAGTGCAAGAATTCAGTCCCAGGAGATCCAGTAACTAAACTGGTTTTTTGGCTGACACAAGAGGGTGAAACTCCAGAACAGCCCCTACAGCCTGTTGTGAACCTCCACACTATCTCTTGGCAACTGCTACTGTTGCCCTGCACAGCTACTGGTCTCTTGGTGTAGAGACAGGCAGCCAGTATTTGACTGCTTCAGTTGTCTGGGGCAGCTGCCTCAGGGCCCCTCCTGGCACAGCCAGTAGCAGGAATTAAGACCTCCCAGCCATTGTGTTAGCAATGCAAGTGCTGGTCTGGTGACAAGCAGGCTTGAAAGTACTCACTTGTTCAAAGGATTTAAGGCCAGCGTCTCTTCCCAGTCTGATCAAATCGTCTAAAATAGCTTTCTTCACTGCCTAGAAGAAGCACAGCAGAAGCAGAGTGGGTAAAGCTGTCATTCTGTAATTGTAGCTCAAGACCATAGCTATTTGCCCAGTCAAGGAGAACTGAGGATGGAAAGAATACATATTTAAACATTCAACATTTCTTATATTAAGGCCACTACAAAGTCATGTCTATCTTCTCATTGGAATGGACGCAGCGATAGCCCTTGAAGCAAGAGACACCTATACTCAGTTCCAGTTTTTGCTGTAAGGCTGCTTGCATGACTCACCCAGCATTAAACCAGTTCAATTTACCAAAAAAAAGTGAATAGAGCAAAGTCAGAGCAATGTAAGATTGGACTTAGAATTAAATTCTGTCTCTAACCCGCTAAACACAAAGCCACTCACAGGGTTTTTGCAGAGCTCTTCAAAGGAACCTTTTACTCCCAGTTTTGCTGCAAATTCTGGAAGCATCTCAGCATCAGGAACCACTACACCTATTAGAAAAGACTGAAAACAAGTGGAAGTAGTCAGGCTGAGACCAAGATAAGGCATACTAAATGTCTTTGTGAGCTTGCTTGTGGACAGTGTTTCTATGACAAGTCACATATAAATCCCCATGCATTTTCAGAGTTTCAAAGGTAGCCATGAGGATTTCCAAGTCACTGAGAGTTGTGACAGCAATAATTGAAGTACTGACGCAGTTTGCTAGGTGTGCTCAATGATCCAGTAATTACTTTTGGCTAGTTTACAGATTGAAGACTGGCCTCTGCTAGCATAGGTAACACCTCCATGGCAAAGGAATGGCGAAACACTTCTGCTGTGCAGAAGGGCTGAGAGAGTTGGGGTTGTTCAGCCTGAAGAAGAGAAGGCTCCAGGAAGACCTTTTTGTGGCCATTCAAAACTTAAAGGGAGCTTGCAAGAAAGATGGGGACAATTTTTTAGTAGGGCCTGCGGAAATAAGACAAGAGGTAATGGTTTTAAACTATAAGATAGTAAATTTATATTAAATACAAGGAATTTTTTGAAAGTGTCAGGGTGGTGAAACAGTGGCAGAGGTTGCCCAGAGAGGTGGCAAATGCCCCATCCCTGGAAACATTAAAGGTCAGGCTGAATGGGGTTCTGAACAGCCTGAGCTAGTTGAAGATGTCCCTGCTCATTGCAGGGGGGACTGTTCTATGAATCCAAACTGTACAGAGCTGACCTGACATACTAATCCCACGCGAGTATGTAATTAGCTTTTACCCAGCTTGCAAAAATGCCAGTTGGCACTTGGGAAGTCTGTAGGTCTGAGAACATATTCCTATAAACACAGCTCTCAGGAAGAGATTTTGTTCAAGGACTCTTGTACATACATACATTTGTACCCTGCTCACCCAGAACTCATTGTGGGAGGAAATCTTGCAGGATACTCAGTCCTAACATCACTTACCCTCAGACTTTCCCCATGTACAAAGACCTGGGCTACAGGAGCACTTCTGATATAGACATTCTCTATCTTCTCTGGAGCAATGTATTCTCCTTGTGCAAGTTTAAATATATTCTTTTTCCTATCAATGATCTTCAGCGTTCCATTCTAGAAGTTAAAAGTGGAGGTCATTAGTTCCAAGTCCCTGTCTTGCTTATATAAGAAAAGATATACAGGCTTTGTATGAAAGGTACATCTGGAACTAGTCTAGAAACCACATACTGGTCTTTGCTTTCTACAGAGAGGGGTTTGTCTAATTTCTCCAGTTAGCTCAGGACATGATTAGACAGCTCCTTTATTCTCCCCAGGCAGAAACCAAGATACCTTGTTATGTCACTTCTACAGTGAAGAATAGTGTTAACTACAGGCCTAGCAGGTGTTATTTGGTATCTTGTAACCTAATCGGTCTTTGGAGCTTTGCCTGGAGTTACCTAGGGAATCTACTGTGTAGAGACTTTTATCCTAGAATTCCATCTTTAGAGATTACTGTGAAGTAACAGGAATTCACATGCAAGAGATGGTTTGTATTAAGCAATTACTCACTGGCAACCATTTCCCTATGTCTCCAGTGTGGAGCCAGCCATCTTTATCAATTGCTTCTGCTGTCTTCTCAGGGTCTTTCAGATAACCCTTGAACACATTTGGTCCTTTAATGCAGACCTATAGCAAGTGCAGAACACTGTTAGTCACCAAGTCTTATGTTCCAGTATTTCCTGACATGCATAGGAGATAATGCCTACCTCGCCTTCGTTGTTAGAAGAGAAGTAGCTCATTTCTTCCACATCATCTAGTTTTATGATATTACAAGCCAGAGGGGCTCCAACATGGCCTAGGAGGAAAAAACAACAACAAAAAAAGACTGCAGTGATAGTATATACCTACTGGCTTTGTTCACTGCTTTAACAAGAACCACTACTGTTTGAAGGAGTCTGGCATCAAATGTTCAAGCAAGTTGTTGCAATGCCATTTTCAAACAGTTAATGTGGGACAAAAAGCAGCTAAGACTCTAAGACTTAGAGCATTATTGCTGTAATCAACCACACCAAGCACAAACCACTCCTGCCTCCTTAGGAGCCCCTCTCATAGATCCTGGTATTCATTTGCATTTCATCCTCATTATGCTCTGCAGTTACTGTGTTCACAACGATGGTGATTTGAGTCTGCCTTTAGAATATCCAGTACTTATCTTATGGTAAGATAGAAGCTAAATCTTCAAGGTCCTTCAGGAAAATAGTCAAGTATCATGTCTAATATTTTTGAGTATTTAGGAGTATTTTTGAGTATTTAGTGTCATTTAGGAGATCAAGCTAGTTTCTTAAGGCCATTTGGGAAGTCCCTGTCCAGTTTGCTCAGCTCTCTCTATTCCTTTCCTGTATTCTGGGGCAGAGTCTAAACTGACCTATGACACTTTACACCAGGGTTCCTCATCTGGTTGAGTCAAGAATTTTAGCATCTATTAAGCAAACAGGTGATTGTTGCTACCAAGAATCAGTTTGAGTATCCATGATTTAATTTTCATTAAACTGAAAGCAGTAGAGCACCTAGTATTGAGTGCCCCTTTATGCAGACAGCTCTGGGAGGCTTTCCAAGTCTCAGCTCCCATACCTGTTGTCCAGTCTCCAGGCATTGAGAAAGTGGATCCAGCTGAGCATTCAGTCTGGCCATAAGCTTCAAAGATCTGTGCAAGAAAGGATGAGTATTCTTGAACATCAAGTCCTTGATCTGAAAGGCCTCAGTTTCAACTGTGCCCATGCTCAAGTGTTCTTCTTAGGAAGGAAGCCAGAACAACCTTTGCCTTTAAGATATCTTGATCTTATTGTGTAACCAGGTGTTAAAGTTCACCTATCCAAACTTTGCTTCGGTCACCTCGTCTTCTGTTCTCAAATGTGCTACACTGGGAGCTCATTGACTGTCAGAATAAGCCACAAAGCTCAGAGGCAGCTGCCTGACTTTGAGTGCTGTATGTTCCAATTTCTGCTGCTCTATTCCTCTTCCCAGAGCCTACAGCATAGTTTTTTGGTAGTGTAGTTTGAAGTGGGTCCTGCAGGATTTTTTTCCTGTAACAGTTAACTCAGATGAAGCAGTCTGTAAATACCCAAGACTGACAGCAGTTTCCCCAGGAACAAGCTGAGCTGGACCCCAGCTATATCATTGGTCACTCATTTATGCATAGTTAAACAGGGCTTAATTTAAAAGAAAACTCATCTTACCTGACAGCCTAATGCTGCTCTAAGAAATGTCAGGACAGAGGGAGATATAGGAGCTGCACCTGTTACCATGATACGCACTCTTCCACCCATGGTTTCCTAGAAGTGAAAAAGAAGCCATCAGATCCTCCAATAGTACATTGCTCAGCTCCCTTACACTTAGAATAACTTACCTGAACTTTTTTGAAGACTAGCTGGTCCCAAATGCTGTCATTTCGAATGATGCCCTGTTTTATTTCAGCCATCTTCATAAAAACAGCAAAGTTTAACAGGTAACGCTTCACTGGGGTGTTTGCACCACTCTGGATCTGCAAGGAAAAGTACCATTGACTCTTGAGTTTAACTCACATCTGTACCTCTCATTCTTGTCTTGTTAAGAGGCATCATATCTTACTTCGATGCTCTAGGGTCTGTCTTCACCACTGCGGTGTCTAGAAGGTGACCCAAAAGGCAATACTGGTTCATGTTACTGCTGAAACACTACAGCCATTGCTTTGAGGAACAGGGATCCTTTTAGCTTTGCACTTGATTCATTTGCGCTCCAAAAGTTAACAAAGTTTTTGTCTCTTAACAGCAACAAACGTAGCCCAGTCATGACTGGAGACACTGTTCTTATACTCCCAGAACTCTGTCCGTCTCCTCAGAAAGGATTTTAAAAAATTCTTCCTGCTAAGGGATAATTAACTAGTGGTGATATTATGGCATATTCAATATTGCTTTGTATTTGTATGCTTGCTTGGATATATGAACATGAAGACAATTTAGCTAAAATGGCTCACGTACCTTGTCATATACTCTATTGAGCAGTCTTGGTACAACTGGAAATAGCGTTGGCTTCAAGGTTTTCATGTCATCTGTTAGCAGCTTGATATCTCCTTGGAAGAAGCCTACTTTTGCTCCACAGCTGTACACCACGGCCTAAAAATTGACCAGACTAACCTTAGTCAAGAAGAATTCCTAGCTTCACTAGCCATAATTATTAGTCTCTGAAAAGCAGCATGATTTCCAGTGTCCACTTGTAGGAAAGTTATTCTGTGAATAGGTTTTGAGGACATACAGGTTGCTAACATGTCTTTTACTATAATTTGATTTATAAAAGCTCAGATATATATATATCTGTACATACCTGTACAACTCTCTCAAACATGTGAGCCAAAGGAAGGTAGGAAATGGCAATATCTGAACTTGTACACTCAATTGTGCTCTAGAGGGAAAGGAAGTAGAAGTAGGTTAGCATTTTCTATGCCTGCTTGAGTTACTTTTAAGTAGAAAGTAAATAAAGTTTGGATCAATTTGAGTACTTTGAGATAGACACTTCCAATGACTGAAGCAACTCAGGCTCAGGCTCATCCATCACCTCTTCAAGATTTGCAACTGTCCCTTAGCCACATTAAATCAAAATTAGTTTTATGTTTTGGCATGACATGATACAGGTGGTTTAGTACTCCTGGTATTTAGGACTGACACATTCTAGAATAACTTTTGTGTAGAAGTTCTTATTCAAGTCAAACCAAGTTCCTTGCAGTACTATTGTCTCATTGAAAATGGGGCACTTAGGAAAGCATCAGTTTCTGGGAGTGAATGGTTTACAGTAAATGCCCACATTACAGCTGACTTCATGACTTAGGGACATATCCTGGAGATCACCATTAGCAGTAGCTTACCTCTGTGCTCCGAAGGAAGGCAGCAGCATTTGAAACAACATTCTGATGTGTCAGCATGGCTCCTTTAGGGTTACCTTTGGAGAGATCAAGCAAGGTAAGCTGTGGCTCTTACTGCTTCTGCTGGCTCAGTTTGAACTATCTCAGTACTAGGCTCAGTCACAGCAAGCATTGTCTTAAGAGATCACAAATATGCCTCATCTTGAGTGCTTTCAGCTATGGATATTACATAAAAGAGATGGCTACTGAAACAGCAGAGAACTTGGGAGTAGCATAGAGAATGCTGAAACATGATTTTTTTTTAGCTCCTGTGGATCAAAATACACAGTTGAACAACCAATCTCTTTTACATTAAGGCTGCATTTTTCATAGGGTCAGACAAAATGAATTTAGCTTTTCTTGCCCCCAGCTCTAAGAAACTTTGTCCTAGTGCGCTTGACTTGTAGTGACAGTATCCCAAGTAAAATGCAACAGTGGTTTGACACTGCTCTAATTTACTGGTTTACTTCCATATTCTTAGGATTTCTTTTTTTTTTTTTTTTTTTTTTTTGCCAAAGAGAGGCTCTTTCAGTGGGGAAGAATCACTATAAATTCTTACCTGTGGTTCCACTTGTAAAACACACAACAGAAAGATCTTCAGGCTTAGGAGGCTAGAGAGAAAAAGCCACATAAAGTCAGTGTAAGGATTATGATGCTTATCTGCAATTATATACAATTCTTAACTGTGATGAATCAGGAATTCTGGTTCACAAAAAAAATTCTTCCAGCCTCCTCTACTAGCAGCATAGCAAGAGTTCTTTCCAGAGACTAGTTTTACAAGTCTATAGCTGTTTCACAGAGATACTTACAACTGGTTCTCTGATGTTGTTTTTTCCCAGCTCCTGTGTTAGAGAAAAAAACACAGCTTAACAGATGTGCACAATAAGTGAATAGGTAATTGCATTTCAAATGCAACACCTGTTTTACTACTTTGCTTCTTGATACTCTGTCTCATTCAAACAGGTACGTCTTCCTGAATCCAATACCCATAACTGAAAAACTGCCTGCTGCAAGTGTGAAAAGGACACATTTGAATGTGTGGAAAGTGATCAGAACTACTTAAGGAATTTGGAAAACCTGAGTGGAGATGTTTCCTTTTATTTGACATAGGGCACATCTCTTTACATGTATACAAGCTTAAGCCTAGTATTGGGCTGTCTAAGCAGCCAGCAATTTGCACTTACAGTTCCAATTAGACTCGAGTGCCAGCTTAGAAGCCTGATAAATCCTGTTACAACAGTATCAGGAATTAAGCTAAGCAAGTCTTCAGTTTAATGCTTACTGGCTGTCCACAATACAGACACAACTTCAGTCAATGGTTTGAACTCTGCAACTCAATTTAGCTGAAGATATCAAATTTCAAAATGACTGCTCATCAAGATCTCAGGTACAGCTGCAACAGTCGAGTAATCCTTACATTAAAGTGTCATTGCTGCCACAGAAGATCAAGGTGTCCAGCTGGCAAAGTATTCCAGAAGCCTTTAGCCACCTACCTCAACCTCCTGCAGTGACAAAATTTCAATTCCCACTTTAGCTCCTCTGTCCTTGAGCTCTTTATCAAAGAGATCCATGAGAACAATAATCTTCAGACATGGGGTCTTTTTTTCCTCACAGTTCTTAAGCAAGACCTCTGCCTTAGCAGGTGTGTCACAGATCACCACACTTATGTCAGCTACAGAAAAGAAATTATCAGAAGTCTATTTAGAAGACATGAGGCCAGTGACAGCTCAGCAGCACATACTTTTAGAACATAACATTGGTTTGATGCCATTTGCATTTGTTCATATGGATTCAGTGGCTGGCTTACAGTGCTAAGAAGGTTCCTCCTTCCACATACAACTGATTGGGCAAACCTGAGATTCTGGCAATATAAAGTGAGGGCAAATGCTGAGGAGCTGAAGAGAAATATCTTTGCTCACAGTCAAGATGGACACTGAAACTTTTGGTATTGCCATGATATTGTTTGGGTTTAGCCATCTTCCTTAAATCTGAAGAAATTTGGGCCCAGTTGAAAGAGGTAGCTAAAATTCTTGAGTTAATACTTCAGCTGCCCTGCAGATGCAGTTACAAAAGCGTTTTCCTTTAAGTCAGCAGAGGAACTGGATTTGCCTAGGCCTGCCAGTTCCCAGTTAAACTGGTAAATCACAGCTGTGTAATCCCAAGACAAGACCCGTTCCAAGGTTCACCACCATAACTGTTGAAGGGATTTTGCTTGGCAAATCCTTTTTATGGGATGAATCCCAGATCACTGTAACAATAGTGGATATTTATTTCCCCATATCTCTCCTAAGACTGGGGGAAGAAAGTCTGAAGACTTATTTAACTTCCTTGCCAGTTTATTCCATGGTGGCCTGCTAGATGTTGTCTCTACAGAACATGCAATAACCTGATAGATTAAACAGATTTAGGCATACCTTTACCCTTCCCTCCTCCAGTCTTTTCATCCTACAACTTTAAATCAGACACACACATCTAGTCTTAATTTACATGCAAGTCTGTCTGCATTGTCTGTTTGTTTGGCAGTGTGGGAGTTCAAGATTGCAAAATCTCAAGTAGCAAATAGTTGAGCACTCTGATTGCAGAATGGTCCACAGGATCTAGCAGATCCTTCAGTGGTCTTGCAATCAAAACACTAGGAGACATAGGAAGCCCACTGGATTCTTCTAGGCATTGAACCATGTGCCCTGAAAAGCAGCTTAACTAACAAATTGTCTATAAGAGCAGCAAGGTTAAAGCTACTCCGGTTTTTACAAATTCTCTTGAACTTAGCCCTCCCAAAACAAAGTTTCCTAGAAAAATCCTTACGAAAGAGTGAAAGTCAATATTTACCTTTGTTAACAATATATACAATGGCCTCTGGTCCCAGAGTGTCATAGAGAGGAACAGCAACCATTGAGTAGGTATAGCAGGCATACTCTGAAATGATCCACTGAAAAGAGAAAACAGCATAGCTAAGGAAAACTAGGAGCTCTCAAGACAAGATTGCCTACAGACTTCATACTGCTTGACTAGCCCATGCACATGGCAGTGGGGGGCTATGTAAGGAGCACATTCATGAGAATCAGAGTTGTGAGAGATCATTTTATTACATGCTTGGAATGGTATGTGCTCAGTCAGTAAAAAGGGAATTGGGAAGGAAAAAGTTGTGATTGTTTCTCATGTGGCCTGCAACTATTTAAACACAGCCTCTCCTCTAACCCCAAGGTGTCAGAATAGTGTAGGAAAGAATACACAATTTGTTGCTTACCTCTGGTCTATTCTGAGCAAAAATGCCAATAAACTGGTTTGATGATGGTTGGCATCCTTTTTGCAGAAGCCCTGATCCCACGTATTTAGTTCTGTCCGAAACCTGCAAGGTAGTTTTTCCCCCACATTAGTGTTACAAGGCAGTACCCCAAATTAATTCATCTGTCACTTACAATACTCACCTGTTTATATGTCAGCCACTGATAAGGTTGCTTGGGTTTCCTGTAGCCCAGACAGTCACCATTTCCTAATGAAACAGTTCAGAAAAGCAATTTCAAAATTCAGTACTGCAGTTGCATAACACTGCAATAGAAACACTTGAAGTGGGAAATGTTTTCTGTCAGACATTCAGGTAACTGCATGGAGTGCAGGTCAGTGTCCATGGTTAAGCACTCTGCCCAAACCAAGACTGTAAGACTGTTAGCTTTATCCTTACAAGCAATACTTCTAAGATCTGGTGATATTTTTCCATTGCACAACCCATGTGAGGTTGAAATAGCTTGCAAACCATCACATATTTCCATGCATTGGACTTGTGAAGTGACATGCACAAATTCGTATCTATTGTAAACAGGCAATAATTTCACAGGAAAACTCTCATCATGAGACAAAGGAGAGGTTTTTCCCCACCCAGTTCCTCTGATGCTTTGCATCTGCTGACTCTTGACTGAACTCTACCATCTTCAGCTTCTGATGTTTGTTCCTGCCCAGTCTGCCAAATAAGACTAATGCTAAATTGGGACAGGGACAAATATGGTCACTTGTCTCTCCACCCTACAGAAGGCTAGAAAAGCTTTAGTCAGCCTGCACTGTTACCGCAGCCAAGACCCAAGGAAAAGGATCTTGGAAAAGTTTTGTTTACTTGTGATAGACAAGTACTAACTACCAGATGCAAAGCTTACCAGAAATATGAACTCCTCTCTGGAAAACTTCATACAGGGTTTTAGCATCTTCAAAGTAATAAGAAAGCAGGTTATTATCTGTCAAGAGTGCACTTCTTCTGGCTCCTCTCTAGGAAGAGAGATGGTTATGAAACAGTGCAGAACAGATGAAATGTCTTTTGTTCCTCAGCCATTCTCTCAGCAATCTTTAAAGCATTTCAATAGCATTGCATTGTTGGGGAAGTCTTTTCCCTTCCTGATTTTGATCTACTCAGTCACATGCAGAGGAATTTCCTAGATGGCCCACATTAACATTCAGTTATAGGTTATTGAGAGGCCTTGACTAAGACTGAGTTGCTAGCACTTGCCTTAATTCATATAGTCTATCACCAGTTTCAAAGGTGATGCAGTGCATTGAAAATACAGGAAAAAGTCAGTGACAGCCAAAGCTATCTGGTAAAAAGCCCACCTAATCCTGGTTGGATGGAGCTGCTGTTTCTCATCTTAGCATCTTAAGACTTCCCTTCTCCCCACCACGCTCTTGAGTTGTACACCTGGGAGAGAAGGCTGTGCACATTGGACAGGAGAGCTTCCACTGACACCCAGAGTTAGAATGGATCAGTATTCAGATTAAGCTCCAAAACAGACCATGCCCACAAGCAGAGAAAGCATTACCTCAATTCCTACTGACTGCTTGTTCAAGTCAACAGGAGGTAAAAGAGGTTTCGGCCTGCTTATCACCCACAGGAAGATGACAGCTCCAAATGCAATAAGACTGATCAATGCTGGTGTTGGGAGAGGTGAGAATAATACTTGAAGTATCCAGATCATTGTGCTGGATCAGTGGAGCCAGAGTTGAACCTGAAACAAACAGGAGGTTTAGTAGACTTGGGTTAGAAGCTTTAATTACTTATGAGCCATGGTTACTTAAGTAGCTTGTTAAACAATACTGCAAATCATTTCATCAGTTTGCCCCTGGAGCGTCCTGGTACAATAGTGAATCACACTTACGCAATGTTTTAAGCCTCTTAAGAGATCTCAAGTCACCTGTCCCCATAAATCTTAATCTATGCTGCATCCAGCTCCACAAAAAGCCAAAGCCTGATGAAGTCAGACAAGGAACAGATTCTTTCCATCCTCAAGTGAAAAAAAAAAAAATCTGCCTGGAGAAAACCAGTATATAATTTCCCAAATATATTCCCCAAGTATAACCAAAAAATGCCTTCTTACTTCCATGATGTGAATCAAGGAAGTAAGAAAATTCCTCAATATCATAAGTGTTCAATAGGAAGTGGTTTTGCTGAAATAGTAAGGGTATTGATAAATTACATGTTTGATACACCTACACATATGTCTGCAGGATAAGCTGCTCTTACTGTTCATGCTAGACAAATATTTCAGAGTGACAGTGTGTTCAGCCAAAGAGAGCAACACAAATCAAAACTGTGAAAGTTGCTTTCCACTAGGAAGTGGTAACCTGGGAGTCAGTGTGTGCAATGGAAGTCTAGCTGGGAAATACAGAAGCAATTCTGCTGCTTGCATCCCCCAGGGTATCTTCTGTGAAGGGCAGGGAGGTAGAGGCACCTCCATTCTCCATCATGAAGAGTCAGATGTACAAACCTTATTCCTTTAGCTCAGAACCCACTACTAAATCCAAGTGACAGAGCAAATCACATTTGCACCATTTGTATGTTGGAAGCTTTCTAGACTGACACATCTATTCTCACATCTTTTTAGAGGGATGCCAGAATAGTCATGTTAAAACTCCTGTCGTGGTTTGGCACTGACCCAACATCAGGTACCCACAAGAGCTGCTCATTCACCCTCCCCTGCCACAGCTGGGCAGAGGAGGGAAAAGGAAAAAAAAAAATAAAACGGAATGCTTCATGACTGAGATAAGGACCAGGAGAAACATTTCAAGGGTGAACCAACTTAAGTTGCAAAGTGAATTTATTACTAACAGAATCAGAGGAGGATAATGAGAAGTAAAATAAGCCCTTAGAACACCTTCCCCCCCCCCAGCCCCTCCCTCCCCCCGACAGTGCTGAGAGACAGGGCACGGGGGTTTGGTCAGTCCATCACTGAGATTTCCTTCTGCTGCTCTGGGAGAGGATTCTTCCCCTGTGAGGCCGTGGGGTCCCTCCCATGGGAGACAGTTCTGAATTTCCCCGGCGTGGGTCCCCTCTCAGGAGCAGCAGCCCCACCGCCCCTGCTGCAGCCTGAGCCCCTCCCACGGGCACACAGCCCCCCAAAACTGCTGTGCTGTGGCTCTCATTCCACAGGGTGCAGTGCTCCAAGGCCAGGCTGCTCCCGCCTGGAAGCAGGGCCCTCTCTCTCCAGCGGGTCTCCCACTGGATCACAGCCTCCTCCAGGCATCCACCCGCTCTGGCACGGACACCTCCCTCACGGGCTGAGGGTGGATCTCTGCATCCCCCGTGGATCCCCAGGGGCTGCAGGGGAACAACTTGTTCCACCATGGTCTGCACCATGGCTTACAAAGGCATCTCGGCTCCAGCGCCTGGAGTACCTCCTCCCCCTCCTTCTTCACTGACCTTGGTGTCTCCATGTTGTTTCCCTCACATGTTCTCACCTCCTCCTCTTCTCTGACTAGAATCCAAAATCTTGTGACTTTGTTTTGATTTTCTTCTTAAATATGTCATCACAGAGGCATCACCAACCTCTCTCATTGGCCCAGTTTTGGCCAGCAGCATGTCCCTCTTCAGAGCCATCAGACTTTGGCTCTGCCGAACATGGTGGGAAGCTTCCAGCAGCTTCCCCACAGGAGCTGTCTTTGCGGCCCCCCTGCTACCTAAAACCAGGCCATGCCAAACCAATACAACTCCCCTTAATTACTGATTAGTAGCAATCAGTTTGGGAACTTTTACAGTCTTTTCCCATCCCCAGATGGCCAGAAGGAATTTTTACTCATTGCATTTTGCATGACTTTTCCCTGGGCATGAAATGTTTCAGTCAGCAGTGAGAGAATAGAGCAGGTAACCAGAGAAACCACAGGCCTGTACAGCTGAACCAGTTTTTTTTTTACTGAAATGTGCTCTCATTTTCTCATTTTAATAGCAATTTTAAGACAATTTCCCTGAATGATAGGTTGTCTTTAGAGTATCATGGTAGAGGTAAGGTACAAAACTATCATACCTATAGCACCAAGTTGTCTTTTATAACTTATTTCTATGGCTTAGCATTAACACAGCCTAGTCAGACAGATCAGAGCAGTGGTCACAAATAGCTACTTGTCTGTTACATGCACTTATTTGGCAGAAAACTTGCTGAAGACACTTGTCTGACCTTTCTGTGATAAGGATCAGAGAACCCAGTAACCCCAAATTCTCTGTGCAGCAGTAGACAAGTTGCTGAAAATTTTTGCATTGGGGTATTTTCATGTTCTCACTGACTTGCATGCAAAGCAGTTTGTACCAAGACATCTGGGAGGTCTGAACATCAACCCCTGAAGTATATGATTTTTTTGCTTGGAGCAAAGAACTCAAAGTCCAGAGAGAATGCCTAATCAATAAATGATCATTAAATGCAGCAAAGTTTTTGCCTTCGGGTTCTGAATTGATTCCACAAGTCTCTTGCATAGAAAGAAAGAAAGATCAGTCAGTAGTCTAATCCCAGCGTAGCCCACCCAGCATCCATATAGCTAGTCAAGGATGATTTTCAGCTATATTTGAATGACTTTTTAATTTAAAGGAAGACCTGTTAACAAGTTTCTCTAAAGTCTGGGAAGTATTATATGATCATTAGCTTCTCAGGTTTGATGGGTGTTTTTAGCAACTGTCTCCATTAGCAGCACTGAATGAGACTACATATGCAGGACTATGCATGTACATCCTTTAAAGCTAGAGAGATTAGTGTTGTATCAAAAAAGCACAGATGCACAAAACCACAGATCTAGGTAACACAAAACAAAATGCTTTTCATATCTGAAAAACTATTTTCAACTCCCTTACTTTATTAATAGAATAGTGGCACAGTTTTGCTTTTACTTTCCAAGAGTGTTTCCACAAATGGGCTTTAGTCACTTCTATCAGAAGCACATAAGGGTGTGTTATTCAAGCTGTGGCAAGAGATTGTCAGCAAATTTGTCTCAATTCCCAGAATTAGGACAGTTGTTTCCTATGCTTAGAGCTTCTACTGTAACTATTTGTCAATCCAAGTAGCTGCTAATTTATCACCTCTGGTATCATCCAAATGCCACTTAATCCTGCTTCCCTCGAAGCAGAAGAGCTAGAGAGAGGAAGGAATCTGTACTTGATAGACCTTCCGTCCCTGATAAGAGAACAGCTGCAGCCCAGATCTGTCCTGTGCTACAACCAGAGTTTAACCCACAAATCCAAGTGCCCTGTGCATACATAGTACCTGATTAATATCAACTTGGTGGAAACTCAGTGCAGAACAAGACAAAACCAGAGCATTTCAGGCAGACACCAGCAGAGCAACTCTGAGCACCAGCTGCCTTTTTAAACATCAGAGGGGACAGAGGTGGAGTGTTTGAAACCTCTGAGTTCTGAAGGGCTCAACTCCCAGGGATACAAAATGCACAGGATGTCTCAAACCACCTGTTAAGCTTCTTGTGCAATAAGATGCTGGACAGTTGAAAGTGTACTTAGGTTGTCTGCCCTGGTCAATGGTCAGGGATAAGATGCACTAAGCTCCAGAGTCAAAGGCTTAGTTTTTATCAGAAGAGATTACAGTTATACCATTTACAACCTTGAGTTCAGGAGTACACATTCTCATTTCTACTGTACCTCCCCCTTAACAGCTATTCCTTCACTGCCTAGAAGGAATTAAAGTTATTCTCTATGCTCTCCACATGAGGAGATTCTCTCCAGTGGAAAGTGGCTGGTCTTCGTACTTTTGAGTACGCAAATATGAAGAAAAGTCCCTGTCATCCATCCCAAGCGTTCATTATGGATAACAAATCAACCTCTGATACTTGCACAATTTTGGAAGCAATAGTCATGCACTGCCTGGTCTTCTAGAGTTATATACTTTGTATGAAGTTTGCCTAAGCTTTTGATGTGATCATGACATCTTTTTGTCTCAGCGTTAGTAATGTAACACGGACTGTTTACAAGCAAGAAAAGTGGAGTACAGCCACCTACACGAATTAATTACTTAACCACCAGTAGCTCACTCTTTCCATTTGTTTATGCAGTGCAGCTCTTGCCTGGTGTCATCCTGCAGATGTGAGCCACTGTGCCAGTTCTTATGCCTTGGAAACTATATTCCATATTCCTCCTTGATTCAGCTGAAGTCTAAACCACAGGGTTTAGGAACATCTAACTTTGATCCAGAGAGAAGCTAAAGCACAAAAGCTCAGCAGTGACTTCTGGTCAGAGCCATGCAAAAAACCAAAGCAAAATGCTCAGTAACGTGCATTAAGACCAGGATACACTTCAATGAGGCCTTGCTTTTGGAGCACCTGTTCAGAGAGTCAGAGCCAAACAGTTCAAGCATCCTTTGATCTTAGCTGAGAAGCACTCTGCTAGAGGGTGGGAAAGCACGAGGCCTCAGTAACTTACTTTCAGGAAGTAGAGTGCTGTGGTTTCTGAGCCTTGCTCATGAAACCTATTGAATTCAAGATTTCAGTATATTTAAATAGAAAGGCCATTTTTTATAAGGAATTTTACAATGTTGGATATGACACTATTTAGTACTAAAAGTTATTTTCTCAGATAAATTGAAATCCAAGCTCTCATATAGTCTTTGTATCAGATTTTCTCCTTGAAATTACCTACTCAGAAATATGCTCAACTGGCCCTTCGAAGTTTTCAAGAATTTAAAGTATAGTCAATGTAGCAGGTTCTGTTATTGTTTATCCTATTAGATAAAACAGGTTCACTTGGAAAACATTCATTCATCAACACTGTATTAATAGGAGGTTTTCTCTAGTGATAGGGCATGGTTGAAAGAACAAGGACTAAAGCTTGATTTCAAAATACACATAGAACTCCTAAGAAAATTAGAATATTATCACTAGGCACCTTAGCCACACAGAGAAAAGGTAGCACTAAAAGTTTCTAGATATTAATGTCCATTACTTCATACTGTCACAGCACTTCTATTATGAAGAACAAAGAACAAACACAGATCTGAACTTAACTCAGCCCAAGGTCCACATTTAACTGATAGCACACTACCAGAGATTTCCTAGGAGGCTCCTGAAAAACTCATTATCTTGAACCCTGCATCTAATCACTGCACTTGCACATTGGAATTAGCAAAGCCCATGTGAGTAACAACAAGCAAACACGAGCAATAAAGCAAATAAAGTAGAACTTCATTACTTACACAGGAAATATAGCAGAGCACATACAGAGATGAGAGCTAGAGAGTAAAGGCACCTACCATTTTGAATATAGGATAGGAAGTCAACCTCTTCTCCTTAAGTAAAAGGGAGCCTTAGCAGCACAGTACAAAACCAACACCACTTAGGTAACATTCATGTTAAAAACTATAGCCAGTTTCCTGTCCCCAGTTTGAATAAATCAGCAAGCAGAAAAGCATGTTGGGAGGGGAGCTTTAAAGGGGAAGAACTTGCATGGGGAAACTGGAGTGATTAAAAAAAAATAAAACAAAAACCACCACAACCCACCCACACAAGAGGAAGTCATTGAGCTTTTTTGTTTCTCAATGAAAACAGCTTGAAGTAAATCTAAATGAAAAGTAAACCAAAGAATTTTGAAATTATATTTATAGTTTATTCCTTTTAATCTCTTTGCTCTTATCTTCTCTATGTATAAAGCTGTAATAGCAATTTTCTCACTAGAGCTGCCTGTATGTTAAGGTGAGCAGAGCTTTGTAGCCTGTAATACCAACAACATGCTTTGACTACAGTATTTCTCATATACTCCTGCAATGAACTTGCTGGTGGGCTGGATTTCTGCTGCTGGTTTTGCTTTCTTTGGTTTTGCTGTTAGGTTTCTTCTTGGCGTTGTTGGGTTTTTCATTTTTTTCTTTTTATTCCAGAAGCTACCTAGTTCTTTCTGCTCTGTTACAGACTTACATAGGTGCAATTATTTGTACAAGGTAACAGTGAATCATGTTTGTTTCCTGCTATGGTAGGGATTTTTTTAATGATTTCACAGTTTCATTTCTTTGTTTAAAAGTTTATAGCTGTTGCAGTTTCTCTTTTCCTCTTCAATGCTTGTCTGATATAACTGGAATTTTGCAGTAGGTTTGGAGGGATGGTAAGATAGTAACTTCACCTATCTCTCTCCTTTATTGCCTTAACCTCAGATTTTAGAATTGTTTTCTCCACTTAGGAGTTTCCCCATCTGAAAGTTTTCCTATGCTGCATGATTTCAGAATAATCTGCTTAGCTAGACAAACCATAAAGCTGAGATGGACTTAACATAGCATGTACTTGCATCCAAAATGCAACCTGTACTGGACCTTGGCTTGCTAAAACATGTAGCCCCTACTAATTGCAATTGTTTTTATTGCTGCTGTAAACTTTATACTATTCAGCTAACTTACATGTAGTTGTGGAATTATTTAGCAATGTAGGTATCTTTTAGGGAAACAGGGGGTTGATTCACTGATTTTCCTGTAAGCTGAAGATGAAAAAGAGTTAGCTTTCTCTTCATAAAACTCTTCTGCCTTTGGCTTTTCCTTCCCAGACCTGTTCCTGTGGAATTTAAGAGAAGCTATGAGCTTCAGCTTTAATAGTGCCTGTCAGGGTGCATTTGTGCTTAGAGAAAGGAGACAAGATAAGGCTCCCAGCTCAGCCAGTTCCATTATCACCCGCTCTGTCTGCCTCTCTGAGCATTTTCTCCCTTCAGATATCTGGCCTCAGGGTGTTATTTTTCCAGGAGGAAGAGAAAAAGCAGTGAGTTTGCCCCGTCATTGGTATGCTGTTGGGTAACAGTGCTGTGTATCTCAGGTGCATTGACTTTGCTGCAGGGTGGGAGAACATGCCCACAGCACTGTCCTACCCGGCCTGCCAGGAGCCCAGAATGTGGTGCAGAGCTCCACAAGCTGGTAAGGCTAAACTCTATTGCCTGGACTCAGTGGGTGTCACAGCTCCAACATAAACTGGATTAAAGGATGCACATAGGGAAGCTTCTCCTTAATGATCATTTCTGTTCAATGCTCATAAATTAGAATACAGCTGACACTCTTCCCCAGACACACATAACAAGTGACATGCAAATGTTGAGGCTTTTAGTTTTTCATAAATGATCTGAATAAACTTCAGATTTTTGAAAGGCACAGACCTTTTTTTTTGCTAGTAATTTTCTGTCAAAAAAAAGCAGAGTTGTGTATCTCAGCCTTTGCTTCTCTTTGTGCGTGTATATAAAATGTACACCTGCATCCCTCACACCCATTAGCAAATTAAGATGAGCAGTAGGTAGGTTTTGTATATAGGGAGTTCAAATTGTTTCCTTTCTGTTGTCACTGTCAAAAATGTTTTGCATAGAGGTGAGCTGTTGTAACAAACCTTAAGGTCATGGCACAACATGAGCTTTTGTTACCCAAAGATGCCAAAAGAACCTTTCTACGTATAGCAAATAGCAGAGGATGTAAATAAATGAAGGGGAAGCATTGGCTCCACGTACTGTTTTCTCTGTTGTCCCTTCAAAACTTAGATTTAAATTTCATGAGTCTGCGGGAGGTGTGAGCTCACTTGACTTGAATGATTTTTGAATTCCAGTTTGTTTTCTTAATGCTATAAAAATAATAATTAATTACTGCTCTGCTCTGCTTTTCAAGGGCTGTGTCTGGCTTTGTAAAGCAGGATAACTGCACTGGAACTTAAATGATCTTCTCAGAGCACAAGTGGATTCCTCAGAAAAGGAGTTACGGATAGGATGATGGGCTTAGGACTTGGAAGAGTAGCATGCTTTTTTTGCCAGTTCTCTTGCTTGCAGCTTGATTTCAGGTTAATCTTTGTCTCCACCATCCTCTCCTTTCTTACAGCTGCAGCTCTGTACACAAGCAAGAGCTTGGAGAATGCTCCATCTCTATAGCTAGAACAAGCAGTTGTACCAAGGCAATGGCAGCAGCCATACCCTATGATCTGGGCTTTTAAACCATTACAAAAGGCATTATAGCCAGTTTCCGTGTTCTTCGTTAGGGATTAAGCTAGGTTCTGTTGTAGTAAATGTTGCCAATAAGCTTGTGCATATAAATTATCTAGCATATTGCAAGCTTTACTGCTTGTGATGCTGTGGAAACAAATATTCTTATATTTTTGGAACCTGATTTAAACATTAGTCTGAATGGCAGTCTGGCCCTGCTACTTTGTGCACTGTATCTTTAAATAGGCATAACTAACAAACTGATAAGAAAATGGCTTCAGCCTGGACTGTAGGGAGGTTTCCAGTTCCAGCCAGTCTACAGCAACAGAGAGTGTCCAGGTGGCTGCTCTCACTCAAGCTGTGATTTCCCTGTATGCCATCCCTGAGCCCAGACTTGCTTCTTTAATAACATGCAGCCAGTTATGCAGCTGTTGCCTTTAACAGCATGCAGGGTAATAAGAAGGGTGCATTGGATCCAGGTATTGCAGCAAATTGAGGTTATTATCCCACTTGCAGTACTTCTCTGCAGGAGCAGGAAGCCTAGTACTTGGGAAACACAGACTCTGATCAGGAGGGATTTGCTTACCTTCCTTCAGTGCTGGAGGAGGGTGGAGGGGCTGGTACAGCTTGCTTCCTTCGCTGCTTTACAACTCCCAAGGGGTGTTCTAGGGTTGGTTCTTCCCCAGCTCCAGTGGTGCTTCACCAGCTCCCGTGGCAGGACTAAGCCCCGAATCATCAGAGTGTGGCTTTAATAAACAGGTGACACTGCACCCAGGTAACCTTTGAACCTGCCTTGCAACAGGTTCAAAGGTAGAAAAAAAAATTATTCCTGATCAAATATAAAGAGCAATTTTGGCTGGTTAGAAATGTTAAACATACAAGTCTTGCACAACAGCTTTAGAAGAGAGCAGCGCATTGTGAAAACTAACCCCAGGCCTGTGAAAGCTGCAGTCTTGGGTTTTTCATGGGGCTCTCATTTACTCCAAGTGTGCACAGGGCACTGAATAAGTCTTGCTCCACTGAGAAAAGGTGCCTCTTAGATTGCACTTCAAGCAAGCAAACATATTCCAATATTTTTCACCAGATGCTTTGTGTAGAGTCCTGTCCTTAACATGTCCAGCTGTTGAGGCATGGGTTTGCCTTGCAGCTCTAGTGGTCTGTGAAGTAGACACTCCTTTGGGGTCAGAGCTCTCAGAGCGTTTGGGATGTATGGGGGGCTGGTTGTCTCACCATGGTGCACCTTCCCTTTTGACTCTGTGCAGAGGTTAGTGCACTTGCTCGACTGCCAAGTAGGCCAAGCCTGTTTTATGAGAGGTTTTTTGTATTGATTTAAACAACTGTGGTTTTGGTTTGGTTTTTTTTTTGCCTTCCTCTATCTCTGAAATGGGAATAAGAGAGCCTGTGCTTAATGCTGCTTGAGAAAGACAGTTTTGAGATAAGGTATGCAGGCTGGGCTGGCAGGTGGAGCTTCCCGGCTTTGCTTCCAAAGGCTGTGGATATGATCTTTGGAAGACGTTTTCTGCTCATGATGCAAGAGATAGGGCTAAATAGCAAAGTCCTTTCAGCACTCACTTATTAGAGAGCATCCAAAGGAGGGCAACAAAGATGGTGAAAGGCCTTGAGGGGAAGCTGTAGGAGGAGCTGCTGAGGGTACTTGGTTTGTTCAGCCTGGAGAAGACAAGACTGAGGGGGAGAGCTCATCGAAGTTACAACTTCCTCATGAGGGGGAGAGGAGGGGCAGGCATCTCTTCTCTGTGGTGAACAGTGACAGGACCCAAGGGAATGGCCTAAAGTTGTGTCAGGAGAGGTTTGGGTTGCCTATTAGACAGAGATTCTTCACCCAGAGGGTGGTTGGGCACTGGAACAGGCTCCTCAGTGAAGTGGTCATAGTGCCAATCCCCACAGAGTTTAAAGAGTGTTTGGACAATGATCTCAGGCACATGGTGTGACTTTTGGGAATGGTCCTGTGCAGGGTAAGGAGTTGGACTTGATGATCCTCATGGGTCCCCTCTAACTCAGCATATTCTGTGATTCTGTGACTGGTCAAGATAATAAAGCTTTTGTTCATCTAGGACTGGTTTTTCTGGTGCTGGAATTTGACTCCTGTACAATATCTGAAGAGTAAACTAATACTAACACTTTTCACTTAAGATCTTAAGTATTCTTAATTTGGATAAGGGAACCTGCCTGCATCAGTGGATATGAATAAAAGTGGAAGCACCTGTGCCAACACAGCAACCTAGACCTTCTGGTTGCAACCTCCTCATAGTTTTGAGAAAAGGTCAGTTTAAGGAGGATGAAAGAAAATGAATGGGAGAGTTTTCCAAGCTTGGTGCAAAGAGATGATACGAATGTGGAAGTCTCTTGGCTTCTGTCTGTGGTGCATCTTGCATGGGGGAAACAAAGCAGTTGATTCAATGCTGTTACAAGGTATGCAACAGATACTAATAATTAGTAGTTGGGCATGCCCCCATTCAGCCTAAGTAGATATTGCATCATCATCTCAAAAGAGCTGGAGTGTCTGACACCATCTGTGGTTTTGGCTCCTAGATGTGTTTTATAAACCGATGGGGGTGGGGGAGGAAGGCGGGGAAGTGTAGCAGAGTCACTTGAGAAGGGAACAAAGCCAATTACCTGAGCTAGCTGTATGTGTAAAGCTGTAACTGCTTTTCCTTCTCCACCCTTTCTCTCTGGTACATAAAGTACATGACATTTTACCTCGTTTGAACAGCAAATTAATCCAAGTTGTGGTGTTTTGCCAGCTTTCACCTATATAGTTTCTTCCTGATGAATGAAAACTATTGATTAGTTCACTGTTAAAAACTGTTCTGGGAGACCTGAGCCACTTGGAGCAGTGAGTGTGTCATCCTTGAGTCTGGCAGGGGGGCTCTTGGTCAGACATCCTGCTGAACTGCTAATGATGGGTAACCTTTTTTCTGCTTGTTTTGAAAGCAGGTGTGAGAAAACACATTCACAAGTCCTGGAAGAAAATGGGCTATATTTTGTAGTGCAGCTCTGTCTGTGTACATCATCTGTGTTCCTCGTTGTTTCCAAATGAGTGAAGCTGTAGTTTGTGATCTCAGTGGCCAAAGCACACAACCAATGACACACAGTAACCTAGATCAGCTGTGCAAACATCACCTGTGTCCAAGTTCTGAAAAAGAGGAGCTCAAGGCAGACCCACACACATAGGGTTTTTATAATAAGATTGGGAAAATATTGTTTCAGTTAATGAGAATGGTAATTTTTCCCCAAAGACTTAATTATGAAGAAAATTGATGACAAATGCCATGATGAATTGTCTGTAGGTTAGCAGGGGCTCCATGAATTGTATCAGGATAGTCATTGTTGAAGTCTCTGAGCAGATTATGGTTCAAAATATTTATTCAAAGTATTAATTTTTGACAGAATTGTCTGCATGCATGGGGTTTTCAAGATGGTGAGAATACGATTTTTCCTTTGTTAATTTTTACAGGTAACAGAAAGCTCAATAGTTTCCCTCCTCTGTTTGGATCCATTTTCTGTGCTGATCTAAAGTATCACTATTCAAATTAACACATCTTTCAAATGTAATCAATTCACTTGATTCTTGAATGATGAAGAAAGGGATCTAAAAGGACCACAAGTGAGCAAAAGAAATTGAAGAATGTTTCTTCCAGCCTAGTTCCAGCTCCATTACTGAATGCAGGATTTAGAGGTATATTTTAGGTACCTGCCAATGAACATACAACTGTGGGATATCCCTGCATGCTGCTTAAAAGTTATTCTTGCTGAGGTTGTGCAACCAGTCTGAGCTGTGAAAGAGTGGAGCTAAAGGTCATTACCACACAAAGCTGGAGTTTAATCACTTCCAGGTACCATATAAGAAGCCTGTTTTTTTATTGGTCTTGTGAAATCTACTCAAATGCCATAGGCTGTTGAATGATTCACACGAAATAAACTCTAACCCTTCAGCCTAAATAGTTGCCCTGACATAGTAAAATTTGGTGCCAGGATATTATAAGTAAATTTTACTGTGTTAAAACATTTGTGTGAAAGGCATAGATGTGTCATTGAACTGTTTTAGCAATTAAGGAGGCTGCACATGTATTTGCAGTTGCTCTGTGGTGCCCAAGAACAGCTGCACACTACTTTTGTTGCAGGATGTGGCTGCTGCATAAAATTGGAGCATCTGAGTGAATTTGCTGCTTCCGTGTTACCATTGACAATCTTGCGTTCTTCATGCAAAGTTGAGTGGTGTGTGCCCGTAAGTGTCTATGGTTTTAAAACCAGACAAAACAGAATGGTGAGATAACTGTAGGTGTTAAATACATACAAGTATGAACTGGTACTCTCTATGTTGTAGGAAAAAAAACCATCTGATTTCTATCTTGACCTGCTGATGCTAAGCATAACAACTGACAGATAATTCTACTGATTTTGACTGGAAACTTCTTAATATGTTATAGAGTGTGTTTACATTGCTCTATTTGGGATCAGGATTTGTCCTCAAAAGACTAATAATTCTGAGCTCTGACACAAAATAAATATTTGGCATTGATCACTTCTGTTCAATCTGATAAGATGCATAGATGGCCCAAGAACTGAAGCTACTAATTCATTTGCTCAGTAGTTTTTGAAGTCCATCTCTCTTACTCACACATTTACTTGAACATTGTGCTGTATTTAGCCTCCCCTACTGCCAGGATAAAATGTGGGCAGCATAAGCAGACATGAAAGCTTATGAACAGAGACTTTGACTATTGACCATTCAAACTGGAAGTGAGAAGATTCAGCAAATCTTTCCTGATGACTTTAGACTTTGAATCTTCATACTAATAAAAGGAGAAAGCTGATGTTCAAAGTGAGCAGTACCTGACGTGTAATATTTAAGATGAGGAAAGTTTAAAGACCACTTGGATTGCTTCTGTTATCAGTGCTGTAATTTCATTAGGCGATTTAATTCTTATTGAAACAACTGAATTACAATTTTTGGTTTTAAAATAACACACTTTTGATGTTGCAGTGGTAAATACAATGGTTTGCTAAGATGTCTGTTACAGTCCTTTGTGTGTTGTGTCTTGCACCTCATCTGTCCACCTGTGCTTAACCCACAGGATAAGTCTTGGAGTATTGCTCTTGTTCTCATATTCTGAGGAGATCTGAGGTCCATCTCTAAATTAGAAACTCTCTAATACAGGGACTCTTTTTTTCCTTTCAGGCTGAGACAATGCCATTGATGTTGATTACCAATAATTATAAACCAATATAGGTTCAGCCTTTAAAATATGGCAGGTCTTCTACTTATACATCATTATAGAAACAATGCAGAGCATCTGTAATTTCTGAAATCTTTTCCCTCGACCTGTGCTTCAGCTCAAGCCTTGACTGAGTCAGCTTTGCCCCAATTAAAGAACAGGTTAAATATAAAAAGTTCAAGACTTGGCTTGTTGAGAGATGAGGTGTCCAATGCTTTTGTGATTTAATTCTATGGTTTTCATTACAAATCTAAAATTATTTAAAAGACCAATGAATTATGCTGTTTGATAAGTACTGGTATGGTCTTTAATTTCCACAGTATTATATGTATTTCTTTAGAAATCTGTGTAAACAGCCCACTGGAGCTAATTTTTAGGGTTTTGAGATCACTGTCATGAAAGATCACAAAAAGAAGCATTGCTTTGAACTGAGAATTTAGATTTTAATTAAGCTTCTCTTGTTGAAGTTGCTTATGTAATGATTAAGGCACTTGTATTTTGGTGCCTAAAAATAGGTACAGAAATGCAGAGACTGTTTCAATAGCACATGTGGGTTTTCAGCGTTGTACAGATAAAGAATTTTCAAATTCAATTTTGTGCCAAGCTACTGACCTTGAAAAAGCCATATTTTGGACTAAAAATACATCACTGTATATTGCAGTTTAGGAAAATACATTGAGGAAAAAAGGTAGTGATATTCAAATTCAGGCAACCAGTACTTCCTGTAACCCCTGGGTCATGTTTAGTAAGGGTTTGGAGCAAGGTGAGTAAATGACTTTATGTACCTAGTTCAGTACAATGTGATTCAGAATCAGTGTATGATGTACGGGTGTGTAAATGCTCCAATGCCCTTCTAAGGCATTTCCTCTTCAGTCACTGCAATCAACTTGCAAAAGGGATGGATCTGATGCTTTTTAGTTGAGATACAGTAGATATGATTGTCAAAAGGTACATTAGCCTGTGGGAAGTCATGACAAATCACTAAACAGATTTGTCATGGTGAGCACTTAAGTACAGACAGTTGAATTTCCATTGTGTTCAGTGTGACTTCTCATGTGTTTTAAAATTAGCATGTTTCCCTGATTTAAGTTGTTTTGGACAGAAAGGATCTGCAATAAATATATAACAAGAACAGGGATTTCTCCTGGGTTAGGATGGCAGCAAAAGTGTGTGCTTTTCTGTCCAGGAAGAGAATTTCTACCTGTGCTGTATTATACAGAATGTTACTTCTGGCTTAGATAGAGAGAGATGAACAACACTACCACTGAGGCAACCTCGCACTTCACTGCTAGTGGTACTTGCCTCATCCTCAATTACTCTTATACTGTATCACATATACCCAGTTGTTTTCCTTCCAGCTGAAGTGTGATAAACAATATATGATAAGCTGTAAGATCTGACCTACCCTGGGTTGCAATATATATTGAGTCCAAACTCAGGATGCCATTGAAACAATTAAACCAAAATGTGCTGATTAATTAAGATTATTTAATTAATATCTGATGAGACATGAAGTTGGAGCCAGCAGAATACAAAGAGGAATAAGAGGAAAGTGTAGGGTCTGAGGTACGGGTGTGCTGCTACTTGATGACAGCATGTCTCATTGTGTCCTTCAGTGCCACTCCTGCCTGTCAGTGCTGCAATAGCTCTTGCTCTGGTGAACCTTGCCAATGCTTTGGTTCATGTGCCAGACACTTTCGAGCTTGTTGTGGCATCTCAAGCACCTCAGAATGCTTCCTACCCACATGGCAGCCAGAAGCTGGGCTCAGCTCTTCAGATTGCTGTCAATATCCATTTCTGACCAGTTGTCCTTAGGTAACTTTATCCCAGCTTTTGTTTATGCTGAGTGTGTTTGCCATGCCAGGGAGTCTTCTGATGCCTTCACCTGTCAGGTTCAGCAGGAGAATGTTTCATCCTTTTTGGACCAGGTTGCTTGAAGGCTGAGGTGGAGTATCTGTTTCTGGGGTTTGCTTGCTTCGCCCCTGCCAGTCCTGTGATTCTGGGGTTCTGGTATTTCAGAACAGAGCTTAGACCAGTGTCTCCCCAGCTTCAGCTGGCATGGGGGAAGGCTTTGCCTAATTTTTGACTCCGACTTGCATCTGTCTCCCTTGGTAAAACCCAGTTCAACTGCTACTTTCCCAGAGATGCTATGCTCTGTTTCCAGGCTTTTCTGGAGGAGTGCTTTGGCATAAGACTATTGCTCTGAGAAGTGAGGAGGATTTTGTCAGGGGCTCTGTGCCCTCTGGCATTGTTTCTTCTGCCTCTGAGCTCACAAGTTACTGCAGTGCATGCATCTCCCTTTCTCCCTCAGTAAAAAATTCTGAAATTCTTGTGACACCCCCATGCTCCTGCCAGTAGTTGCTAAAATGACATGAGACTTTGTGGCAACAAGCTGGGAAATTTGGCAGTGGGAGGAGATTGAAAATTGCTGCTTCTCTGTAAGTCTTTTGTGTAAGTTAACATAGTGTTAACACAGTTTTCCTGTAACTTCTCATCCGCTTGTGGTGAGAACTTCTGTTGATACAGATTGCTTTGTGCCTGTGCCAGACCTGGGAGCATATTCCTTCTGCTGTGAAGTTGGTACTTTCTGTTAGGAAATGGGAGGGAAGGAGGCTTGTTTTGTGATTATAAGAAGTGACAGAAGGGTAAGCACTTAACAGGAAACCCAGGCAAGTAGTGCTCTTCAGCTGTACTGAACTGAGTCAGCTTTTTTTTGCAGTCAGCTCTATCATTTTCTCTTATGAGTAGCTGATTTCTGTTCACACTGTTTCCCACAAAGCACTTTCTAGAAGACCTTAGTACTATTTAGGAAGGAGTTTTATTTGGTCTCTAGCAGTTTCAGAAAGTTGAACCCTATTTCACTTTGAGGATCTTTCAAACTTTAAAAAGCAAGAAAAGAGTTTTAGCTGAACAGAACTGCATTATTTTTTTCTGAACTGCTGAAGCACAATGTCTTAATTTCCAGCTGGGCTTGGGTGTTTTGCAATATGATTTGCTGCAGTTGATACCAGCCTTGAGAAATACTTTAACTAGTCAGAGGTAGACTGTGTTTTCAGCCTCAGTCTTGTACATCCTGGGGTGACACTTCAGGCACTGGCTCAGGCTGCCTTGAGTACCTTTTAAGCCTGAGGCAGCACTGCCAGGATTAATCTCTGTACTACGGGATGTTACTGTATTTGAGGCTGCTTGGAGCTCCTGAGTGTTGCCTCTTCTTTGGAACACAGCCTGTTCCTTTCTCAGCCTTTCAAACACAACACCCACCATTGTATAGTTTGCCCCATAACTGTGCTTTGAGCTTCTCTGGCAGTCTGCCCATAGCTTTAGATGAATTTGCTATGACTGCAGTCACAGCATTTTGACTCACTCTGTAGCAATCTAAAGAAGGTGCTTCCTGGTAGAGGTATGCAATGCAAATGCTAGAAAATATTCCTGCAATACATCTCTGTTTATAACTGGTAACATCCAACTTCAAATCTTCCTTGAGGAAATGATGGCATTTAAGCTGGGCTCATATCTGTAGCATGTAAGGAAATCTGTCTCTCTGTTAGCAGAAGCGTGCAATAAATGCTGTAAATACTGTAAATGTCAAATCAGTGTCATCAGTCATTAATTATGTAAGATCATTAATTATATGAGCATTAGGCAGCTGATTCTGAACAGCAGAGGAACATTTGAAGAGTGTTAAACTGTTCTGTCACTTTGTAAATACTAAAAACTGCTTGAATATAGTAAGCAGTATGTGCTCCATATGCTGTGTACACACTCCACAAAAAAGACTCGTTCTGTGGTAGCACCCTTTGTTGTCTTCTTCTGGCTGCTGACATCCCAAGTTTACTCATGTTTCAGCCCATGGTGTGGAGTGCAGATTATTGCCAGACTTCCTCTGGAGGTGCTGTCACATGCCACACTTCATTTTATACACCCACATATTGTTGTAAAACTTTGGTGTAAGTAATATCATTAATTATTCCATATTAGAGTAATAAATCCTGAACCCATCTTGTTGACCAAATGTAAGGAAAGTGTCCCATATTCCCATAGAGCAGGAACTACTACAGAAGGTGTTTGACTTCAGCTTCCCAATACAGCTGGAGGACAGCCCAAGGCTCTGGAGATCCTGACAAATGCTGGAAATGATGAGTCTTCCTTTTCTTTCTTTACTTCTATTTCATTCAAAAGTGGTGCACACTGGTGGTTTTAGTTTTTTTTAATTAAATTTTTGCAAGAAGACATATTAGGAAACACTTCTGTAACACCCAGATGGATTTCATCTCATTTGCATTCTCATCTCCAAATTTTGCAATCTGTTTGCTTAAAAAGAAAAAATTAATTTAAAAAAAAAAAGTAAAAAACCCCCTTGTCTGAGGAGGTGTATCCAGGCAGCAGAGTTGGTGGCTTCACTGAGCTCTGTGTAGTCACTGGTGTAGTTAATATTCTTCATTACTCATTATTTGAAAAAATAGCATCCATGCTGTTGCTGGGATGCTCCTTTTTATCTTGTGGGTTGAAGTGCTATTTGCTTTCTTCCAGTCTTGCAGTAATTCTACATGCTCTTCAAACATACATACCAGTATACATTGATCCATTATCTCACAGATTTCCATGAATCAAATAGTTGTCATAGAAGTTAAGAATTTAGAATTGTTATTTCTCCCATCTCCACCCCCTTTCTTTTTCTCATCTCCACCCCAGAAGTGCAAATGCACAAAGCTAGTGATCACACAGTAGCTGTTAGTCAAGACTGGGTAATGGAGCTAGATATTCTAAAGAGGATACTCCTCATACATAAAACCATAAAAATCTCCCAGCATATTTTAATGAGCTTACTATGAAAGATCAAAACATGCATTGTGACACACAAGAGAGCAGAAGAGAACAATATAATTGAAGTCTTAACTCTGTGGCAACAGGGAGTTGTTAACATCAGCTAAGCACCTTTGCCCAAGAAATGGACAAAGCAAGCAACTTTTTAATTTTTTTTTTTTCTTTAGGTTATTTTTGTCTTAAGTCACTCACCTCTTTCGGTAGAATATCAGTTGTTGTTTCTGTAAACTCCTTAGCACTGCTGTTAGCTTCCTGCTCTTTGCTATTTGATCTGCTTACTCAACCATCTTTTATACTGTGACAGCTACACCCTCACGTAATAATAACTTGTTTTTATGCAGTGCATTCACCTCAGTGATTTACCCAGCCTACTCACAACCTTACAAATCTGAAAACACTGTTTTAATGGGACTCTGTCTATCCTTTAGTTGTCTAATCTGTTAGTGGTATTTTTTCTGTGATTACAAAATCACTTCCAGTATGGCTTCAAGGATCCATAGCAAATGGTATTGATTTACTATAGATCAATATGGTAAAGAATGTTAGTCTGAAATTGGTTTTTCCCATTAAATTGAAATGACTCACAAAAGAACTTGCCCAATGAATCCACTTTGACAGTAGAGTTTCCATATGCTTGTCAGACATTGAAACTTTTCTAATGTAGGTTCAGTGCCCATAATTAACAGAGAGTTTAAAATTGAAGAACTAAATTACTTTTTCATCCTGAGCCCTTGTGATTGTGGTTTCTAGTTATCTTAAGACAATGCATTTAAGTGACTGCCAGTTACATGGACTTTTACCAGAGTTTGAGGGAAGCCCCCCTTGGTTCTTCCCCAGTTTGCTTGGCCAGAACCTTGAGCAGTTACCTATCACTGCAGAGATTGTAATTCTTTAAAAAGGGTCTCTCAGAGAGATCTTGCTGTCATGTTTAATAACCTTTCAATGAAGCCCAGCTAGAGATTGTCCAACAACACTAATGCAGCTGTTCCTGCTCATGTCTGCCTTGCTGGGCTGCTCTCAGGTGGCAGGGAGTGATTAGCAGTTCTCTGTGCTGTCACAGGCTTAGTTCAAAGAGCATGATGAGCTTCTGTGGAAGAGTGGTTAGCTTTTATCTTGCAATATTTTTGTTTGCTCAATTACTTGTTTTTACTCCTTACTGACCTTTTTCCAAGTCAAATGATTTTTTTGTTGTTGTTGTTAATCAGAGACTTGAGGGCAAAACTTTCAATCCCCTGGATATAAATCTTGATACAGACATACATCATAGGGAAAAAACTGATTTATTGCTGATTGCCCAAGAGTTACTTAGGTAACACATGATCCCGTTGAGTTAACTCTGTCCTCTGATTTGGATCACTGTCATCTCTTGCATCCTCTAACTCTCCTGCAAGCTCCTCAGTTTCAGTATGGTCCCTTCCAGGGTGAATGTCAGGCCAAAAACATTGAAATTTTGTGTTTGATCTAGGTACTCCAGTACTATAAAGATCAGCCATGTGTTGATAGAGGAAGTTAGACAAATACATGTTAGTTAAAGATTTGGGAAAAACATGTAACTATAGCTTTTTCTGGAGCTTAACAGGTGCTGTGTGAAAATACTTCTGAACCTATCATGGTGAGGAATGCTATATAGGGTACTGTAAAATATACAAACAACTGAAATCTGCGGGAGACCAATAATTTGGCTTTGCTTTCAAAATGGAAAAGTAGTTGTATTTATTATCTAAAGGGTTAGAAAAATTGCTGAAGGAGATGATAATATCAAAAAGACAGGATGTTTCATAGGATGTAACACTGCTTAATAGGTGAAAATGTAGAGTGCATAAAACACTGAATATAATTTTAGATCCTTAGACTTAGCCTGTGTGAACCAGGAAGTGTCTTTAGGTCTGAGAAGCCTCCAAGCATTTTTCTTTTTATTTAATGCTCTGGAGTATATTTCCTTTTCTGTATCCTGCCCAAGGATAACAGCAGTAAACCTTAGCCCTGCCAGAGGGAATAAGGTGGTGTCAACAATTTCACTTTCCTAATGTCTGAAAACACTGGCTCCCATATTTTTGCTGGAGGCATAAGAATAGTTGATGCCAGATAGTTGAGTCACAGGGTTTAAAACCAAGATTTATTGGTTGATCTATGTATGTGGGTGACTGGCAGACTTTCAGTGCAAAGTCTATGGAACGGTTCTTTATTGACAAATGTTTCTCTGGAAAAGGAGTTCTCATGGCATATTGCAGGTGGAGTTGTGGAGGGTAAGGATTCTCTTCCTAATATAAAAGATTATTAGATCTCTGTGTTTTGTTATTAAGAATTCAGACTGATAGCAGTGAAATATTTTCATCCCTGAAATTATTTTCCGTCATGTGAACTGGTTACATGAGTGCTCAACTATACTGGGAAGCTGGCAATGATTTAGCACCACTGTTTGTGAGTCCAATAACAGCTCTGATGAAAAAGCCATTCCAGCAGGCCAATAGTAATCTGCAAATTTGGAGCTGATATGTCAGAGCTTTACCTTGAAGTCTGAAGGCAGCTTTGGGGCTGGGGAGTAGAGAGAAAGGGTGTCTGGCCAGCCTGTGCCAGTGGCTGGAGAAGTGATCATCACCAGTATCACATGTTTCTGAGAAAAGTGGGCTTTGAACCATGAAGTTTCAGATAAAAATGGAGATAAATCAGGAAATCTTTCTTCTAATTTTATTCCTTTATGCCATAACTGAAAAATTTAAATTTGCACACTTCTAAATGACATTCATTATCTGGATATTTCCCAGTGTTCTCAGTAGGCATTACTCTGATGGTTAGCTGCAGTTATGATATTATCAATGATATAAAGCAGTTAAAAATCACCCTTACAATTTTTTCTCAAGGAAAAAGATCTGGAATTGAGGTTTTGAAGACTATTCTGAATCTAGTAATACAGTCCATATGGAAGTCTCCTGAATTCAGGCTCTAATATTTACATTTTGGGTTAACTCTTGAAGTTCTTCCTTATTCTTGAAGAACTTAACTGAAAAGCTGGAAAAATACTTGTATAAATGAATTTACTCTGGGTATGATTTTTTCCTGTAAAACACAAAATCACAGTTTTTGATTTATGCCAGTAATTTTGGTAATTTGGTTTGGTAATTTTTCAATTGTATGGTAACTGTATCAGAAAATAGCCTAAGATTTCTCTTGGAACTTGATTATGGCACTATGACGTATGCAAACAATTGAAATCTGTGGGGGACCAATAAATCCAAACTGACCTATGAGAAAAAAATAAGTCAGTGGGAATTGGGATTATTGAAGATCATAACACAATTCAGAGTTGCTCTACAGAATAACTTTTGCCTTTTTTTTTTTTCCTGGCACAAAATAAAAGGCCATCTTCTTGTGACCATCATTAGAGGATGTTTTTCTGGCCTTTCTGACTGAAATATCCCTGTCTTTTGGTATGATCAGACAGTAAAGCTGGACAATGTCCTTCTCTAGCACTTCTGTCAAAACTGTGTCCCCTCTGCAAGGAGTAGCACAAGTACTTTATAAATATTCTCTGACAGGACCTCTGCTGCATTACCTGGTATCTCATCTGAGGTGCATATTTGGGTTTTATCAGTAAATAAATGCTGCCTAGTTAGTTATGATTAATATACAAGTGTAAAGACTTGGTCAAAGGCAGTCAGTTTTTAAGGTTATATGTGGTTCCCAAAGACTATAGTATTGCCAAATCTGTGTGGACTCTGTCCTTACTGTTAGCTGCTTAGAGGATAATTTGTATTTCTTACTAGCTCTTGCAGAAAGTCTGTGAAGCTTGACAAACAGGAAATGTCCCTGAACACTGAAAATTGCTATTGTGACTAATATACAACCATCCTCTGTGAAATTTATTTTATGGACTTTACTGTGCTACACACTTCCATTGCATAGTGCAAGTGAGAACACTCAGCAGGGGTTACTGTGTGCCTAACACTGGCACAGAGATAAATGCATCTCCATCTAGAGTAGCCAGTATCTTCAAAACACAATTCATCCACAGAGGGCAAAACTTTGCATCTAAATGGATACCTGATCCAGTTGTTGGAATATCTCTAATCTGGATGCCTGTACTCAGGACCATTTCATAGCAATCTGCATCTGAGCAGTTTGTAGCCATCTGCTGTGTGCATCTTGCACGAGCACAGTTTTTGGAAGCTGTGATCACCAAAGGTTTGCCTCTTAGGTAGTTTCCAAATTCATTGTTTTGTCATTTTAAAAATGCGTATATATTATCTTCTGTTGTGTTACCTTAGATATACAATTCTATATTGCAGCAGTAGACAGCCCAAGCACAGGCCACTGAGTCTAACTCGGGAAGTGATACACAAATAAATGATCTTTTGACAGACTTCTTGCTGGCATTGTACTTAGCCCCAGAACCATGCTGATAGCATGTGCTGCTTTCCCCTTTGCTTGGTGCATCCTCACTCTGCAGGAGGACTTTGCTCTACTTACCATAGATTCAGCATTTTGCTTTTACCTGGGAGAAGGGCACAGGTAAAGTGTGGAATATTATAAACTCTGAACTAAGTCACTCCCACACATAACATTATGACCTTTATGGGTCTCACCCAACTCAGGATATTCCATAATTCTATGTGACTGCCCATTTCAGAACTCCAGCGGGGCAGTGCAAATCAGAACAGTAACTTTCTGTTCTTCCTGAACTGCAGAAAAAAGTGACACAAGTCAGAAAATAGATGTAAAAGCAAAAGATCAGACAGAAGGTAGAAAACATCTCCTCCACCTGTTTAGAGCCAAGTCAGAGTCAATCAATGGAATAGAAGGCAGAAACTGCATTTTATTAATTGCCACAATGGTGGGGGTTTGTGGCTAGAAGTGTTATTGATGCCATGGTTGGTTCTGTGAACAGTGTTTGAGGTGTGCCTGCATGCCAGGCTGCTGATTTTCAGTGAAGCAGGAACGGGGTCTGCCCCAGTCTTCCTGGGCTTTTCTGGGACACTGTTCTGCTGCCAACCATGATTCACCTGTTTGTGCAGAGCTCAAACCATTCCTGCTTATCAGCCTTAGTTAATGCCCACTGTAATGAGGTGGCCCCCCCCGCCCAGTCACATTCTCCAGGCACTGAAGTAACAGAAATAAAGCCTTGCATGTGTGTCTTTTCTTTGGGAAGGCTTTGGAGACAGCAGTTACTCCTGCACTCTCACATGCTAGACTTTGATAAATGTTGTCACTAATTCTGGATGTGAAAAATGGGATATTTGCCCTGACCGAGGTGGTGAGGGGAAGAGCATTGTTCATTACTGCTGCTTTTTTTACCTATCAGGAAAAGCTGCCAGGTTCCAAGATGTTGATCAAACTTTTGAATTTTAGCACAGCATTGCCAGAAAAAATAAAAGAAGGTGATATTTGTTTTGGAAAGTGAGTTTTCCTCCACAAAAGGAGAGGAAAAATAAGATGAGAGGATGAATGAAGCTGTTTCTGGTTGTCTTTAGTTGTCACTGATGTTTTGTTTGCATATATTTCTGTATTGGTAGGTTGCTGTCCATCATCACTCAAGGAAATGCTTTTCATAGGGATTTTAATCACTTGATAGTTTTGGTTTGATATTCTAGAAATTCTTCTTCTGTACAGCAAAGAGAAGTCTGTGGCTGACAATCCTCTTGCATAAAAAGCAGTTTTTTCTTGTATTACCTCCAGGAACTTTACTTTGAGGACTATCAATGGGTAAAATATTGGTGCCAGTTTCCAGCTGCCACAAAGTGCTTTATTTTCCATCACCACAAGATATTTAATGGATCATCAGACAACTGATATTCAACAAGCAATACATGTTTATCTGCTCAATTACAGCCCATTGGGCTGTTCAGGGACATGTCTGTGGTTAAATTCTTTACATAAGTGTTCACTATGTGGTGATAAATAATTAATGTAATTTTAGTACTGATCAGTAACTCTGTTTGTTCATGACAAATTGGAAGGGAAGTGGTTGTATGCTGTATTCACTTCCCCTTCAGCCTTGCAGTCATTCAGGTGTCAGCCAATTCTGCTAGAAGTTAAACAGCTCCACTAAATGGGAAACTTGTCTTTGCTGTCTCACAGTTTAAGGTCAGCAGCAATGCAGTAAGTCTAACTTAACTTTTTTATTATGTACTTGCTGGCCAATAGGACAAAATCAACAAATATACCAATGCATACATTTCTCACATTCCAGCAGTGAGCTGACCTAATTTCTAGCCTTTTTCAGGGAATTTGCTGGATTAAATACTGGAGTTACTAATTGGATGCCAGAGAACGGGCATAGTTTCTTGACATCTTCCTGGAAGATGCACTGAGAACAGCAGTGTTCTCCTGGTGTACCAGCATGGGTTCCTGGTCACCCTCAGCTCTCCTGGGGAATCTACTAGGTATTTATATTTTTTGGAAGAGGGTTAGGAAAGTCTTGAAGGAACAACCCTTTCACAGCTGCTTTTCTTCAGAGAAAGAGGTTTGATATTGTGTTCCCTGCTTACAAACACTTGCCAAATATGATATTGTAATTAGGCTTCCTCCTTTTTCCAGTTTGTGATTTCCCCAAATTTTTATACTCACATAAGTTTGTCTCCAATCAAAATGCATCTGAGGTGCCTGTGTGTGATTTTCAGTCTTCAGGGACTAAGTAATCCCAAGTTCCATATAAGAGTGATGTTCCTAGATATGTTTTTATTCCTTCTTACCTGAAGAATGATACTAGCTACTTCTAGATATGGATCAGCAATTAATTATTGTGGACTGAAATCACAGCTGCATTTGGGACAAAGTTGGAATGTATTTATTGGAAATGAAATGTACTTTTAGCTGAAAATGATTTGTCAAATACCAAAGCCAGGCTCAAGACTGTTGCATTTTTGCTGCAGTTTGGTTTAGGTTTGTTGGTTAAGCTTTGTTGCTTAAGGTATGTTCGTATGTGGCCTATCTGCATGATGCTGTCCTGCTGTATGCCATACCCATGAAGGAAATGTTAAGCCATGGGGCTATGTCTACAAAAAAAAATTAAGTTAAAGATGGGAAGGATGTCTGAGTGAAAAGCACTTACTCTGAATCTGAAACTGCAACAATATCCCTTTGTACTGTAAGCATTTAATGAGGTGATTTTCATGGCTGTATACACTTGGAATTAACCAACATGATGCTTCCCATCATAGCTTGTAGCTGGAGGGGTGGTTGCAGGACTTGTGAACATATACCAGCCATAGGTATATTTTGAGGTGGTAGCTAAATGTTCTGTTCTAACTGCCACCAACAAGGCTGAGATCAATACCTCTAAATCAGATACAGTTCTGACAAAATGGCCTGGTTACCTTAAATACTTCTCAGAATAACCTTTTGTTTTGCCTTTTAACTCCAGGACATTATGAGATTGCTGGGTTAGGGAGAGCTGCTGCTGCTTGAGGGTAGACAGGCAGCATAAGATGAGTAAAGTACAATGACTTTATAATCTGACCAGCTGTGGCAGCAGCACGGATTACTGGCCTGGTGCCAGTCCTGTGTGGCTCAGGCAGTTCATCAGCCAATATTCAGGCTATTCCCTGCCTGGCATTCTAGGAAAAGGATTTTTGAATGCCTGTTGTCCTTTCCTCCACTAATAAGCAAAGGAAATTCAACAGGGATCTGTCTGTCCATCCTGGGACTTTTCCATTGAATTACAAACCTTGCCAGAAGACTCTCAGCAGGTCTACTGTAGTTGGTGAAGGGTGCCCTGATGTAGTCCAAAGGGAGTAATAGTGAGGATATCATGCCTTATCCAAGCTCATTATCTGAGTTGCTCTGGAGAAAGAAAACACATTTAGGTAGGCTGCTGAGCAGATGGCAGAGATGTGGCACATGAACAGGAACTGTACATCCTTAGACAGTCTGCTTTTGGTGCTATTAATGGGTGTGAGGACAAAACTTGTTTCCCCATCTGACAAATAAAGTTGTGAAGTGGTTGAAAAATCTCTCCTAGGTAAAAGCACTGAAAAAAAATTCTGTTTATTCTGGTGAAGGATCACTGATACAGTAACTTCAAAATATTTGTTTGGGGTTTTTTTTCCCCTCTGCTTTTCTTTACATATTGGAAAATAGTCACTGCAGGATTGAGGGTTCAGGTTTATTTGCATCACGCACCCCAAATCTCAGCTATGCAATAAAATAGTTGTGCTCCTTTTGTTGCTGAAGGTATAAACCACTGCTGATACTTATGGGTGCAGCCTACCCATCCCCAGTGGGATCAACTACACTGAAGAAATACCTGTTATGTCCATGAAATTCCCAAGTGCTGTGATTCCTTTAGAGATAGGCCATGGACCCAGACAGAAGCTGAAACTTCAAAGAGGTAAACAGCCCGGGTCTGGCTGGCTGTGAGAGGGTCCAGATACAATGGAAGGTAAGGATTGCCACCCACTGAGGCACAATGGCACACCTAGTATGTGTGTGGGGAAAAACTTGTTGATGTAAGCTTCCTCCCAGGTGATTAACCTTTGAGTTTTATTTTATGTTGACTATGGATATTTTTGATTTGTTACTGTGTGTCACCAGGTACATCATAAATTGTGTATCAGAACCCTTGAATTTATTGATTTTCTGTACATAAGGATTTTCTCCTTCCAATAGAGATAAAATAAATGCAAAATTTGAAGGTTTTTTCAATTCACAACCCATTCTCAAAAGTATCAGATCGAGCTATATATTTTTTCCTTGATTACTATTCTGTTGTTCTGGTAACATTCTCCTCTACTGGAATGAGTGCCAATTTGATATGACCCCATGCCACGAGCTGCTCATGACATTCTTTATATGTCAGTTTTTCTCAGTTTGTAAAGGGAAGATTAAATCTTCCAGAGGAATCAGTTACTGTTTTTACAGTACTTTGAAGTATTCACTATAAGGTGCTAGCACAGAAGTGTTGGGCATGTAGACAGTGAGAAGTGGTCAGAATGTTCTTATCAGCACTTATTAATCACCATGTACATTTATAGTGCTGGGCAAACATTTCACAGTGATAAGACGTCTGTTCTAGCATCAGACCTTTGCTTTAGCATTAGGCCTCAGCTTTAGTGCTCACCAAGTTGTAGGATCTATGTGCCCCACTTCCTGTCATGCCTTATTGCATGACTTGCACTCTGCAGAATGTGCCTATGGAAAAGCAGAATGAAATTTAAACCTACAAGATCTTCTTAAAACACATTTCAGGGCCATGTTACTGACAAGTCTGTGCTACCTCTTGTGGATTGTCTTTTTAAGATAAGTTAATATAATATACATCCTGAATGTCTCTGTCTGAGTTGTGTTGATGTGCTTGCTCCCAGAAGAAAAATGCGGATGTTATTTTTCTGTAATGAGTGGGTGAGTGCAAGCAGAAAAGCAACAGAGTGGGATCCCTTCCAGCAGATGCTTTGTGTCACGGTGTGTAAATTCTCAGGGAGAGATGGTCTGTGGGAGGAGGGTGTGATGAGACCACATGGAGAGAAAATTTAGCAGGGGAGGAAGCACAGGCTGCTCAATGCAAGAAGCAATCTGGGAAAGCTGTAGACTGCACCCCAGAGCAGCAGTTTGCATTGCAGGTGGGCTTCATATCATGGAATCTCACAGCATTTCTCTTAGGCTTTAGAACATATCCAGTATAATTGTTTTTAAAGAGGTGTGTTCTAGGTTTTCCCTGTAACAACGAAGTGAAGAAAAATGTCTTGGAAAGCAGGGCTGATCTCTGCTTCCCAGTGCAATGCGGCTTCAGATAGAGCTCAGGACACTTTTCGCAGCCTCGTGTGCCTGACTGTCAGGCTGCAAGAATTACTGTTTATTTCTCTGAAGCCACTGAACTTGACCTTTGCAGGGCTGCAGTGATATGCTACGTGAAGGGGCCATGGGGTCCAATCAATCACTAGCTATTTTTTCCTCTGCACCTGTGAGCTGCCCTTTGGATGGGAATAAATTGAAAAGACTTGGTCTTCAGTACAGAGTGAGAGGTTCACTCCTAATACACATCATGTACATCTGTGATGTGTTTTGTATGTAGTGAGTCATGGTACTATTCTGATGTAGGGCTTTTTCTTGTTCCTGACTGGGACATTTTACCAAATGTCATGGATTTACAGAATAAAGAGATGAAGTTGGTATTTAAATGAGGATTAAGACTGGTGTGTTTCTATATCTGGCATCTGGATCTGGGACATTGCCTGTGTTTATATTGTGTAATGTATTGCCAATTCTGGCAGCACATGCAATGTTTACCTCAGTGTGCTACGGAGTTGAGCTCCCCCTCCAGAAAGGCTTTCAGCCCTGATGTGCTTCACTCCTTCTAGGGGTCCCCTAGCAGGGGTTGCACAAGGTGGGCATGTCAGGTCAGACCCAGCCTGGCATCTCTGCAGCGGGATCATGTACATGTCCCCCAATAAACACCTAGTGAGGCTTTGTTCTAAAGTTTGGATTTGAAATTGTGAGATTCCAGCACAGGATATGAGGCATTAATGCTTGACCATAATTAATTCTGAATTGACAGTCTTGGAACCTGCTCCTTCTTTTTCACTATTGGACATGGGGTGACCAAACGGGAACCTCAGTGCCAACAGCACTGCTTATTTGGGAATATTAAGGAAAGATTGTGCATAATGGAACTTAGCAGCTTGCATTGTGCCATACTCACTCATTTTGTGTTAGATTTGGCTCATTCTTTCATTGGCAGTTTTTGTTGGACCTTCTTATTTGTTATTCACATCTGCAGTGACTGCCAAATAAAGGCCACCCAGGTTAATGGTGTTTACCATTTGCAAGTGAGAAGAAGTGAACCTATATTTAATGAACAAAATGTTGTGTAAAGTGTGTCACTGTACTGGCAATATTGTGCTGCAACCTGTGTTGTTATCATCTTGATGCCTGCGTGTGTTCATTTCTCTCCTACTTCTTGTCATGACCTCGGTAACCTTGTGCTTCAGCATTGCAGTGCCGAACTGTGGGAAGGAAAGCATGTAAAAATTCATGTCTCATTAGAGTTCATCCAAATGGAAGGAAGAATTGGGACAAAACCCAACCGGAATCTTTGTGGAGACAAATGCTGGGTTCTAAACAGATTATCTGCATCCTCTCTAACCTTCCTGTCCCTATGTTTCCATGGCCAGACTTGGGTTTGACTTTCAGATGCAGAGATCAAGGCAAGCACCTTCATGCCCTGACAGCTGGAAAAGAGCCATCATTTTAGTCTGTCTGAAATGATGAAATCTATCCAGCTTCACCTTGTGCTAAAATCTTTAGCAATCTTTGCATTTTCTGATACTGGCAACATAAATAGTGTTTAGTAGAATAAGTAATGATGAGCCACATGAAGGTTAGGAAAAAAGAAAGTGGATTATATACCATATTTTTTATGCCAACTATTTAGGATGGAAAACTTTTGCTTTCTTAAGGAGCAGTACTTCTGGATCTGAAACCTGTTCTTACGTTGCTGCCTTCTCTGGCAGATAGACAGGCAGATAGACACAGTCACCTCTGGCACCTGTTTTTCAGTTGGGTTTTGATTGTTTGTTTTTAGCAATAAACTATTTCTGGACTGTAGGGAGATAGTGATCCAGACCGGGAGAGGCAGGAGGGCTGCCTGAGCCCCACTCAGTGCGGGAACATGGACAGGAGATTTGGATGCCCGCAGGCTCCATCCCACGGCGGGCGGGAGGCGGCCTGGGAATGCACAGGCACACTTCACAGCTGCCAAAATCCCGCAAGGTTTGTTCCAAAGCCACACTTCTTGCATAACCAGGAAGGAATTAATCAACCTACCAAAGAAACTGGGTTCAAGGCTTTCTGCATAAAATAGCCGCAATAGGAGTGCAGTGAATGTTGTAAAAGCAAGGCGAAAGAAACAGGCTTTGGTGAAGGACAAGAATTTGAAGAGGTAAAGCCACTTGGCGGGTGCTGAAACGCGGGGTGTGAATGGGAGGGGAGCAGAGGAAAGGGAGGCCGTGCAGCAAACGCGGGCGAAAGCCCTGCAGGGTGATGATGGCCCATGAGAGCAGCCCGTGCAGCACACGGCGCCGCCGAGCGCGGCTCTCCCTGCTCGGAGCCCCGAAGCACCGGCGGGGCCCCGGCCGGGCGGCGCTGGGCGGGAGCGCCTTCTGCTGCCCGCGGCGGGGAACGGCGGCCCCGGGCTGAGACCGCGCCGGGAGGAGCCCGTGCAAATGGACTACATGTGTTCATTCTACCGCTGTGGTGTTCTGCATTATCTTCATTACAGCGAGCTTTCGCCAAGAAAAGGGAGTTGAAAATCTCTAACAGAATTGTTCAGGAGGCTCCCTCTCTGCAAACAGTAGCAAAAATTCTATAATGTGCTTATGCTTCAGTATGTGCAGACACAGGTAGACCCACCGTGTTGATTAATTGGAAGTGTAACAAGTGTAGTCATTCTTCCCTCTTTCACATTTAGGATCCTGGAAGTTTCATGGGAAAGGTCTAGGAATGTTTCTTTCAATATTTTTCTAGTAACTACTAGAAGTAAGGAACCTACTGTTAATGCTTGTTGGGGAATTGTTTCATGTCCTGATATTTCCTAATTTTTATAAATCATGGTTTCCCTTTCCAGTGATTCTTTCTTGCTGTTGTTACTCAGGTACAGACCTAACACCTGGACCCTGTTGTGTCTGCCACCGGCTATGTCTTCAAGGAAGTGTAAAGCTCATTAGCTTGTTTTCCAACCTCAGATGTGTTCAATATGTGCCCACACCATGTAGCCATCCAGCACTGAGCCTGTCCAGTCAGCAAGACATCCTACTCCTACAGTGTGCTCTGCTTAATCCAACCAATCAATACTGACAACACTGAGAATCAGGAAAGAAATATCAGGTAATGAATGCTGAGCACCTTCTAATTACTGCTACATAAAAAGCACATGTTAGGTTGGTTTTTGTTTTGTTCAAAGATTTCACAGAACAAACTGGGACTTTGCAAGACCAGGAAGCACAACATGTTAGGTTGGTTTTTGTTTTGTTCAAAGATTTCACAGAACAAACTGGGACTTTGCAAGACCAGGCCTGGAGGGGAGGTTGGTACCACACTGAGGCTGACAGGGAAGGGGGACCCTGAAGGTAAATTTGACATTGAAAAATGCTGAGTTTGCACATCCTACATTCCTTTTAGAAACGAGTCCTATTGCCATGACAGCTTTTTAAAAGGAGGCGTCGGTAAAATACATCACCCAAGGGTTGTCACTAGTTTAAAATGCCAGTGGAGACTTGGGAGAAGCAAATCTGCTTTGGGATTTTCTAGTATTTGAGGCACAAAGCTCATGGAATGTTTTATTTATCTCGTAAAATGGTGCACAAGAATTTTTTTGTGGCTTCCCTTTTTCCTCTGTAAAATAAACATCTTCAGTAAAGAAGTCCAGGTCCAAACAGGATTGGGGAAAGTTAAGAAACACAGCTGGGCTGCACGTTATAATAAAACAGCACAAAATCCAACCACAAAGAGCAGGTGGAAGATGATATCTGCAAGAGAAGCACAGGCTATATGTGAGTACTTCCCTGTCAGCTCCCTTTCGCCTTCTCTTCCCACCCCGTTCAATAAAATTACTTGCCCTAATGTGTCTCTGTCAACATATCAAATGCTAATAAATAGACTTTGAAAGGTGTGTTTCAAACCCTTTCCAATCAGAAGTACTTTCAGACACCCCTGTTAATCCAGTAAAACGTGATTGTTCCTTTTTGGGAAGAGGGTGTGACAATTAGAGAAAGTATTGGAATTTATTGCTATGATTTTATTGTCCAGTGTGAGGGATGTGCCAAAAGAAGGAAAACAAAGTATATAACACTGGGAAATAAAATCTGATCTTGAAATATTCACTCTTCTTCAAATTTACTAATATTTCAGGTTTTTTCTTTGAGCTATGGATTTTATGTTGACAAAGACACTCAAAATCCATGTCTGGGATTGATACTTTCATTGTCATACTTTGCTGTTTACCTGAGAGTGTGTAAAATCTGGATAAACCTTTGCCTGTATAAAAGAGGAGGAAAAATATTACATCAGGATGATGTTTAAAACAGGGCAAAGTGCACCAGTGGGCTTTGTAAAAGCAGAACAGAAAACATTTGCCACATTTTGAAATTCTGAATATTTCTTCCTCTTGGATTTCCTGTCTGAAGTGATAAAAGGATCCTCAGTTCTTTTACCTTTGAACATCGATGGGGGTTTACTGGTACAACATAATGGATTATATTAATTCCATTCTATGTGTATTTGTAATTTTAAATTGGCTTTCATATTGGTGTGGATGCAGCTGATAAACGAGTATAAAGGGCTCTAGTGAAAATATTATTTGTTCCAAGGACTTGTTTCAAAAGATGAACCAGCTCAGCGAGAAATCCCTATTGCCTGCAGGAGGCATCAGTTCGAGGGAACAGTTGCTCTACAGTGGGGAAGTCCGATGGCAGTGCAGTCAGTGTGTCAGGCAGGATAGGCACGAAGCATCCCCACAGCACATGAAGGTGTGTACGGACACTCAGTGTAAAGAAAAACTTTCCTGCTGCTCGCGACCTCTCTCCCACTCCCGTGCAACCTGTCAGAGCATATCTGAGCTGCTCTGAGGTCACAGGCAGCTGAGCAGAGCTTTCACTGCCAGCTCAGTGTGCGACTGGTTTGGCCATTTATCATAAACACCTAAGGGGTGCCTTGACTTGGCAAATGAGGAGAGTTTCACTGAGCCAGAGCTTGGAGGGGACCAACTTCTGTTCTAGACTCCTGCTGCCCCAGGGGAAAGGGGTCTGGCAGAGGGCTTTGGCTCCCTCTGCTTGCTCCTATGCTGCCAGCTTCACTGCTTCCCGAAGGGAGAAGCACCCCACGAACCCAGTCACTTACTGCGCACAGTGATCTCCGCCACTAAAACACCTCCGGTTTGTTCCGCGCGCTGCTTGCGTTTGTCACATGTCTCAAGAGAGCAGAGAGAAAGCCATGTATACCAAAAGATGTAAGAATTATTAAAAAAAAAAAAAAAAAAATCCAGGCCCAATTCTCATGTTTCCAACCAAGGAAATTGCTGCATATTTTCTAGGGATTTTTTTGTTTCTGCCTGTATTTCGAATTATTGGGGTTTTAGTGCAGGAGAGTTTTAATGAGAGTTTTTATGGTCCATTTTCTGAAGATTTTGGTGGGCTGCCTTTCCCACCCTCCCTTAAACAAAACTCCTGTCAAGATGGGGGAAATTGAGCTCCATCCGTTTAACCCCTGACCTCTGTGAAGGCTTCTGTGGTTGTTTATTGCTAATGATAATTGTTGTCCCTTGGGTAGAAACAGGAAGCACCAAATCCTTTCCATATAGATCAGCTCATGTCCAGCACTAATGATGCCTGTCACAGCTGACAAGGTCTGTATTGGAGGCAGTGCTCCGCAAATTAAAGGTCCTTGTCCATCTCCTGACCTTTGTAGATCCCCAGCTGTGGGCATTTTTATTACAAACTCAGCATGTGGTAATTCTGGTTATGATTTGCTTGTAAGCACAGACCACCAACTTGGTTCAACCTTAATTGAAGAAGACCACCAGCTGCTTTTTTGAGTCAGAAGTGGACTCAAGGGATGTCAGCCTGATCGAGCAATTATCCTGCACTGGAGGGTGAGGTGGGAATTCCACACAGTGCCTGAAAGGATGATGTAGATGTTTGACAGTACTTCCAGAAGGGCACATATGAAGTAATGGGTTTGTGTTTTCTTTTAACTCTGATCTGTGGCTGGATAAAAAGTTGAAGAAATCTTGAAAAACAGACAACAAAATCTAAGAGTTTTTTCTGGTGCCTTTGAAACTTAGAATTTCTAACTGTGTTTTTGTCAAACATGCATATTTTGCACAATTTGTGTGCAAATTGTGTTTTCACACAAGTCAGTTCCCCCTTCTTACCACTGAAGCTCTATAATACGAAATGCTGCCTTGGTTTGGCTCCTGGACTGAGAAAGGGGTTAGAAAGAAAAACTGGGCTCACCAGGAGTGATGCTTTCTCTTCTCCAGCAAGAAACATTTGCTGTTGAAATGACAGCATGTTGGCCAAGGAGTATTTTGGGCTTTCATTTCAGGTTAAATAAAATTTGATTTCATTTTATAGCAATGACATGTTCATTGCATGAGAGAAAGAATAGCAAAGCTCTGATTTGGTGAAGGGTGGAGAGAAAAGTCTTTAAAGAAAGACATTTTGTGGGCACCTTCCCATATTAAATTATGTGCCTGTGTAGCACCTTCACCTCACAGAATTCTCTGTTCTACCTCAGTTCCTGCTCCAGAGACAATTTACGTATTTTATGCAGAACAGAATGTCTGCAAGAGCAATAACTTACTGCAGCATGGCAGCGAGGACTTTCCTTGGGAAGGGGGACTGAGAGCTTTGGGCCAGGTTCTCCCGCTATCCCCAGGGTGCTCTTAGCACCGAGATACTTGGTAAAATGGAAAAAGCTCAACTTTCTCCTTTTTTCCAGGCTTGTGTTTAACTGTAGCTGTTTGTCAGACAGGACTGTAGTCTGGGATATTGACAAGAGCTGAGTTTTTCAATGGCTACCTTATTTCTCAATCCATTTAAACAAGTTTCCCAATGTTGCCTGTGGCATGACAGGGGTCGGGGTGCACAGCTGGGCCACTTGGGTTCACACACTGCAGTGCCTCCATCTGCTGAGAGCCCTGGCACTGGCTCTACAGCTGACATGCCCTCAGGAAGGGCTGGACATCCTCTGTCTGAGTGCAGCACTGCGTGTTCTGCAGCAGGGAGGCCTTACCACGGGGCAGGAGAACTTCTCGCTGTCGCACACGTGCGTCTCGCAGTGCAGCCAGACCTTGGACAGCTTGGGGATGTTGCGGAAGCGGAAGGCGTTGAACTGGAACGTGGCCCGGTTTGTTTTCCCGTTCTCGTGCACAAGGATGGAGTAGTCCGTGGCACACCTGGGTTGTGTGTGGAGAAGCAGTGTCAGAGCCCCCATGGCTTCAGTGAAACGTCTCCTGAGGTGACAGTCTGATGAAAGCATTTGCCCTGCTGTGGGCCGGCTTTTCCTTTGCTCCCTTATACCCCACCACCAGCTTTCCAGTCGTCCTTGGGGCTGGGCTGAGTAGAGGTGCTCCCCTGGGTCCCACCAGCACCTACCCCTTGGTGATCAAAGGCCAGTGGATCTGGTAGAAATACTCTGAGGAGGGAGTTGCCCAGCAGTTGTTGAGAACAACTTTAAACCTGGGGAGATACAAACCCCAGATTAGCAAGGAATGTCCCAGTTGCCAGTTTATTACTCATTCCTCCTTCCCCTGCCTACCTGTCGCTTAAGCCCTTAGCTTCCACTCCAGCAAATATGTCAGAACCAATTTCTGATGTTTCAATGACAAAGGGGGCTTCCTTTATACTTGAGAACTTGGCATTCTTTGAAAGACAAAGACAAAGGCATCACACATCACTCATAACATGCAAAGCAAGGCATGATTCAACTTCAGACACCACTGGAGAGACTGACCCCAGAAATCTGGGTTCTTATAACCTGCAGCCTCCAAACTCTGCAACAGTAGTAGGACTACTGCAAACCCAAGATGATGTTTAAAAATACTTTTGTTAATATTTGGTGGATAATGATGATACGTGACAGAACTTGATGCTGTTTGGGTTGTAGTATGTATTGTATCACAGCATGGGTGGGAAGCAAGCTTGCTGCTGCTGCTTGTGGTGGTGGGGAAAGTTGGTGAGAGAGTGGAGATGACTGTATAGAATGGGAATGGAGTTGGGACATGGCCACGTGTTGGGCAAAAGGAATGAAGACAAGCAGAAATCACAAGAAAAAAGCCAGCCTGCTGAACATGGAGCACTGTGGTGCTCAGGTGAAAATTTTGGTTACAAATACACTGAAGTGCCTACCTTAAATCCAACTGCTTCTTGTTGGGTAAGATGGTAACAAAGCTAGTACCAGAATTATACAAAGAATAACATGTTTAGTCCTACCATTGTTTTATCTAGTGGTAAACACTCCTTTTACCTGGCCTGTAATTTTAACACAGTATGTTCCTAGTTGTGCTTTTTCTAGTTGTGCTAAAGTAGAGAGTGTTTTGGTGCTTTTGTGGAGAAAAGACTCCAAAATCTGGAGTTGGCTGCTCCAGCAGTGCAGTGGAGCAGTGGAGAGGAGAGGGATGCTTCAAAAGAACTGCTTGATATTAAGGGACAATATTTTGTTGGCAACAAAATTCCAGCATGACCTAAAGATCTGTAGAGTACATTAAATATCTGTCAGGTGAGTGGACCAGGGAGAAAACCGCAAAAGAAATGCAAGGAGCTTTGCCGTATCTATAGAGGCCGTGCAAGGCCAGCAGCACATGCAGATTCATGCTGCTCTTGCAGCGGGACTACAAACAAATTTTGCTTTTTCATATAAAACCTGTCAGCAGGTTAGAAATGTACCTCCCAGCAGAAAAATCTGCCTGATTTTGAAGGATTAAAGGAACAGTTGGCATGTGTCTGCTCTGTTCACTTTAAGTACATCCCTGTTAATCAGCAGAAAGAAGAACCCCTGCCAATCCCACTGCAATTATCTGTTCCAGGCTAGTAATGTGCTCCATGACACATAAAAGTTAGGAGCAGCAGCCCTGTTTTTTTCCAGCTCTTTGGCTGAAGCCTTTGTAAGGTGAAGGTGAAAGTGTGAGTGGCAAAGAGCACTTACAGAGTAGAAGTTGAGGGACAGTTGACTTTCAAATGAGCCAGAGCTCCCATTCTTCACATGGACAGTGGCCACCCTGGGGACAGGACAAAACTCCAGATGAGTGAGGCGTGATGATAAGGACAGGGTGAGACACACTCCCAGAAGAGGACGTACCTTTGGTCAAAGGCAGCCTGGTTCACCAGGTAGTTGGCATTGTATGTGCAGGTGAATGAGTAATTCACAGGCTGGCTCTTCACAATCACTGAGGAGTCATTGGAGACGATGGAGTTATAGAAGTGATACATGGGATTCTTGAACTGTGGGTGGTGAGACAGAGAAATGTGGGCAGTACTGAGCCTTTGAGGCATCAGGAAAGTACTTTGAAACATGAAGACTCTATCTGTTGTCAAAACAGCCTCCCCAAGGAAACACAGTTCGGTAGCTCTTCATATGCTGTGCTGCCTATTCATATGCCTTACTAAATATAAGTAAATAAAGTTCTGTGTAATACAGGTGCAAGTGAAAAGCAAACTAGTATCACTAAGCCTGTGAGTATTTTGCCTGCAACTGCAAAGCACAGCTGTCTGAGTTCTTCATCTCCTTGATACTGCAGTTTGCCTCCTTCTTCCGTCGGTACTTAAAGCTTGCTCCAAGCTGAAGAAGACAGGACTCTCTCAAGTGAGTCCAGCCATTTCCCGAGTCAGAAATTCTGACCTTCATAGTCTTACCTCTGACTGTGTCCCACAGTATGATTTGTTTTTAGGTGACAGGTCTGGGATTGTGAATTGGTAATATCCTGAATCGTGGATCCCATTGTAGCAAATACCTCCAAGTGCCAGCTGATTAACCTCCCATCCATAAGGGCACTCTGGAATTCTGGTAATGATGGTTTTAGGATAGCAGTATACCAGAATTACATCTGAAAGGAAAATGATACACCTAGAGTTATTCAGTGGTAATTTCCTTTCAAGGAGGTGGGTCTGCCCACTTACTTTCCCTTGGGCTCAACCTTGTGTGAACAAGGGTGTATGCTGGAAGGTCCCCTAATGAGAGCAGCTTTTGCTACACAAAACTGACCTCTAGGTTGTTAAATTCTGTCCTCTTTGGAAGAGTTTGGCCTTTGCCTTCTAATCAATGTGGAACTTTGTGTAAATTTTTTATCTTTCTGGAATAGCTGATTGAAAAGCAGAGACACTGCTGAGAAACCCGAAGTAAAAAAGGACTGCACTGAAATATATCTCATTAACTTATGCTGCAAAGCTGGCTTCTGTAACACCACTGACTCTGTAAAGATAATATTGGTGAGGTTGTTTGGTAGGCTTTGTAGGTCTGCACTGTTTTGTACTGGTGTATAGATCTTGGCCACGAAAGATATCCTGCCCTTTCTCTTCTTGGACTGGCACCGTAATGCCAGCACAAGTTGAATTTTTCCAATTGTCAAGTCAAAAGCCAAGATCTAAAAATGAACTAAAGAACCTAGGCCTGCTAACAACAGTAGAAAATGACCCAAACTCCCATCCCTGTTAATAGCAGTGCTGTGTGTTTCCAAGCATGGTGATTGCTAATACAGCCATGAATGTTGAACATCTTAACATGCAGACCAATTCCTTCATGATAGCAGAATTGGATATTTTCCACAGGCAGAGCTAATTTGAATGTCTGACGGAAATTTACAGGGCAAATATTAACTAACCATTAGCAACCTGAAAATTGAGAGAAACTTCCAATTTCGACAGTGAGGGAAAAAAGGCACTCTGGCTGGAATTATTCAATTATTTCTTTTAAAGCCCTTGCCACTCTCATTTTTAATGCTAAAAGCCTCATTTTGCAGCCTTTCCATGTCTGCTAGGGAATACTCAGGGAAAGTCAACTAGAGACCTCAGCAACTCACTTTTTTCTGGTTAACAAACCTTCAGCACATGCAGGCTGATTTTGCTTGTGTTAATGCTCAGATTTATAATTGGCAACTTTACAGCTATGAAAATTCCTGCAGTTCAGAGAAACTGCTTGTGCAAATAAAGGTACTGAAATAAATGGCTAGAGGGCCAAATACTTGAGATATACCATGAAATGACTGACAGTAATCTGACAGCAGTCACACACTAAAAAGCAAACACTAAATCGAGGCGTATTCCAACATATTTCTAGAGCACATTTTGTAATTCTAGTGAAATCTACATTACAGGTCTGTCTGGTACCAGATCACTTCAGTTTCTAGGCAGTAATCAGTGTGCAATTAGAGCCTTATCTTCAATGATTTTTTGTATTTTTCTTGCTTTAATGTAACAGTGGGGTTCAGGAGTTCAGCCCAGCACATTCTATCACCACCGGCCATCTGATTGTAGTCTGTGGGACTAAAGCCCAGCTTGGACAGCAAAGATCTGCTGCATCTGGCCTGTACTATTACACAAAATTTCCAATTGTTTTTGTTTTCTTTGCCATTTTATGCATTTGTGATTAACTTTCTTACACTATGTTTATTGCACAGAGTTAAGTAAATGCCTAATTCTTTGTGAGGTTAGGACTTGAATGGTACATTCTTTACTGTGCTAGCTCAAAGCAGATGAATAAAAGAAATTTAAGGATTAGCTCTACAGAATCCACAGTTTAACTTTCTGAAGGAAAACCTTTTGGTTTTGAATGATAAAAGCCTTTGGAAGCTTAATTACAAGAGAAGATCTCAGGAGACTTACTTTACCTGCTTTATTTGGGCTACAAGGCCCCGCAAGAGCTCGAGCCAAGATGACCAGCAGATAAATAGCAAGAGTCACCATTTCTTGCAATGATCTGAGGACACAGGAAATAAAAGCTGAAAATGTCTTTAAAAGTCGAAATAAAAGCAATGCTTTGTCTGCAGTCCTGAACTTGTAGCTACTGTTAAAATTGTCCTTTTTGCAAAGTGAAAAAAATAACATTACTGATATTCTGTCACCCAATGTAATTGCAACTACAGGGTAAATATTTCCAAGACCATTACTATAAGTGAGTCACTACTGTTACAATTTTACTGTTTCAGTTTAGTGGTGGCTTTCAATTATTCTAGTTTGATTTCTTGCAAAGAGTCTAAACCTAAAGTGTTAATATAACCAAATGAAACTGAAACAGTGGGACTTGAAAAAAAGAGGGAATAGAAATTACTAGAAGAAATATGATGCAAGAACATATATAATGTGCTTAAAATTTAGTGCTGAAACTATTCTCTGTGGTGATGACTATTCTGACGTACATAATCTAAACTTTATGTAGCTCAGTTGTGGTAAATTATGCATTTTCTCCTTTGCTGCTAAATGTTGAATTTTTAGGAAAACATCCATAGCAGCAATTTACAGTTACATTTCAGGCCTCAAAGCTGCAAGCTGTTTCCCACAGGGGAGAAACATGTACAGCCTGTGGGACTGGGACTGGAGTTCCCATATTTTTCCTTTGCAGACACTCTTCAGTATCAGCCCTCATACATATATCACTAAGCAGACTGTCAGAAGTAAGAAATACCATTTAAGTAAAGAAAAAAAATCATTCCAATTCAGTAGTTCTAACAAAACCAATCAATTTCAACATTTTCATTCAGCCTCTATTTAAAAATATATATTTATAAAAGGATCATAAAGTACATATCAGTGACAATTTCTTCTAATTATAATCCTATGCATTCTACAAGAAATTAATGGTTATACCTACGAGACAGGAAGGAGCTAATTATTTCAGATTTTCATGCCAGTCTTATTCCAAAAGCAGCGCTGTCAGCTCTTCCCAAGATGTCCTCTTTCAAATGAACCCAGCTGGTGTTATCTTCGCTTTATATAAGCAATCTTGTAAAAGGAGCCCATCTCTGGTTAAATCTCAAGCCGCCAGTATTGTCCAGTGTGAGAGGAAAAAAAAAGAGTTATAGAAAAGCAGTTCTCTTCCCCTAGATGGGTCTGTATTGCTGCTATTTGATTTTTAAACTATCTTTCCACAGTGGTTTTTTACAGATCTTGAAAACAAGTGAACAGAAACCTGCTGAAGGTACAAAATTTTTTGGTTTATGAGTTTATTAGGAAAATGTAGAATTTCTGCAGAGGTAAAGCTACAACTGCCTTCCAGGATTCAGTGAAAATGTATTTATAGGAATTAGATGTTTCTCTTAAATGGCTTATTGACAATGTCAAGCTTTTGTGCTATACAAGTGGACAAAAGTATGGCAACAGATCATATACCACCTTTGGAGTTGGTTTGTTGTTTTTTTTTTTTTTGTTTTGTTTTTTTATTTTACTATTTTTTTCTAAAAGCTCACAGGCACGTAATCTGAGTTTAGGTAGGCTTTTCCATAAGCCTAAGCTTTATACTCCATAATTATAGTACATAATGCTACATGCATGTAAGACCGTGTAATATACATTAAATATTAAGTTATAGATTGTATAAAATTTACCATTTCACAGAAAACTGAAAGAAATTTGCTCTTTGTATGACCATCAGTCATGAAGTTGCCTATGACAGTCTTGGCCAGCTGGTAGGATTTTCTGGTGACCCATTACATCCTGTTTGTGTCAGGTTTTCATGAAAGGCCCAGAAAAAGGATCGGGTACACTACTGCTATTTTATATATCTGCATAAAAAACGTGGGCTTTAAACAGTCTTGCCTTGTAAAGTGGCCCAGTCTCAACTTTGGGCACTGTGTACCTACCCAGTTCTGTGTGCTGTTGAACACTTATGTTCTGATACCTCTCTTGAGACACAAAACACAGAGGATGTCCCTGACCTTGCCTGTGGGACCCAGCCCTGTGGAGCTCCTCACAGATGGTTTGGTATCTTCCCTTGTGCAGAGCCTTGTTCTGCCCCATCCATGGCAGGACTTTGGTGTGAATCTGCCTTCTCTCAAGAGGTTTTTGGCATATAGGGTGGCACAGTAATAAAGCTGTACCAGTTGTCAATAGCCTGGAGTTTTTGAAGGAGGAAAGAGTGGAATGGAAGGGCACAGTGGCCCTGACCTTAGCCTGAAATGCTCAAGGAGTTTTTAGCTGTCCTATGGGTGAGATTTATGGGAGCACCTTGAGGACAGCATTCACTTCAAGAAATGTCTCAAGCCAGAAGACCTGAGCAAAGCTGGGCCATGAGTGCACCCTGCATTGTGAGGGCTCTGTGCAGGTGAATCTGCAATGACATGAAGAATTAAGTAATCAGGGTGACTTCTTCTGGCAAACTGATCCAAAGCCCTAAACAAAGGTTGAAAAGCCTATACATGTCTGTGCTTAATTTCAAATATCAAGTCTGAACCTAGATTCAAGCTTTGTAAGGAGTTGCTCTCACTGTTCTTGTGAGCCAAGTCCTGCAAGCCATCACATTCTGATTTAAATGAGAGTACTTAAAGATGGACACATGGATAAAATCCTCTGGCCAGGGTTTGCTATTTTAATTGAATTAAAGAATAATCCACTGAACAAGAACCAAAGCTCATAAATAATTTGGTGTGATCTCTGTAACTAGAGATTATCCTCATCAGAAATCCTAAATCAAGGAAGATTTAACTCCAGATGTCTGTTTTATAGCCTCAAGCCAAATCCTGCAGGGATTCAGGTCTAATTTTGATTTCCTAAGGCTAAGTCTGAATGTTTTTTTATCTTTCTGTGTGTGTGTGTATCGGTTCTGGAACCAGAAACCAGGGTTTCTGGTGAGCCATTAAGATCAACCTTGTTATCAAGAATATATAGCCCAGAAACAAGAGGAGGTTTGAAGGAGGAAGCTTGTGACTTTGGGCACAAGAAAGGACTCATGGCCATATACAAGCTGATTCTTCAAGCTCAAAGGATCAGATTCAGTCCTGGAGTTGGACTTGGCCTATCAAGCCTGCCCACACAGGGCTGATTTGGAGCATAAGATATTTGGCTAACTTTGATTAGGCATAGTGTAAATGCCTTGCTAAAAATTATGTAAGTGGTCAACCTCACCATAAGATTAACAAAGCTCTTGAAACACAGATTAGCTTTTTACTGATGATTTTTAGCAAACACTGTAATTAAGTTATTATTGGTATAATGCTACAGGTTTCAGTGGAATTACTCCAAAATGGATTTAATCTCATAATTTGTAAGAGAAAATAAATCTCTCATTATCTTCTCACAGATACCTTATCTCCATGTACATAATACTCCTTTTAGGCAAAAGGTAGAAAACAGACTGAAAACCATGAAACAAATTTGGCAGCAGTGCCAGCTGGTGTATAGTACTTGCATTTGCATAAGAAACAAGCACAAAATATACCTAAGCCAACCAGCATTTGATACCTGCATTGATCAAAGGTGAAGGCTTGGGGAAGGGTTAGGTTTCTCTCAGTAAGTGCACACACAGAAAAAGGAAAGCCATTAACTTGCAAAGCAGACCACTGAGGATTGTTGCAGCTCCCTGACTCTTTCCAAGCCCATTGAATCATCTCAGCAATCTAAGTATTTGTAAAGATTTTAACCAAGAGCAAATGAAGGCCTTATTGTGGATTTCACCTACAAGGGCAGCTTGTGTCTCCAGCTTTGTTCCTCACATTGTGATGGAAAGCTGAGTATCAACTGTCTGGCTCTTACATGAAGCAAATGAGATTCTGCTGTTTGAACCTGCAAGGGATATTGCAACATCCAATTTTCACTGGTTTTGGACAAAACAATAAACCTGAAGAGTCCCTTAGCTATGTGGAAGGACTTTATGGGACAATGAGGATCGATGGAGACAGGTAGTTGATTCCAGGGGAAGGCAGATCTGCTGACACACATCTAGAGGTTGCAATGTATAAATGATGGTGTTTCCACACACCAAAACCTGGCATACTCAGTTTTGTCTGAGATAAGGGGTGTATTCATCCCACAGTCACAGAGACATCCATGCATTTATATTTGGCCTGACCCGAGTGAATGGATCCTCTTGGAAGTGCAGCACTGGGTTAGTACAATCAAATTTTCCTGAAACCTAATTGAGCTGTGCTGTGTAGACTTATTCCCTCAAGTCATAAATACCTTATGGATTTAGGATTGTATTGCCTTTTACAGTGTAAATGCCTTTCTGGTAGTTTATTACTCATGGCACGTGGTTGGTCACTCACTTCAGCACGACTGAGTCACCATCCCTGGAGGCATGTGTAGATGTGGCCCTAAGGGACATGGTTAGCAGTGGACTTGGCAGTTAGGATAGTTGGACTTGAATATCTTAAATGTTTTTCCAACCTAAATGATTCTATGATTCTCTTCTGTGAATGTTTTAGCCTTGTGAGCAGATTATAGAACAATGCATGTATGCACAGAGAACCTGGGAGCCACAGATATCCTGCACCCTACTCCCCTGATATTCTTCAGTAACTCCACAAGACCTATCAGAAGAAGGGGAAATCAGAGGAAATTGTCTTTGTGGAAGAGTCACATAAAAATCAGAGATGGATGTTCGGGCCACCAGAAGAGACAGTCTTCTGCTCTTGACTTCCTCATGCATTAGCAGTCTGTCTGTGTAACTATGCAATGCTGAATCATAGATTTTCAGCAATCACCTGCAGCCACGGGCTTGGTGAGACAGTGCTGCTGTTGGTACATGCACTCCTGGGGTGTGGGTGAGGACAGTCTCTCAGGTGAAGAAGCATTCCCTTGACACTTCTGCTGTTCAAGACAGATATTTACAACAGCAAATCTTGCTGAACATGAAATTGTGGCTGACGTAAATAATCATATTTCATGTTCATTTGAATGCCTGATCCTACTGCTGTTTAGCTTTGCCAGTATATTTAATGTTCTTTGGATGCTTCTCCAGCAAAGTCCTGCCTGTTTTGCAGTTTGCTTCTGCTGGAACAGAACATCAGTTTCCAGCTGTTTCCATGAAGCCTTTGTGTGGGTAAGTGCTTTATTTGGTGTAATTTTTATGGGATGTCTTGGAGCTAGCTAGTTCTGAAGGATAAGGATTTGGAGCTTGATTTAATAAAGACATGGTGCTTGATTTAATGAATATATGAGACATGTAAAACAGGTCATGCAAGACCAGAACTGATGACTTACACTGGTCATGTGACACCTCACTCATCCTTGGACTGCCTCTAGTTGGAGACGCCTAAACTTACCATGTACTTAATTAATTTGTCTAAACAAAGCATGTATTGCATTAACAGGTGCCATGATGGTTAAGATACCTGCACAAATATCTGTAACTTTACAGATGAGTAAACTCTTTTTACTCTTAACTTTGCCTAAGATATCCTGTGACACAGGACCTCTAGGACACTCGTGCACTTTTGGAGTGGGAACTGGAAGTCAGGCAGGGTAGTCAAGGATGTCTTAAATGACACTGGATGTCTGTGTGTGGGCATCTGAGTGGAGACCAGCCAGACACGCTGCTCTGGTTGGCTTGACATTCCTTTTTGCTTGCCTTGGGAGCACAAGCAGCCCTGCACACTCGGCAGCACACATGCCTGAGCCTGCTCCAGTCTGCACCAGCAGCCTCCAATTACTCACTGAGTGCCCAAGGACAGATTCCAGGTAGAGGCTGGAGCACTTCTGGGGAAAGATAGCTTTGATCTCTACAAGCCGGAATTGCATCTGGGTCTCCTGGAATCCTGAGTAAAGGCTCTGACCACCAGACCTGTCTCCTCCAGCTGTTCTTTGAAGAGGGTGTGTCTGTGGCTGCTGGGCTCCAGTGTGTCCAGAGCTGCTGTCCCTGGTATGTGCCAGAGCAAAACTGCAGGGATTTTCTGTTGAGAAGACAGGGATTAAGTATTTTATAATTGGATGATATTGCTGGGGGCATTCTGTAATTGCTGGGCATTCTGTAATCGCCTGAATGTGGCCTAAATGTCTTCTGAGGTGCTTAAGTGCTTTTTTGGATCTCAACCATGCCATCCTGTATAACACCTTGTAAACCTTTTAGTTCTTGTTATCTCAACAACAGGTCTTGATCTCTTGGCAGTGTGGGGTGAGGATCTCAACTCAGTGGGGGGGAGGATTTTAAGAGGAAGATGAGAAACAAGGAAGAATGGAGTCTTTGTGTCATTCATTAGTTTAATCTTCTCAGGTTGGCAGCTGGCTCTGACACAGTGACCATTGCTCCTCTTGCTGCAGTAATGCTCTCTTTTCTGGGCTTTATCCCACTGATGCTGGGAAGGTTGCTGAAATATGATGTTTCTCAGCTTGGGGGGTATGTGACCACAACTTTAAAAGAGTCTGCCGCTGCTGTCTGATCTTCTGCCTGATTCCTGGCCATGTGTGTTGGCCATAAATAATGCTGCTCACCCAGCCTGCATGCTTTGCTACTGAAAACCTGACAAAAACAGGACTGTGGTGCAGTGAAACACAAAAAGTATACTAAAGGCAAATTTATCCTCTGGGGTCCCTCAGTGACAATTCCATTGACTGCTGAGAAACTGACCCTAAATGTATGCTGCTTATTTTAAACATGTGGTTAAGTAAGAAAAAAAATAAAGCTAAGACAAATGAAGGGGCAAACCCAAACTCCAAATGAGGGGGATAAAGAAATTTCAGAAGCAGGAGGAATGCTAAATTACAGTAAAGGACTTGATTGCCACGTAGCTTGGAAGTGCCTCACGTTCCCAAGGTGGGAAACCTTTCCTCAGATTTGCAATCTGTATTGCCCTGGGAGCCTGGAGTGCTCCTGTGCCCTCTTTAGCACCTCTTACCCTTACCTGAGCTACAGAGCCCTTCTCCAGCTTCCTTATTTCCCCATGGTCTGAGCCACCTGAATTATAAACCTGCTTTGTGGGACCCCGATAGGAATGCACACATGAAGGACTGGTAAAAATTGAGTTCTTAAAATGCTCACCATAATTCCTGTCCTTTGAAGAGTTAAGATCCATTTGTTTTCCCTATGAAATAAACTTTCTGTATCTGTAGTGCTGCCATCTCAAACCAAACACAAACCTTTGCACTTCTATCAGTGGTAGCTGCTGATTAAAATCACAGTTTTGGTTTCCCAAGCTACATAATCCTGCTAGTTCATTCTTAGACCTACTTTTCTTAGCACACTGTATCCATTATACCAGTGCTGTCCTCATTTTTGAAAGTTTGTGATTTTTGGCAGTCTGATAACATCATCCTTGGAGACAGTCTCTTGCTGTGAAAGGGATCTGTTTGTTATAGAGAGTTATGTGGCTCTGAGAGCTACATGTATCAAACTTAGCTGCATTAATTAGCTGGTGCTGTGCTTGTAAGCTGATCATAAAAATGCTTATCACAATCTTGGTACCATTGTCTCTGTCTTGCACATAATGGAACTGAGCTACAGAAAGGCAAAGCCCAGTGTAGGGCTCTTGAGCTGCCCAGCCTGCTCTTACTTCTCCTGTGCCATTGAAAGAGTAAGCAGCTTGAAGCAGAAGGTGTCCAAGCAAACTCTGGATGGGTTTGTCTGTGACTGAGAAAAGTTTTCTGGGAAGCTGTGGGAACGATTGACTGGAGGGCCAGGCCATCTTTTCTGGAATAGAGGACTCCCATTTATCTCAGAGGCTCTTTTGCCACCTAAAGTTGTAAACTCCCCCTGTTTGTCAGTTTACCATTCCTACTGGCCTTTATGGCTTATTGACAGTGGTTTGGTGACTCACAATCCATTACCAGTTGAGTGTCTCAGTGGATTTGCCTCTTCTGATGCCATAAACAAAGCTTTTCTTCCCACTTTGTCAAAACACATTCTTTAGCATTCAGCCTCCATAAAGGTCACTTTCTGAGACTTCCCACAGATAACAGACAAAATTTCAGATCAGTTAAATTGTATTGTTTTCTTCAAATTGCACCAACACACTATTGATGACATCCACTGGGATGGTTCTTTCCACTCACCATGTTTCATAGCAGCAGGGAGATGTTACAGCTTCATGCAGTGGAATGGAGCAGAGCAATTGATCTAAAGGTTTCAGGCACTCAGTTGGGTATTCATAAACTTGTTGCATTATGACTCAACCAATACCAAATAAAACCCAGATCTTACTTTTTTAATTGGCTGGAGATAGTATTTCTTGTAGAATTCACTTAAACACCAAATGCAAGAGGTGGCTGTGGTACTGCCCCTGTACAGCTCTTCAGAGATTTTCATGGGCTCCCTCAGATACTCAGGTGTGAGAAAGCTGACATCTTTATGTTTTCTTCTGCTGAGCTGTAGCTGGTGTTGCATTGATCACTCAAAATCAATTCAACCATCCTGGGCAAAAGTACTATTTTCTAGCTTTTAAAATGACAGTTTATCTCTTCTGGTGTGGCAGTAATGGAATTGGAGGAAATACGCAGCCTGCAGCAAACCATCCTTTCAATCTAAGCTGGCTGAACAGAGCACTGGGGTCATCTGAAAAATGTTTGCAATTATCATATACCAATGGCATTCATGCAGTATTTCCTACAAGCTATTCCAGAAAGTATGACACTGCAGTTCCCTTTTATGAAAATCCCTCAGGAGTACAACAATCTGATTACCTTCCAAGGGATTCATAGAGTTGTTCTCCTCAGCCACTATATAGTCACCCACTATAGCTCCAAGTACTCAATCCTCCAGGACAGACTGTGCTCTAAGACTCCAGATTGATTATGCTGTTAATAATGCAGGAAGCTCTGCTGCTGTTTGTTTATTCTGAGATTAGCTAAAATTAGAAGCTGACCTTATGTTCCTGAATTAATTTAAAGACAAAAATTCAAGTTGCTGATTCTGATGATTTCTTTTCTGGAAATATGATCTTGAAAGCTAAACATGGTCTTGAAAGCTGGAGCTCCTTGAGCAGTGAGTCAGTTAAGTGATTTTGAAATGAAAGGTGTCTGGGCCAATTGATATATAGGAGCAATAAACCCTGAGCAATCTCCAAGGTAATGCCTTAACATGCTATACTGGACATCTACAGATATGCAAGATTTTAAAAGATCAAGAAGATGTCAAATCCTTAAATGCTTGAAAACAGCTAGATAAATTCAGTAAATAGACAGACTTTGATCTGTTGACTACTTGGATATAACAAAAGCACATGAAGTTGAAGAGTTACTCTCTGCATCTCTGGATGTTCTTGATATCTTAAAAAAAAAAAGTAAAAAGAACAGGGAATACTGAATATTTTACAGCAATAGGTTGGGAAGATACATTACTGATGTTTCAGAAAGTGTGTAAGGCTTAAAGTGCTGAATTTGAAACACTGGGAAAGGATTGGTTTTCACAGGCTTTTTCTTAATATAAAAGTTTTGGTTTTTCTCAGTGGGCTCCAAAACAAAATATAACCAAATCAACAGTCAGTTCTGAAAATGTAAGCTGATTTGAGAGTATTCTGATACATCTTCCTGGAAACCCTTTGGAAAAAAAAAAAAAAGTAGCTGGAATGCCCACACTCTACTTCTAATTCTGGGGATGGGTATGGCATTATTTTGGCACAAATGAAATCAGTGAATATGAATGTAGAGAAGATATGACAACAATGGTTTCTATGTTTGAAATACCTTTCATTTCAGGCTCTCTGAGACCTTTATAAAGATTTTAGTCCAGACACCAACCGGCCAGGAGATGGTGTTAGTGGTGTACTATAAACAGACACACGTGGCACAGAAAGGCAAAGTGACTTATGAAATCTGATGAAGACATCTCACCCTCCTCTGAATGGTGCCCCATCTTTTGGACCCTTCCTTGGCCTGTTCTGATTATCTGCATTACCCATAATAATTTATTTAGTGTTGCTGTTTCAATATGGCAAGCCAGCAACGATTTGAGGACATAATTTTCTTGCATCTTTGTCAATACATTCATTAACTAATAATGTAGATAATTTATTGTCAGGTAAGTAATAATAGATCGAAGCCTATGTCACTCAGGAATAGCAGATGTGAGTGAAATAAATTCAATCATCCAGACTTTTTTAACTTCTCTTCCAAGCCTTAATCTTGTGGCTAGTAACAAGTAGTTTGCAAACATGTTACTCTCTAGCACAACAAATGCAGTATGTTCCCTTCCTTCTGTACCTCCTGTCAGGAGCCAACTCAGATGAGATCCCCAGCTGCAGGATGACCTCAAGCCTTTCAGGCAGCCTTGAAAATTCCTGTACCAGCTCATTTCTCCACTTCCTAGTCTTCATTTTCCCCATGTAGTTGCAACCCTTATGGTCCGTCCAATATGCCACTAAACCCACAATGTCTGAAGGTGTTACTACATAATGCCACCTTCTGGTATTCTCACCTTCACACCTTCTTCCACATTTCCTGTCCCACCACCCTTCTGTTCAGTCACCCCTTCCACTGAGCTCAGGAAATATTGCTGCTCCATCAGTCTCCTTCATTTCATGACTTTGCCTGTGCTACTTAAATATGCTTGTGTGTGAAATTCTGGTTGTAAATCTTTCCTTCCAACAGTCCTTGGCTTTGTGCAGGTGTCCATGGTGGTTTCCTGCTTGCTTTTTCACCTCTGCTCCTCTCACCAGCAGTATGACATCAGCCAGATAAGGCTCTGCAGGCAGAGAGACAGGAGCTGGTGTTGGGCAGACAATGGTGGTCAGCTAACATGATTCCCTGGCATCAGGCTGTTGCTGTGATATCAGGTTATACATGCATGGTTTTGCACCTTTTAAAGCTCTTTTAATCAGGACTATCCAAAGAGAAGGAAATAAAGGTTCTTGTGCTTCTTGCGTTATTGTGCTGTCAAAGCCAGCCTGGACCCTTTCGTCTCAGTCTAACCAGGCTCTCTTGAAGTGAAGTGAGGAGGCCAGGTACAGCCTGGCCCCAGGAGCTCAAAGCACAAAGGGAGGAACTGTACCCTGCTATTTCATTTCTCTGCCTTCTTCAGGGAGGTTTCTGAAGCTCAGTGTGCAAGGGGAACCTGCCCCTGCCTTCCCTGATATGTGGACTGCCCTTGCACACAGGAGGGGCAGTTCCTCTGGTTCTCTTATCTCTTATTTGCCTGTCCATGCCAAAGTTGGGGGCATCCTGACTAGTGGACAATGTAGCTCAGGTGCAGGGACAAGCCCTGATATTTGTATCTAAATGCTGTATACAGCCATCTTATCTACAATGGTTATTATCTTTTAGATGCAACAGACTGGACAGAGTGTCCTGCACAGCTTGGGAAAAGAGCCATTTGGATTAAAGGCCACTAAGATCAATCATGTTGATGATTTATTTAAATGGTTGACTATTGTGATGGTAATAGCTTTTTCTGCTTGGCCAGTATGCTGTAGTTTTTTTGGTTTGGGTTTTTTTTTTTTTTTTTTTTTGAAGTTATATGGTATTCTCTGCAAAACTTCCTGTTTATGGGCAAATATCTTAAGAATAGGGGGCTTGGCACCTAAATACCTTTAAAAAAAATTGATCTAAGTGATTTAGATGACTAACTCATATGTAGGAATCTACATCTAGTTATTTTCAGCATCGCAAAACTGATGGGCTTTTCCCCACTATTATCAGCACTGGAAGCTTCTTCCTCTGTATTTGCCAAATAAATCTGTTGCATTTTGAGTTTCACTCAGAAAAGCTTTTCAAAAAATAACTCAAATGTTTCACCCAGTACCTTTTCCAATGAAGCTACTTTGTCTGCAGTGACACTACGTTACAAGAAGGCTGTTGAGCCCACCATGTATCTTTCGGATTGGTCTTTACCCTGCAAGCACAGGGAGCCTCCAGCATTGCTGAGGGCAGCTTAGAGTTATTGCCCTGAGAATATTGGCAGAGAGGGCCATTTGGAAAAGCAGTGCTCACTCTGAAGAGGATCTGTTGCCCTGAAGTTATTTAAAAATGAGAACTGGTAAGGAGATAATGCTCCATCCTGTCAGGAAAATATATCTTTAGGATAAATCCATATTTCCATAGAATTCATTATTTCAAATTTTCAACCAAATTCTACAGAGAATGAATGTGGAAATACTGCAGTGCTCTTCAGGATTGAAAGTCTGGTATTTGATCAGTTGGGCTTACAAATCTGGAAGCACTTCTTGTTTGGGAAAGTTTTCTCTGTCCCAGAATTCTCTGAAGCAGAAGTCTTTTCTCCCAAGAGTAATATAGACTGAAATTTTTACTTAGGAAAAACACATTTATTTAGTATGTTTCTTTTTAAAGATTGCTCTTCAAGAAATTGAAAATGCCTGAGTGTGTGTGTGAAACTGTGTTTGAATACAAAGGACAGTTAATACAGAATTAGAAATTTGTTTATGAGAAGGTAAAAAAGCAGGAAAATAGGCAAATGTGGTCAGGGTACACACATATATGGAATCCTAAGGAAAACAGCAGTAGAATGCAGGAAATATTTGAACAGTGGTTTGACCATACCTTTGCCTCAAGCTTGGTAAATATATGACTACTCAAGGTAAGGATGCCAGAACAGGAACATTTTTAACAGGTCACTGACTGTTATTTTAAATGGACTCATAGCTTCATGGCTCTCTTAGATACAATGTTAAGAAATTCCTTGTGTGGAATGACATCATGTTTTGTTGAAATATTTTATCGTTTTTACCAGGATGAGAAATATTTTGATTGCAATTTAATTTAATTTAATTTAATTGCTACTAGTAGGATACCCTTCAGGATCTTACTATCCTCAGTCTTGCTGGAATTTCTGTTGCTGTAGTGATGATGTTTTCCAAACATTGTTTTGGAAAAAGAAATCCAGGGTTATCATTAATATATAATTATGATAATGAATTACGATAGCTTCAGTTTGCCTTCCTGTAACACTGTGTGCATACCTACAATAAGATAAGAGTCTTTAGGTAGCATTTACATTAATTATATTAATTACAGAGTTCTTAGGGTAGTATTACTACTTTATAGCCCTTGTACTGACTATTTTGATAGTCCATGAGCAAGGGCACTGCTTCCTCTAATTTTGGTGAATAAGGACTATCACAATTACCTGGGAAAATGATGGCTTTAGCTGGACTGTGAGTGCACCTGTGGCTGTGCAGCAGAGGATTCCATGTCCAATTATCCAAAATGACCAGTTTCAGGGCATGGCAGCCTTTATTTTCTTCTGCAGACATGATGAATGTGAAATATATTTCTGAGAAACTGGAAGAAATTCAAGAAATAAAAAATAATTTACAGATACTGGCCACAGACATTAAACTGCATAAGAGCCCAAGTAAGACTGTGCTTGTGCTTTGGAATTGTAACTTTTCTCATTTTGCTTTTTTACAGTTTATCTTTTAGTGCTCATACTTATTGAAAATGAGAGTGTTAACTGCATCCACTTAGAAATTAAAGTGAGGAGTCCTCTTGTTTTTCTATTATATTGATAAGTTCTTTTCCTCACTGTGATGGAAGGTACACATCTACATGCAAAATACATTATCATTTTGGAAGATGGAATTAGTCCATTTTTTATTCACTTCCCTCTTATTGACAGTGTTAAAAAGATTGCAGGATTAGCACCAACATTACAGTTGATTGAATGGCCTTGGTGACACTTCAGTCCCAGTTAAAATAGATTTTGTTGCATGAAAGGCCAAGGAAAGGAAATTACAGAGCTTGGTTTAGTGAAGGATTTAAGAGTGATAAATGTATGCTTGAAGAACTAGGGTGCCAAAGCAAGCTGGAGGATTCTGGAGTGGTCTGGTAAGCTCCAAGGCAGAACTGCATTCAACAGCTGTGTGCAGATCCTGATAGCTCAAAAAATACCATTTTTAAAATTGTACAAAAGAACTGTGGTTTCCTTTAATCATTGTAGAAGGCTCTGAGGGGCAGAGGTGAAAGAGAAAGGGCCAGGCTGATCAGTCCAGGCACTAATTAGGGCCAAGGTCTCTTTTGGAAGTTAATGAGTTTCTAAATAGCTAACAAGCAGCTGATAGGGAGTGGAAGAATAGCCTCTGCATCCTGCTTTTAACTCTGCCCTAAAATGAGAGATACCTTTAGGAGATACACAGTGTTCTGTGGTCAAAAGTCTTCTATAGGAAATAGCTGCTTCTCAGGTGACAATCTTTTTCTTACACAATGCAAGGGAAAATTTAAATATATTTTTACTCTCCTGAGATTTGGAATGATCTACATGAGTATTTCTTGAGCCTTACTGCAGTGCTCAGAATAGGATTTGAGTATTTTAGCTGTTCTGGTCTCTCTGACCCTGCCTTTGGCTATACTTCCGGAAGTGTCTGACATTAACTGCTCTTGTTTGCACTTCTCCCCCATCCTTGTGTGCCTGATAGCTTTTGCCATCTTCCTGACCTTGCTGGGTAAACATTGCACTAACACAGCTTTTGCATAGCATTCATTTGATTTTGAAAAACATTGAAAGGCAAAAAAAAAAAATGCAACCAGGTAAGTGAATGAGAAAAAAGAAGTAAGATGGGAGGCCAAGTGAGCACCAAGCAATGGGGGATCTGCTCTCAGGGCAGAGCAGGGAGGGGTGTACAGGCACTTCTTCAGTGTGTGCATGCCTGTGTAGATGCATTGTCCTGAGCTGAGCCAGAGGTGCAGCCTGTTGTGTGCATGTTGAGCTGTGGGTGTGAAACACCCTTAGCTAAGCACCCACCTGCAGATACAGGAATCAGTCATGCACAGACAGTGGGGATTTACTCACTCGAGTTCTCAGCTTAGAAGGGTTCTTCCTGAACCGCTTGCATGGGAGACCTGACTTCATCAATTTTTTCCCCCACAAGACTCTTTGCTACTCATGTCTTAATATGTATTTAATAACATGCATGAGTTAAGTAGAATATTCTTTTATCTGCCCTAAGATTCCCTTTTATGTTCACCACGTTACCACTTGGTGGATCTGCATCAGGAAAGACCAATGTGTTTCTTTCCAGTTTGAAATACTTGTCATACCTGTGGTGGCTCTTTTCTGAGTCACAGCTTTTCTAATCACCATAGAAGTAACATTAATATAGCAACAAGTAATTAAAAACACCTGGAATCTATTTGGCTCACGCTACAATTGAGTATGATTCCACAGCTGTAATTAACTAGGCAGTGTTCGGAAGTGTGTTGCATCCACCCCCTGCCTCCCCTGTGCTAAATTTCTACTCCCTGTGTTGTTCTTACAAAGAATAATGAAAAGCAAGGCTCAGAAAAGACACATTTCTTGATTGAATGCCATGGAGGCCAGGAATCCTCCTGTGCTGTGCTGGAATGTCTTGTGCTGTTCTTGTTGAAACAACCCACGGTGGTAGCTTAAGTCTTATGATCTTAACACTGAGGGCATTCAGCCTTTCCAAAACAAATCTCCTGCCGCCTTCTTTTTGGAAAAAATTAATTCTCTCCCACCTGTAAAACAGGTAGCTGTTAATTCAGCTAAAGGTTATAATCTGCTTTTATGTGATGACTGTTGTTTTTTCATAGATGTAATGGCCTAAAGATAGGACTTTACTTATTCCATGCTCATCCTTCTCTGGGAACTCCTTTTGGTTAAATATCTTTGGCTCAGGACTCTGGTTAGTGGACAATACACCTCACAGCCAACACCTATATAAACTGGTTGTCTGAACAGATATAGATGTCAGTATGGGCAGAATTTTATGAACTTCTATATCATTCTCTTTAAATTAGCATATGAAAGGGAATTGCCAATGAGTCATGTGCTATTTGCAGATTAGTCCTATCCAGAACCTGGTGCCAAGGAGACTGATTTATTCTCTGTTATTACTTTGCTATTCATTGCATTGTGCAATACCTCAATTGCAAACATAAATACATTGTGTAGTCCATGCATAGGAATAAATCCTGTTATGTTCAAGTACGTACATGCTAGGTGCTAGCCCTGGCACAGGGAATCATGTGCATTGTGCAGTTTTTTGGGATTGTTCATATTCTGTAACTAGTCCTTTGATGCTTTTATTTTTTTAATTTGGCTGCTTCATATTTGATCCTAACTTTGAAGAAATGACTTGAACAAAGTATTTTGGACTTTGTTCTGAAACTCATGGTTCTCACTGAGGTCTCTTGGGTATTTTTGACCTCTGGGTGTCTTTGACAGTTGCAGAAACTTTTGGGAGGACATAATTTCCGCTTGACTTGCCGACCAAGATTCTTCAGCTAAGGTATGTTTGTTTGTTTGTGTTGCTTTTTTTATTGGTTAAATTTTAGAAGACAGAAAGGCTCTGTGGTATTATGTAGAACACACTCCTGCTTTTTACATCTCCTTGTGTTCAGACTGGAAGTACTTGGGGAACTCTGGGGTACTACAAAGCCCCTTTCCAGACCTGTGTGTCCAGTTCAGTAAGGAATGCTTTGTGCCATGGTTTCTGTAAAACAACTTTCTGATCCAATTGGAGACTGCTCATAATCCACTCCCACTGCTGATTCCATCAGTCCTCCGTTGGTGCTGGTGGGATCAGTCATTTAGCAGCAGATTCTGCCAGCTGTGCCCTTGCACTGACAGTAATCTTTGGCTTCATGTTAACTTAAGGACAGTGAAGACATCATTCCATGCAACTCTTCTTTTCCCTACAGTCTCTAGCAGCTTTTTTCATTTGTACTGTTACACTCTGGGATGTATTTAAGCAGTGCTGCGGTGACAGAGAACAGGCCCTGGGCACAAGCCAGCTGTGTGATCACAGACATGGAATATCACCCTGTGCCTTTGGCTGCCCTTCAGCCTCTGCCTTATATTTTTAGCTTACTGGAACAATTGTCTCTTCTTACAGTATTTGTAGCACACTGGGTGGATTAACAGTTCTGTTCTCTCCTCCTCTGGTCTCTAGTAAAAAGCAAATATTCAAAAATTATTCCTTAATTTTAATTAACAAAGAATTGTATTTCCTAACACTACATGACAAAGCATCCTTGTTTAAAGGAATTTGTTTGAACTGGCATCCAAGCTTGGATGTCTCTGTCACATAGCAGGTGCTTCAGATCACTAATCTCCTGCAGTCCAAGCTGGTATTTATTCCTGTCCACTGTCAGATCCTTTTGCTTGGCATAGTAGAACATACCATGCACCCCACAAATTGTGCTGGTGAGCATATTTAATTGTACATCAGCACATTACCTATAATTAGCTCCATCACAGCAAGATCCTTGGAGATCCTCATGGGAGGATTAGTGTCTTCTCCAAGGACAGAAGCAACCCTGTAGGGAAGATGGACCGGCAAAGTTCTGCTGGAGGAGATTTGAGCTGGTTAAAGCCTTTGATGATCAATCTGAAGTTGTCTGTATTTCAAAGTCCAGGCTTTGACTTCCATGAGCTGTAGCACTGGGTAACTACAAACATCTCAGGGTTTCCTATCAGTCCTGTGCATCTAGATAAACTCTTCATTGATTTGCTTTAGTACTGGATTGTCAAGTTTGTCAGCTGGGATGGGGTTTGGCATGACTAGAAGTCAATGGTTTGTCTGTATTTGGAATAGTCAACTTAAACAAATTTTATATTCAGTGCAGAGAAACTGGGTCCTTCAGAGCCTGTTATGAGCAATGCATCTGGATGCTTGAGGCATCTACTCTGGGATCAGGACTGTGCCCTAGAAATGAATGTTTCTTTCTAGTGTGAGAGAAGGCTTAGCTGGGTGAAGCTCACCCAGTGCGATGGTCCTTCAGTCCAGTTCATCTTTTCCTTAGCCTCTGAGTAATCTCTCAGTATTAGCAGGACTCAGCAGGACTTAGGATAATTTTTCTAGGTTGTAGGAGGCACAGACAAAGGAGATGGAAGAGCAAGGTGTGGCAAATCATTTATAGAACTTGTTCGGCCCTGTAAGTCCACCCCAGTTTTGTGCTAATAATGCTTTTAAAAAACCTCCAAATTTTTACCCCTTCTGACTGTACTAGAGCACCAGCTGTTACCTTGAAGACCTTGTAGGTCTCACAGATGCCCAGAGAGGCAGAATCACAGCTCCTCTCAGGCTAGAGCTGGGGCTACAATCATGGTCACAACATAAGCCATATTGCCCCAGATGGTTAACTCCTCTAGATTAAGAACCCACAATGGTTTTCTGTGTTGCTATTTCAGACTTTCCCACCTGATTAGCATCAAGTCTGTTCTCACTCATCTGAATATCTACTAGATACATCAGCAATTGGATTTTCCTAGGTATTAGTATATAATAATCTAATTTCTTATAGTGATACGTTTAAGAAGACTAAATAATGAATCTTCTGATTTGGAGTGAGCTGTGTCTATCTTTCCATCTTGTCTTTTATTGCCATTGCATCTTCAATCTTATTCTTTCCAAAATGAATATCCAGGGGTTGAACCGGAAATTTCGAAGGTGTGTTGTGAACACTTAGACATGCTGATGTGAAAATGTGAGAACTCCTCACAGCTCTCATTCTGCCCTGTTTCCTGTCCATGGAAAGTGCTGGTTCGAAGTATGGCATAGCAGCAGCCACCAGCTCATCCCAGGTGCTGTGGAGAGGTGTCTGCTGCAGTGCATTGCTGTTACACTGGTGCTGAATGGCTGTAGGCTTTGTTACTCCCATTGCTGTACAGTTAAAGTGTGTATCTGTGTGAGCCTGCCATTAGGACAACTGAAACAATACATGCATAATGAGCTGGAAGTGGATTTCCAGTCTTGCACCATGGCTCCTGTGAGTAATACATATGTCACAGGCCTCTTCAGCATCACTGAGATTCCCCTCCTGACATGGAACTGTTCAGCTCAACAAGTGTTTGAGAGTCAGGACTTTAATTTGTATCCATATTATCTATTGGTGCTTTTCTGCCTCAAACTGGCAGAAAACTGCATGTCCGAAATTATTGGAAATATTGCCGTGTGTGTGTGCAATGCTGCCCATGTAAACAGAACAGAGAAAAGTTAGTCTGTGATCACAGATGTGTGCACAGATTTCAAAGAGAGAAAACTGAAAAGCTTTTCTAGTCAGGAATATCACTGCAGAGGCCTGGGGAGATGCATTTAGATGCATGAACTTCTATGTCAGACAAAATCTCTCAAGATGCATTACACCAGGGCAGATGTTGTAGAACATATAACATTGACAAGGATCCTGACAGGATCCAGGAAGAGGAGAATGAAGACAGGAAGCTGCCTTTGGACTGCATCTCTCCTGAAACAATGATACTGTTGATACTAAATTCTCACTATTAAACTGTGAACTCATCCTCTCTCTCCGTAAGTGTTTCAGTATTTCTGAGCTGACATCTTCATTTTTCAGCAAGTGATTGGGACAAAATTGCTCTTATTTTTAGATTAAATAAGAGATGATTAACAACAAAAATTCCCATAAAGAGTAACTTTATGTAATAATTCCATCCATTCTTTCATGCAAAAATATCCAACCAGCTCTAGTGCAAGATGCTATTAAAACCTGTTAAGAACATTTTAGATTTTGTTGGTTCCTACATCTGACTGCACCATATTAAGGTTAATGTATTAAATTAGTCTTAAAGCTTACATTGGTTACAGCTGAAATAGCCAAGATATTTCAGCATGAATATATGAAAGATGAAGCCCATGGCCTTCTAAAGTCATTTGAGCGGGTGCATTGTGTGAAACGCTCTAGCACTGTTGCCATCAGTTCCAGTCCAACCCCTCTGATTTTTATTAACCTTGAACTGTCACCAGTAAAAGTTAAAATGTATTAAATACATGCTAAAAACATCCTTCATGACACTGCTGCAATGGTGCTGCTGCAGAATGTGTCTTTGGCATTTGGAAGTTCATGACATTTGTTCTTGTATGCTTTTGCCTTGGTACCTTTATTGGTTGCAGGTTTTCTGTCATGAGGATTTTGTCTAGGTAGCTACAATATATCCTTTTGGCTTTAAAATCAAGAATAAAAAATAATTTGGCTTAGAAAGTAAAATTATTTTAAAAAATTATCATGAAATCTGAAGCAAATTACTGCTGCCTAAGGTTATTGAGCATGAACATGTATTAGCATCAGTAAAATCATTGAATCGGAGAATAGTTTGGGTTGGAAGGAACCTTTAGAGGTCATCTAGTCCAGCTCCCAAAAGCTGGGCAATCCATTGTGCTAGAAAGATGGTACTGGATGAAAATTGTTCAGATGAAACTGTAAAACAAGGTGTTTTAATGGAAAAGATGTAAACATACAGACATTGCTTTTCATGGACAGGTGTTGTCCAAACCCATTATTAATTTTGGTCAATCCAGCCTTGCTTGTTTCTTGCAGTAAAGGCTGCAGAGGTGATGACATAGGTGTGTGTTAATCAAGTGTCAGTGGATCACATCTTTCTCTCTGTTGCAGGATTCAACATTCATCAGTCTAAGAGCAGCTCCAAATAACAGTTAATTATCCTACCCAACATCCCATCAGGGTGGTAAGTATTTTGGCATCTTACAGATAAAGATAATTATAAAAATACTAAAAATTTCTGACTGCGAATCATAAGCAATTGCATAAAGGACATTATTCCCCTACTTGTGGTAAAGCACATGTATAGAATTTATGCACTAATGTGTTACTCAGCCCACCAGCAATGAGTGCCTCTACAGGAGAAGCTACCAGGTGGCATCCAGTCATCAAACACAACTTACATCACTCAGAGTAGACAGTAACATGCCTGGGTCCCATGCAGAAATGTCACTGCTGGCTTCAGTAAATTAACAAGATCATCCTCATGTACTTATGTTTTGGGGATAACTTCTTCATGCTTGTAAACAGGGAAGTTTTTCTTCCAAAGCAGTTTCAGGTACAATGCTGCCCCCATGACCACATGGACAAAGGTGGAAATATAGTCTTACTCAGCACTCTATGATTGAAATGATTGACTGAAATAGACATTTAGAACCCTTGTTAGGGAATATATTTACCTTGACAACCATAGCAAAAGAGCAGTTGTTGTGCACTGAAAGAAGTTGCTACAAGTCATTTCAGCCATTGGTTCATGTCCAATAAAACCTCCAAGATGGGACTTCTTGACTATTTAGCATGAATACTTGAGAAACACTTGGATGCTTTGGGAATGAAGTTAGGTGATGATTTATATGGGAATGGTCATTAAACATCTTTTACCCATCAAGAACATGTGAAGCTTGTGCAATGATCTTCTTCCAGCTTCTGACCCGGGATAACCCATGTAATCTGTCCACCCCATTTGAGTGTTGAAAGAACAGCTGTATGTCCTTATATATTCTGGCATCACAGCAATGGGAACCGTGTAAGTGCCTCAGCAAGACAGATGAAACAGCAGGGAACAGAGATCATCTCTGGCACCTCTCCTGGGTACCTCCTCTCTACGTATGAATCATTCTTTATCTGGGTAGATTCTATTTATGTCCTTTCTCATGACCACATATGTGGCAGGATTGGCAGGCCACGGAAGTACACTGGTTATTTTGCCATTGCTTTTGTATTAAAGAAAATACAATTAGAGGAGTCCATACAGTGCTCAGGATACTGACAGGCTGAAAAATAAATGTTTCTCAGGTGTCCTAGAATGGAGCAATATGTGAAGCAGAGCAGTTTAATTTCTTTCAGAATTGCTGCCTGTTTTATAATTATCTTATGTGTTCCTTTACTGCTATTTTTCAATTGAGCACGAGAAATCCCTGATTAAAAATAAGTCTGTGGAATGATGTTTGTATGTACCTGTTAGTTAAAACAATACAATTAGGATGTTGTAGACAAAAGACAGTTCTGGAATAACCAGTACAAAGAAACATTTAAAAAATTAAGATATGAAGGTCAGAAGATGATACCTAAATGCTTCATCACATTTCCCAGATTTTTTCTGTACTCATAGATCCTTTAGTTTGTAAGTAGCAGCGTTAACTGAGCATACAGAGATAAAATAGCAGTTTGCCAATAGTAGGAAAGGAAAAAAGCCATCCTATATGGCAAGTGCACTGGTTTCCAAACTGTAGGTGGTAGAAACCATTTTGGAAACCTATTTAATTAAGGAAAGAATGATATTTCTGTTCAACACAATTACAGTGTTTTCAATCATGGCTGAATTGGAAGTAACTTGTAGCAATACTTGAGGAAAACACCTTGATCAAGAAAAGAATGCTTTGGTGATTAATCCCATTGACATTACTGTGGCCTAAAAGGCTCTGACAAATGTAATGTAGTTTTAATTAGGGAATTAATACAAATAGATTCTGGTAAATTGAATTGTTGGCATGCAAACAAACTGGATTTTTTTTTAACTGGGAATTTAAATGAGAGAAAAGATATGTTATCAGTATTTAAGTTATTTTCCTTTTTTTACTCCCAGAAAACAAAATTAGGCCCTAACCTGGATAAAACATGTAAAGCACGTACTTTTTAAAGCCACAATTTGATCTCATTCTCCATGAAGTCTGTTTTCTTTCTGGGGCTCCCTCTCCCCCATGTTTATACTCTCATTCAATAACAGGAAACTATGCTATTCCTCACAAGCAGTGGGATGTGACTGTCTGAGCACAGCACCACAGACACTTCTTCTACTGGCTCTGCTACTCTGCACTGCTCCTGCCCCTCCCTCAGGTATTCCTCACACTCTTCCTCTGTCTCTAAAGCTGGACCCGTGTGATGGTTGATGAGGACTTCTTTTTCAGGTGGATCATTTCCTCTCTCTAGATCACTGCACACATCTCTGAGGAGGGATATATTTTGCCACTAGCATGTTTTAGCCAAAAAATCCCAAAGGAATGGAGTGTTTTCTTTCTGTTGAGAGGCGGGAAAAAAATGAAAAGGTGAACCAGGAAGGGTCAGGTCTTCAGGTGACTCTTAAACCTGGTCTTTGGGCTTTGTTGAGTAGGCTGTTCAGTGACTGAATGTATTTATTCCAGTATTTCGAAGTGATTGTGTTTGGAGAGATGGAAGACTAAAACAGGATACTCAACAGGACAAATAGACTGGTGGGTTAGAAGCAAAGTTGGATGGGTGGATTCTTATGAGGCTGTGAAAAAGGAAAACCCCAAACATCTTTCAGCATTCCTATCCCCCTTAATGCAGCCCAACTCTGCCTGCCTTAGTTATCTAGTATTACTATTTTATTGCTGTTTGAATATATTTGATTCAAAAACATCACCTCTATCCATTATGGACACATCAGTCAAGGAAGCAAGCAATGCCACAGACTGAAAAACCCCACCCATGTCTTATTTGAGGCCTGATGATGTTTTAAATACTTGAGTGTTTTCTGAAGATGTCATGTAGTTAAACTGTGATAAACTACTCATCTTTCAACTAGAATTTCTGACTACATAGTTATGTCTTTCCATCCCTGTGCATCTTGGCTGAGGAAAAAATTCTACTTTGTTATACCAGTGAAAATTTGGAGTCATCCCAATCTCTACTGATGTAAAAGGGACCAGAGTCTTTCCCATGCAATACTTTGTATAGCACTTCAACTTCTGCACTGTGAAGTACCTAAAGTGGGTTTTGGAATGCTCCTTTCATTAAAAATGCAATATTTTATCAAGAAAATATTCTGAACATAGTAAAAAGAAAACTGGATACCATTTCTTCAATTTAGAACAGATGTATGGATAGCCACAACTGCCTGACTTTAGGCATACCCTGCAACCTAAGTTAACCCCTGAGATAAAAGTATTTCCCGAATTAAGAGTTTCAATTAAAGGACACTAATAAACTTTGTGCACTGAAAAATGGAGTATGTTCTTCCCCTGTACTAAATTTGAGAAAGTTGCAGTGCCCTGGCATCCTGAAGACATACTCAGACATTAAACTCTAAGTGTCTGAACAGTGAGTGAAAAATGGGATGACAGGAGGAGAGAGGCCCAAGTAACCTCAGTGCACAAAAGTATCTGTTTGCTAATGACCTGTTTGTTTTAGACCAAAAGTTTATTATTGCAGTCAGTAAAGATATGAGTTGAATTGCACACACATTTTCTGGCAGCATTGGTCAAAGTTTGTATTAACAGGTTTCGAAGGATAAAAAATTGACAATGAAAATCCCCTTTGTGGCAGACTATTAAGGCTACCAGCAACAGAACTATTGAGCATCCCAGGAAATGGATTTAACACAAAAAATGTTTTCTGCAGGTAGGATTTGCTTTCTGGCACTGCTTTGATGATTACTCAAGATCCTGTCTGTGCCATGGATTTTCATCTGCCGGTGGTGTTTGCATTAAGTTGTGTAACTGCTTCTTAATGCCTGTTACGTAAGGATGCATAGATTGCAGCTCTGTGAGGTGTCCTGCACAAATCACAACTGATAGGGTAAGCGTGGTTTCAAAGGTTACTCTCGGTTGAAAAAATTTTACATTAATTAAGCCCTCCCTGCATAAATCAAGTGCTTGGTTAATACAGAAGTGTGGAGTGTACGCTCAAGTAGGGCTCAGAAGGTAGGTAGCTGTGGTTGTCCTGTAACAGAGTATTTAAGTTTTGTAATATTTTTATCATACACCACTGGGATGCAGCTTTCCTGGTCAGGGGAGAGATTTGCCATTGGCTTTTGCCATGCTATGATTTTACCCCAAGGATTTGTTACACAAATAACATGTAGATAGAGAAGACATCAGAAGACATAGTCAATATTCAAAAGAGGGTTTTAGAATTTATTTTATACTAAGTTTACTGTTTTAGCTCTTTTTCTTGTATTTAATTTTAATTAGGCTAAGTCAAGATCTGTACTGAGGAAAAAGAGTCTAAAGACGTCTTGAATGTTGCACTAAATAGAGCATTTAGCCTGAAATGGAAGAAAGTGAAGAGAATGGAGATGAGAAAAGGAATCTCAGTTTAGCAAAAATGAAACAGTTTTTTAAGTCTAAATCAGAAGGATTATAGACACAGTTGGAATTCAAAATGTTTTAGCTATAATATTACCTCCTTTCCTTCTCTACCATTAATTAAAACCTTTCTAAATGATTCATTTGAATTCCCATAGCAAACACAAGTTACATTTCAGGCACTTCTTCACTGGAGGGCTCCACCAGGATGTATTTTCTAGTGTGGTTCTCTGAAAATGCACACCTTACTTTGTACAGAGCCTCTTCAACTCCCAAATATTAACTGACCACAGGGATATCACATATATCTATGGTCAGGAAACCTCTTACATAGAGTCCTCAGAGGAATAGAAAAAGCAGAGAAGCAAAGAGAGTGGATCATGCTACTGACCACAAAGTTGCAAAATTGCATATGGACTCTTTGTGCATGGTTCTGCTTGCAAATATTCTAAGTACAGACACGGATGACTTTTTCTCCATATCTGCCTTTTAATGAGATTTAACAACACCTAGATTAGAAAATAAATTATATTTCAAAATATATTTGCTCTCATTTTTAGGGCTGATCAGAAGCAGATAAGATATCTATGCCAGTCCTTGAAGTATTAGTTAAAATATAGTAACCGAGTTATTTTTAGTAACAGGTATTGCTTGGGTAAACAAGCTATGAAATTTTGCTCTATGTTTCATCATACTGGGTAGGATTACTGATGGTACCTCCTGGCCCATACATACTAATGATCTACTAGAGGAGCTGAAACTGAATGAGGAATGGCCAAAAATATCAGATGATGCCATGATGCAGGTTGAACATGGGGCTGATATTTGCAACATAATTCTCTCGGAAGATGGTTCCAGAAATTACTTTTAAAGTGCACAGGAGCCTTCTCCAGTTTCCAATCTGGCTGCTGCTTTCCAAATATTTTTTATGCATTAACTTAATTAGCACATTCTAAGCATATGTCATGTAAGAAATACTAAACATTATCTATCCACAAAAATGTGTCTGAGAAATGCCACAGGTGAAAATGCACAGAAAGTTCTTTTGTGAAAAAAGCTGGTGGGGAAACACAACTGAGCTTGATTGGGGAAGCTCAGTTTGACTCAGAGACACTGCAGTAGCTCAGGGATGAGAAGATAACGTTTTGCAAGGAAGAGCCAGATGTATGCATGCCCAGTATATTCTGACCACTAAAGCAGACTTCTGAATGCAAATTCAAAGTGCACTGGTCTGCTCATTACTTTTTGTATTTCATAATATAAACATAATATTTATCATTTATCATTTACATTATACTTATTATTACTACATACAAACTGAAAGAGGGGAAACTTTGGCTAGATATAAGAAAAAATTCTTCACTGTGAGGGTGGTGAGATACTGGAACAGGTTGCTGAGGAAGGTGGTGGATGCCCCAATCCTGGAAGTGTTCAAGGCCAGGTTGGATAAGGCCTTGAGCAATTTGGTCTACTGGGAGGTGTCCCTGCCCATGGCAGGGGGGCTTGGGACTAGATGCTCTTTAAGGTTCCTTCCTAACCCTTAAGATTCTATGAGAAAACCACACCAGTGTAGTCAATCCATAACATTAATTAAAAAGTTCAGTCACAAAATGCAGAGGTGGTTATCTGCAGTTTGCTAATGTTTTTCCTCAGAAGAAATAAGACGCTGTGGCTTCAAGAGGCTCCTCATCTTGTCTTTCAACCTGAGTTAACCCCTATTCTAGTTTACCTGAACCACTGTGATGCTTTCAGTAAATTATGCTGATAAACAGGTGCTCAAATTTGCTCAATTGTTTTATGCTGGATGAAATTTTTCTTTGTAACTTTGTGTCTCTGAAAGACAGGGCTTTTAAAGCCAAAATCTGATGTAATCTTCTCTTGTAGCTCAAGCTAAGTTGATGATGTTCTAATCAAAGGCATAAATCACTTCTCTTCCTCAAAAGACCTGTCTCAAAACATCCCTGTCCCACAGCCTGGGGTACTTTGCTTCAGGGAATGTTTAGTCTTTTTCTGTAGGTAAAGGTAAAATAAAGAAGAACCTTCCAGAAACCACTCTTGCTTTATTCAACCTATGGAAATAATGAAAGGGGAAAGTGTAGTAAGAATAAACAAGGCACGTATGACCCTTCATTATCCTAAATCTGAAAGAGCTGTGGGGTGACTTAGCCCACAAGCAGCTTTACGAATCCAGCCTGTCATGCTGGATGTAATTCTCCTGTGTGAAATACAAAGCTAGTAATATGTTCTGTTCTTTTATAAAGGGGAAAGACAGGACCTGCAAAACCATCATCTTCTAGAAAGAGATTTTACCCTTTTCAAGGCTTCTGGAATTTGAGGTGAATATCCTGGAATAATTTAAGAGGCAATTTAAGAGTTTAGGCAGTTCAAGAGTTTAGGGTATACAAATAAAAAGATTTCTGCTCCCATGAAGGTATAAGGTGCTTGGGAAAGTATTAGGTTATGCTTCAACAGTAAAAAACCCCAATGTTAGATTTTATCATGATAGGAGTTGAATATCTGTAATTTAGTAACTGAAAAAGTATGTTTTTGCTGGGCCAATTGGTACTGTTTTGGTCAAATGATCACCCACAGTTTTTGAGATCTAGCATTGCAGTACAGTGGTTGGCTGGATCTCAGGACTTAAACAAGGACATTTTTCTGCAGTTCCCAGATGCAAGAGACACATAAGTGGGAGTGGGAAAAATGCCCTTGTTTGGGAAACACACTGTGGGAAAATTGTTCAACATGACTTGAGTGTCAGAATTGGAATGTAACAAGTGGTGTAGCCAGATTAGTGCAGAGAGAAGGCCAAGAGCAAAAAACTGCTTTTTGTCGGGGTTCTCAGTTAATTTTGTCATGCTGAGACAAAATTTATAGTTTACTTTTTGTTCATTGCGTTCATAGATAAGTTGCATAAAATTAATTATATATATCTATGGTAAACTGAAGCTGGAGACCTTCTGGTTTTGAGTGACACTGACTTACAAAAAGGAAATATATCTAGACATCTGTGGGGATATTTAATTTCTTTGTGCTTTTTCCAAAACCAAAAATGAGGAAATCCATTTTGTTTGCTTGGATAAATTGGGGAGCAGGGCGTGTTCACCTTCGGAGGTGTCTCTCTGCTCATTTATATAAGAGATAATCACATAAGGGATTGGAAAGTATTGAGAGTGTAAAGCCTTCATTGGAATATATGGCAGTCTGCATCAGGACCATTGCATCAGAGCAGAACAGATGCCCAGACACTTTCCTAACTCTCCCAAGGTGTTTCAAAAGATGGCTCCAAAATTCTGAGAAAATTTCCCAACCAATAGGTCTTGTGTCTTTCACATCAAAAGCATTAAGACTCTTCCAACGTCCCACCCAACACTGCCTTGATTATGGTCCCAAATTCCTGAAAATGAGGGGAGGGGTGGGATATCATGTGCTTCAATACCTGGGTCACACAGTCTGTTGCAAAGCCTCTTGAGCACTGTTGTTGAAAGAGCTGTCTGTGATCCTGACTTCCAATATCTACAGTACTTTACAAGATGTGACAAGTCCATCTAAAGCAAACAACTTCACAACAGAGCAAACCTGAGCAGTGAAAAGTGCTTCCTTTTGAGATACTGATGAAACACTTGCCTAGAACCTCATAATGATTAGGGATTTTGTTATTCTAGAACAATTTGCAGTTCTGTGACTCAAGGATGAGTCACAGCAAATTTGGTAAGATCACAATTTTGTGATTTTTCTATGAGATGCTATTTTTTCAAAATTGCCCATACTGCCCTTAACTCTCAGATTTCTCTATTTTCTGTTATATTCCTTGGTTTCTCTTTTGGAAGGGTAGAAAGCAGTTCTGGATTTCTGAAGAGGGAACTAGATGAGAAGAAAGTCTTTGCTTTTTGCTGAGAAGTTGACAAGAAGTAGAAGTTTATTTGGCTTGACATTAAAGTTATTAGTGGCACTTGAAATACCTGCAAATGAAATGTATCCTTTAAACACCAGAGTCTCCCGCACATACCAATTTTTAATGATTTACAAATGGGTAATAACTTTGAATATCCAGCAGTATTTAGGGCCTATATGCAGTAAATTAGTTGCTTCATCTGTTGTTTTTCAGATAAAATCAGCTCTTGGATAGTGTCAGCTTTGCAAATACTCTCAAGAAACAAAAGTGGAGAACTGAACTAACCACCCTTACAACATGTCCCCCTTGCTCACAGCAGGCATGGGGCAGCTTGCACTGTTATGGCAGATAATTGCTCAAGGCACGAGTATGGGACAATCTTGTTCCAAATTCTGCCATGCCGTATTGCTAGATTAAAAATGCTGGCAAATTCCTTTGGATAGTTAGGATTTTCTGATTTGTGCAAAATGCATATGTGTAATTTCTTGATAGAAAAATGGTGCTAAGTTTGGAAGTGTAAAAGTTAGTTATATTAGGTTTAAACCAGTTAGTTACACTGTTTTTTTCTGTTAGAACAAAAGCCTTTTTTGTACTAATGTAACAAGTTCAAGGGAAAAGCTAGGAGCAGCTTGGGCTGAAATGCCCCTTATCTTTTCAAAATTACAGAAACATGATATGCTATATTACATAGGAGAGAGTCACTCTACTCTTAATGAATTTTGTATTTGCTCTTAAGATAAGGGGGATGAAATAGAAGAGAAAAAAATCATTTGTCTTGAAAGGAGATATAAAGTATACAAAAACCATTTTTACATACAATTTTATCAGCCCATTTCGTGGCCACTTGCCACTCTCAGATGCTCTTAATATATTGCATACCACAGGCAATACTGCTGACACTGAGTTCTGCCACTGCCAAACTGCATATTCATTATTGTTAATAGTCATGTGAGGTCAAGTTCGGTCACTGCAAACAAAGAACCTTTGTCTGCATCTTTACTCCCTCCTCAAACAGTTTTTGGTTTCCTAACTTTTGTAGTGCTCCCCAAGTTGAAAGTTTCTTTTTAAAGAGGATGCTGTGTACTCTTTTGTAAACATGTCTCCATTACTAAAAGTGACATCATGGGAATCGCTGGAAATGAGCTTGGAGAACAGACCCAGGGTACAGCCAATGTGAAAAGAAGTCCCCTTGTCCCTGCTCCCTCCTCCTCCCCACAGCATTGTCCAGCAAACAGGTACTTTGTGGAACTTCACTGGAAGCTTCATGAGGAATTTAAACATAGGAAGGACCAATCATTATTTTAGAAAAAAAGAGTCCTGCCAGCTCTTTCTCTTCTGCAGGCTGCTATGCACAAATGTGGTCAGCAGCTTATTCACACAAAGCCAGGGTTCTGCTCATTGGCCATCATATGCAAATCACCTCCCTGGACTCATTGGCACGCTAAACACTTCGGTTTAAAGACTTTAAAAAGATGGACTGCAAAACTCAGGCATGCTCCCGCTCCTACTGAGATCAGTGGCAAACCTCCCATTGGCTTCAATGGAAGCAGGATAAAATCTCCCTTTTCTGGAAGTGAAACCCAGCAGTGTTTGAACTTTTTGGAGCACATGGAGCTCTGGAAGTCTGTTCCTTCGTGGCATTCCAAAATTTTTCCCATTTGCCTGATTCCATGGCAACACAATATCACCACCAAGCTTTCAATACTGAAATGCGATTTTACTACCAAGCCTGTGGATTTATACAAGTGTAAAAAGATCTTGCTAAGCTGCAATTCCCATTAGACTAATTCAGGATCCTTTTCAAATGAGTGACGAAATTATCTCTGTCTTACTATTTTACAGTAAGCCAAGAATTTTTTAAGGTTAGAAAAACAGGAAAGCTGCTCTACAATCATACAAGAAACATTCATTATTATACAGAATCACTGTGTTTGAGTAAAACACTGCATTTATTTACTATCCTTTTCAAAACAGTCCAAAGAATAGCCTAAGCAATTTTCTCATAAATGATACTAAAATCAGACTCTAGAAACTGCACAAAACTATGATAAAGCCATTGAGGCTTTTCTTCTGACTTTTGTATTACTTATATTACAGAAATAACTCTTTTGCCACCAGAAAAAAATACACCAGTGTAAAAGTGTACAATGAAAAAACATGCTAAAATCTTCATATTAGGTTTTAAATGTACTATAGGTCATCTTTTATAGAGGGAAGCAAAGCAGACAAGCTGACTTTATACTCTGGCTGAGAGTTTGCTCTGAGTTACATTGCAGCACACTGAAAACAAGTGCCCCCTTTGATCCCCTATTTTTATGAGTGGAAGGGGAAAAAAATCAGTGTGATTCCATACCTAGAGAAGGTGTATGTAAGCAGTATTGAGGGTCTTTTACAAAGTACCTACTAAGAAATTCCCATGTAACAATACAAATGCAGTGAAACAATTAAATTAGTAAGTAAGACATTAGTAAGATTTTTAACTGCCTTATGTTTCCTGCATTTTCTTAGACTCAATATATATGTGTTCATTGCCATCTCTGTTACATTCAGTTTTCATGTAATCCAGCTCTTGAATCATCTCCTCCAATGTGATTTCTATCATGATTCAAGCTCTGACTTCTCTCACTGCACATAGATTCATGCTGGAAGCAATGATCAGGATGTGGGCTGCAGCATCATATTGGGACTTTGACTACTTCTGTGATCTGCTCCTTAGATGAAGAGAGTCACAAAAACATGATGTAACACTGGATTTCACTTTTCTGAGTGGAGTTCAGAGATTCCCTTTCCCGATGCTTCCAACACCTCTGCGTCAAACACGCACCCCTGGGTGTGGGATGTGGCCCTGCTGCTGGTCACAGGATCAAAGACACCCATTTCCTTCTCTGGTGTCCACTAAGGCAATGAGATGCTCATTGAGCAAGCAAAGCCGAGATGAGGGTGTAGTGACAGAGGACACAGATGTGACAACAGCACTGTGACTGTCGGTGAAACACTTACGGCCTCCTGGCTCAGCTCTGATTAGTGAAGCAGCTACAAATCCTCTTAGCTGCAGCAGAGCCAGCTGAAAGCAGACTCTGCTCCCTCTTTCCCAACTGACTTTCAACAAATCACTCCAAGAAAAAGTTGACATCAAGTCAAAAGCTTTATGATAAAGCTGGGCAGCAAAGGGCTTGTATTTTAGAAGTGGCCAGAGATTCTGGGTATGTTCCTTTTCAAGACCAAAATTAGAAAGTGGGTGTTTGGCACTATTTCACCAACTCTCCTTCACCAGACCTGACAAAGTTGAAATTCCTGGCCCAGATTATGAGAAAATTGGATGAAAACTTTAGTATGTGAATGTGCTCTAAGAAATACAATGAGATCATCTTTTCTTTGTACAAAAATGTTATGTTTTAGAAAACTATTTGCTATACACAAATACTTGACTGCTTATTACACAGAAATACAAACTTTATAGGAGTTGTACATTTCAGTAGCTCATATCTCATTGTATTTTTTAATTTGAAAAGGGTCTTTTTGGTGTCTTTTATTCCAATGTCCACGTTGCAACAAAATTAAGTATTTCTTCTTGCTAAAGGAGGAAATTTCAGACTCAAAATCCCTTCTGACCCACAAACTGCAGAACGCTTTTCATAAACTATCAGCTCTAATACTCCACTGGTATTCCCTGGAGGCACTCAGTTGTGGGAACTAGGGCAGTTCCCCTATGCATGCAGCAGTTAGGTTTTTGTCTATCACATCTATGCATTTTCTTTTATGTGTGAAAGGCAGTTGTAATTCTTACTTTACAATTCTCATTTGTAATAATTTCAAAACAACATCTAGAAAGAAGACCTTAAGAGGAAGACTAACACCTCGTGGTACTTAAATTTGTAAGCAGAGTATTTGCATTAGTGTAAATGATATCGTGTATTTTGTCAGTTTATTCCTGTATTGCACTGCTGTGATTTGGACATTCAGAGAAGAAATGTAGGCACGAGCCTTTACGCTTGGCTGTAACTCAAGCCACAGAGAAAACTAACCAGTCCAAGAATGCCAAAGCCAAAAAATACTCTCGTCCTTGTTTGGCTACATGCAGCAATCTCAATCAACATTTACTTTTGCTCTCAGTAGAAGGCAAACTGGCACTGCTGCAAGGCCGGGCAGGCAAATCGATACCTGTCCCGAAATTTCTGCAGTTGTTCTCAGCGCCAACTCTGAGTCGCTGCAGACCCATTTAAACACCATTTCACGTCGTTTTGCCAGCGTTTTCCTGTTTAGCAGCTCAGATTTGAGAGCAAAACAGCCGTGAGTCGCTGCTCTCTCTGGGCTGGGGGAGGGGGCCAGGGAAGCGGCTGTTGAACCATGCGGCGGCTGCACCAGGCCGGGGCGGCCGGAGCGGCTCCGGGCAGGGCTGGGGACGGGCACCGCAGCGGTGCGAGGGGTGCGCAGGCCCTGAGGGCAGCGCCGGGGCCGGGCAGGGCCGCGCTGCGGGCCGGGCGCTCAGGAAGTCGCGTCAGGCTTGGCGCCGCCGCGGGCCCGGCGGGCGGGCTGGGGCAGCAGCGGAGCCGCGGTGAGCGCGGGGCCGGGGCCGGGTGCAGAGCGGGCGGTGCGGACGGGGCAGGCGGCACTCAGGGGCGGTGCGGGCCGGGCCGGGCCGGGCGGGCGGGCGGTGCTGCCCCCGGCGGCGGGGCGGGGCAGGGCAGCGGCTGCCGCGTGGCGGGAGGGGCGGTGCGGCCCCGGCAGCGCGGGGAGCGCGGGGAGCACGGGGAGCACGGGGCCGCCGGCGGAGCAGCGGCAGCAGCGGTGCGGGGGGAGCGGGGCGGCCGGCGTGGGGCCGGGCGGGCGCGGGGGGCCTCGGCCGTCTCCGCGGGGCTCCGGCGGCCGGTGCCCGCCCGCGGCCGGCGGGGCGCGGGGCGGCCCCTTGGCAGCGGCCGTGGCCGGGGCGCTGCGTACCCGCACCGCGCTCAGCGCCGCGGTTTTATTTATAGCAGGTGTGGTGAGCGGCGCGGCTGGAGCCCGGAGCCCTGCTGAGGGAGCCCTGCTGAGGGAGCCCTGCTGAGCCCGGAGCGCTGCTGGAGCCCGCGGGGATGGCGGTGGCCGGCAGGTGAACAGCGCCAGCGCCGCAGCGGGGAGCGGGCGCTCGGGGGGCGGGTTGGCTCACAGGTAGGTATGCGGCGGCGGCGGCTGCTGCTGACACGGGCTTTTAATTGCGTATTTTTTAAATATAGTGTATACCGGTGCAGCCAAGGTCACCTTGAGCAGGAGTGGGACGCATTTCGGTTCCATCATTTAGAGGTTGACAGGCATTTTTTGTATTTATCGGGAGGTTTAGATAGTAGTTGTCTGAGGAGTCATTTAAATAAAAGGCAGATTGAATGTAAGAGCCAGCAAAGACAAAGGGATAACTTAGGTACTTAGGCTGTGTCAGGATATGCGTGGTCTGCATGGTTATATTGGCTCGGACTCCACTTTGTAGTGGTAGCTCTCTGCGTGGAGGTATCACGGGATGCTTTTGTGGCAGCTTGGGGAAGGCACTAAGGCAAAAACGCTGAACTAAAGTTTTAGGTCTTGCTGTTGCAGATGTTAGCTTAGCATGCAGGGTGGGAACTGTCTCATTCCTGGTGGCCCACAGCCTGGCCATGATAGAAGTTTCCTTGCAGTGACAGATGGAAGAAGAGGTAATTGCCTCTTTACAGTTTCTCTTGGTGAAAATGCTGGGATTCCTATTTCAGTGGCTCTCAATAACAAAGCAGTTTAACTTGTAGTCTTTTCAAAAAAGCTAAGTTGTTTTAATATGTTTGTCCTTCCTTTTTTTTGGCCAAGGGATAATTATTTACTGTGTTAATTATATGAACTTCAAAACTTCCGTTTCAAAATAATAATGCAAGTTTAGATTTCTTTACTGCTCTTTAATCTCACAAGACTGAAATGTCACTTGTTAGCAGCGTGTTCACATTTAGGGGTGTGCTTTTCTATAGAGCACTCCTTCTTTCTGAGGAATTTGCAAACTGGTTTGACTACAGCTAGACCAGACATATAAAATATACTGTGAGATAGGATTAGGTGAGAACATTAATGACAGTTTTTGTGGATCGTAGGTGTCCTTGAGAAGCAAGTTATGAAAGAGCAAGGTCACAGAGTGCAAGAGAATTGTAAACTTCTGAAAGTGTCCGACGTGTATCTTTATGGCTGCATGGTTTAAACCATGCAGTAAAGAACGGTGGAAAATTACAAAGGGACTATAGTGACCTGTTATGGGAAGAAGAGCAGGGAGAGAAAAGCATGCAGGAAGCTGACTGGTGTGCTGTGTTGATGAAAGTCAAATGTGCTGGGGTTTTTAGCATATTAAAATCATGCCAATTTCTAGCTGCAAGGAAGTGTCTTTGGAACTGAACTTTTACTGAAGGGTGAAAAAAATCCAGTTTGCTAACTTATTGCTAGATGCCCATCACTGAAATTAGGCATGTGTTTCTGTGCATGCATATGTATATATAAAATACAAATACATGCATGATATTATTTTGCAGTTTGTGATCTTCAGTTCAACTCCTGTGTCATGGATGAAACTGCTTTGTCCCTTGGAACAATAGATGTTTCCTATTTGTCCACCTCAGCAGACTGCAGCATCAGTAGATGTAAGCATTCCAGTGAAGAATGGGTAAGTAAAAATTTTGAATGTTACTGACCTTATTTATCTTATTATTTCTTCAAGTTGGAGGTGGACTTTTTATTGTTATGAAGAATGAAGATAAGGCATTACCTCCCTCATGCATGATAATTTGGTTTTAATTAACTTGAAATGTAAGGAGGAATCAACAGTTCAGTTCTGTGCCAAAGAATAATGTTGCTAGAAAAGAAAAATCCTGTCAAACCCTACTGATAGTCTTACAGTCTTCTGGTGTGATGTTGCTAATCATTTTATATAGCAGTAAATGTACAAAATCCCACTCTAGAGTAGCCAAAGTCAAACAGAAAGTCAAGTAGGAAGTTTATTGCTCTTCTGAGTGTTGTAGTTTAAAATGTGCAGGTGAAAAGGAGCTTGATGCTGAAGTTGCACATTCACATAGGCATTGAAGCTGGAGCTTTCCGTGCAGTCCAGAAGGCAGGAAAAAATTGGTGGATATAAATAAGGAGCATATTAAAAGTCTGTGTCCTCCATTGAGTGAGTCTTGGGATTTGGAAGGGACAAAGGAGGCAGTGAGCAGAGCGGTCTGGGTGGAGCCAAAAGAGCCACATGGGGACTGGGATGGTGGCAGTTGGTTTAGCAGCATAGGTCACGAGGAATTAGACATGGATCTGGAGAGGAGGAGTTTGAACTTGATACAGAAGAAGAATTGGAAACGTGGTCAGAGTTGACGGAAAGGACAGATGTCCTGGCAGCTGGGATTTCTATCTAGCTTGGATCTAAGTTACATGGAACAGCAAGGTGCACAAGAGGTCTGTGAGAAAGTGGAATAAGGGCAGGCAAGTCAGAAGAGATAAAAAGGAGGTTTTGTAAGAAAACGTTGGGGAGTTAAGTGAGGGGTTGGGGGCAAGCAGAAGGAAGATGTCATTGTTACAAAGTTGGTTTGTTTTGGAATTAGCGTGAAAGAAGGTGATAGAGGAGGGATTATGGCAAGCTTAGCATCTTGATACTTGTTTATTTCATATGGAAGACTTAGCCTTGGAGTATTTGCCAGTTCATGATGCTTGCCAAATGTGGTAAATGCACGATTCAGTTTTTAAGCATCTTCAGCATGGCTTTTGAGTCTCTAGGTCTTTCTCACTGGGCTGAGTATGTGGTGATCTCTATTTGTGTGTCCAGCCTTTGTTCTACCCTGATGCTCTTCCACTTAAAAGTTCTATTTTAAACAACATTTTGGTTTTGGTTTGGTTTGTTTCTGTAACTTCTCTTTTAATACTGAAAGTAACTTCCCTCTCAATAAAATGCGTAGTTTAAAAATGGCAACCCAGTCCTTCCTCTCAGGCAAGTGATAATTCAGTAGACTTTAATGAAAGCAATCAATGTCTTTGAAAATATACTTAACTACAGTTTTTGCATTATGTCCTAACACAGTGAGTGAGTTCTGTGAATGCAGTCACTCTGGACTTTTTTGTTCTGTAATCTTCAGATAGACAGTGTAACTTTGGAGAAGGCACAGGAGTTCCTATCACTCTGCGTGAAACTGCTGAAAGTGCCTACGGAGTCCATGGAGTTAATGTTTTGGATACATTGAGTCGTCTTGCAATTTTTCAGGGTGATGTTCAGTTGAACCTTAAAATACATTGCTCATATTACAAGCACCTTTACATTATTGACAATGTAGTGTACTGCTAATTTCTTTCATTTTCCTCAGCTGGCAGTTTCTTTGCTGTTTCTTAATTACAGTTATCATTCCTTTTAAAATTTTGCGTGTCAGCCCATGCAGCAGTGCTTAGATACGTAGAGTACAACACTGAGATTTTACTTCTGTTTTTTTAAATTGTAGAAAAACCTCGGAAAAAATTGTGCTTTACACAACTGAGGGGTAATTTTTTGTGTGCCTCCATCAACTCCTCTTCCTCAAAGTTTTCCCATACACAGTAAAACACATATTTCTGCATATTTACACAGTGGTCTTTTGTTCTGCAGGGAGAGTGTAACTCTCGTCCTACTCTCTTCCGATCTGCCACTTTAAAATGGAAGGAGGCTCTGCTGAGCAGGAAAAGGCCGTTTGTGGGACGATGTTGCTATGTATGCACTCCCCAGAGCCGGGTAAGAAGATTATGGAATGGATTATGTCTGACAATAATGCATAGTTGCAGCATAATGAAGTTGCAGTAGTTTCCTTACTTGCAGAATTAAGGTCGTAATGTTTCTACTTTATAAAGTGCTGTAGTTTTTCACTGTTGTTTGTGGTTGCATTTAATTTGTCATGGAATTAAGGAATGGCACGCATCTGTTGTGATGCTTGGTCTCCCACCTCTCAGTGCAGACTTACTCCTTGCACAAAACTCTTCAGCTCCTCAGAATGATCACTGGGACATGGGATAGCAAAATTACCTGGTCTGTTAGATTAATAATAGGAATTTGGTGCATAGGAAAGTGTGAAAGTTTGCTTTTAGGACACTTTAATTCTCTATCCACAGAATAAATACAGTTTTGAAGCTGAGCAGTATGCTTCCTTTCCAACTTGCTCAGTCCTGTACTTGAAAGAAAAGTTAATTTTCTACACCTGGCTGATTCCTTGCCTCTCTGCCCAGCCTGGAAACAAGGACTGCCAGTTGTGATAGTGGGGATATTTGTCTGCTGGGAACAGTGTCAGGATGGCTCTAGAGAAGTTGTGCAAGCTGATTTAAAATATGAACTTTATTGAACTGCACTGGGCAGGCTTTCTGTAAGCTCAAGATGCAAAATGCTGATAAATGGCATAATGCAATTTGCAACCAGTTCGTCATGTAATTTGACTATGTGTACACCCTGGGCTTTGGATTGCACTCAGTTACACCTTCACTGGCTGGGCTAGAGTGAAAATTTGCTTTACTCTTTTACCAAAGAGAAGTTATTTCACTCTATTCCTCTGCTAGAACAGAAAATTGCTGCGATGACATACAAATGTGATATAGAAATCCAAATGTTCCGTGAAGGCTGTGTATGGTATGGGCAACAAGACAAGCAATTAGATAAACTGAGACTACTTCAAACAGATAAGTCAAGTGTTTTGACTTACAAAAAGGTATATGTGAATCCTCAGCTTAGGGCTTCATACATTTATTAATTAGCCTGTTAGTAATTAGGCTGTTACTCTCAAACTGGGAGTTATGCTTTAAAAATAAAAATCTTGTTCTGTATTTCGTCCATTTAGTAAGAGACTAATTAACTATCCTGAGATCCCACTTAAGAAAGGGGCACAACCTATTAAGCCCTTTATTGCCTTCTGCTATAAGGAAAAAATACCATCCTTGCACAGACAGTAACTAAGAAAATTCTCTCATTAGATTCCAATTTTTTTTTTTTGAGCTGCCTTTTTCATTATTTTTCTTAAGGAAAAGTAGTGAATGAGACAAATTTCCTTAAGTGTGTTGGCCGAACTAACAACTTGCCAGGGCTGAGAGTGGGAAGTCTTGCTTCTCTCTCTCGTTTTCCTTCCTGTTCTCCTGAGGGCTGATCAAGTTCACTAACCAAGCAGAAAACTACCTGCTTTATTCATTCAGTCTGTCTATCTTAGTTTCTTTGTCTTGTCTGCATGAAGGTGGGACATTAAAGGGTGTGCTAGATGTGCTGTAAGTTAAGAGGCGAAGGGTAGTGGTCAGCAGGAAAGGCCAGGATGTGGTGGTGGGAACTGGGCTTTTCTTTGTGCCAGTAGGGACATCCTGAATTGGTTCAGTTGAACTCACAGAACCACATGCTCTGCCTGACACAGGATTGGAGAAGAGTTTAAATAAGGAAAAGCTAAAGTATGGCATTACAGCTGGAGGATGAGTTTCATAGTGAGGTTTAACCTGACGCTTAGAGCACGGGTATGGACTGGTATAGACTGGCATTCAGTGATACTTAACTTTTTGTTGATTGTTTGGGAGACCAAGAACAAGTCACTTTGTGTCTCTTTGCTAGAACATGTCATCAGCTTATAAGAGCCACAAAAAATCACCAGTGTATAGTCAAAGAAATTAGCACTACCTTGAAGTTTCCTCTTAAGAGCTTAGAGCAACAATTGGTTGATTGTACAGTCCAGTTGTGCTTTAGCTGGGAGCAGGAGACTCTGTGCTCCCACTGTAGCACATCATTTCTACCTGATTTGCAAATGACATAGCACGGTCATATATTTTAATTCTGTGGCAAGGCTGCATCCTAAACGAAATACAAATGACTCTTACCTGACTCCCATAGCAGAGTTGGTGGTGAGGCTGTTATGCAGCTCTCCTATTGCTGGTGACCATCTTTCTCCTTTGCTGTCCTTTTTTTGTCTTCTTTGACATGTACAGTTCCAGTAGTTTCAGCTGTAATTCACTGCTGACAAGGTACCAGTTTTATAATGATGTGTTATTTAAGTAGAAAGAAATCAGCCTCTTGGTCGAGGTGTTTACTTGAAATATGGAAGAGTAAAGTTTAGGTCTTCCTGCTAAGGAATATTTGTTGTGGAAGTGCTCCTAAACTCATCCCAGTTAATACCTTGGCTTGTGGAGTCTGTAACAAGGATCTACAAGGCTGAGTTTGTTGTTCAGGCAGAGCAGGAATGTGGAGATTTGCCACCTAACCATGGATGGATATCCTGACCCTTGGGCTACTGTTACATGATCTGCTGGCAAGCTGGATGTCTCAGACTGAGCGTCAAACGCTCATGGTTACACTAATGCTCAATGTGGCTTAATAAAGTTCTGTCTCAAAGAGGAGTTCTGTATTATGACAAGTCCTGGTTTATATTACATCAGAATCTGATGAAATGTTGTGGCTTGAAGAGTGTAACCAGTTCAACCACACAGTAAAGCCTAGAGAATGGTTTGAAAGTACTGGATGTGGGAACAGTGACTTGAATTTCATTTTCATTCAGAACAGTTTGTGTACTGTATAAGCAGGTTCAGCACTTCTCTGGTTTGACTTTGCTTATAGTATAAATGAAAACCATTGCATTATCTTATATTTTATGGTGAATGTAACAGACAAAGCTATTCTTATGTAATGAAGTAGTCCATCAATCTTCTTTTTTCTTGGTTTTACAGGATAACTTCTTCAATTCTAGTATTCCTTCTTTGGGTCTACGTAATGTCATATACATCAATGAAACACATACGAGGTAATATAGCAAGTGTGCTTTTGCTTTTAAAGTTCAGTGTGTTTTGATTTTATGACAGGGAAATCTCTATTATGGTCTGGACTGAGTTAATATATATTGGGGTCCTAAAATGCAGAAGTTTGGTGCTGACTTCAGTAGTATACTTGTTAAATCTGGCTGTGTGTATTTGTGAGCTGAGCAAAGTCCTTTGAGGTTATAGACAAGTAGTGTAGGGGTCAAACCTGTTTCACAAAAAAACCAGAGCACCTTTAAATTCTTTCTCCCTTAGTGCAGATGGCAGCATCTGTAGCATAATGGTGAGGGGACTGGATTTATTCCCTTGTGCAGAATGCACTTCAGCCTGCATTAATTAATTTACTAAGCAGATCTGCCTCACAATTTAGATGTTGACTATTATCACTAATGGCAATTAAATCTAAATATGTCTTATGAGTCTGTCTCTTCTCTGCCTCAGTGGCAGAGTGCAGCTTCTGAGAAATGGGGTATAAATGAAAAATCTAAAAAATGAATTCGTGTCTTTCTGCTATTGGAATCGTATGTTGTGTTCTGGGATGAGGATATTGGAATTGCACAAAAATATTCTGTTCTTTGGAAAGTTAGTAACTCTTGCTAAGTTTTTTTTACAGTAATCATTAGCATAAGAAGGTCCTGCAGTGTTTGTTGTAGAGTCAGAGCAAACAAAGAGGCCAGCAGCCTGAAAGAAATGAGTCAAAGTGTCTGAGTGGAAGAAAGGCAGCATTGTGTGTGCTTGAGAGGGAGGAAGCTAATGTTAGAGGCTGTTCTTTATTAAATTTGAATTAATTATGTTTTTTAGGAGTTGAGCTTCTAGTTTAGAATACAGAAATATAACAGAAATACTATTTAACTTCTTAAAAATTAGTTTTAAAAGTCCAATGCTTGAATGGTTTTGAATGGTCAAAGTTACTTGAATTGGAAATATAAGGAGTAAAAAATACGGGTTACTGAATTACTCTGAAATAAACGCGTTTAGCTCAGAATGTCGTAGTGTGAAAATGGACAATTTTAATGAAATTCTGAGGTCCCATGGGGCTACATAGTCACAGTTTCCTGGCCTTAGAAAGCAAGAGGGGTCCTCTTTTACTGCTAGCACACTGTAACTGTATTGACATTATCACGGCCTTTGTCTGAGGTACAACTTCCAGTTTTAAATGTCTCATGACTGGTCCATTCTGTGTGGGTTTTGTCTTCTCTCTTTGCTGTATGATCAGAAAACAGATTTTTCCAATTAAACTACATTGTGTCTAAGCTGTAAAATGAATGTAGAAGCTTGACAGATCCCTGCAGTAGCTGTGTGCTGTTGTGATATGTTCAGAGTTACCAAAATTGTTGTCAGAAAGAAGCATGTCCGTATCTTTGCTTTCTAAAAAAATCAGTAAGTCTCTCAAACCCCAAAGAGAAGGGGAAAAAGGAAAAAGAAGCAATTAAAACAGTCACCAGTCTTCTTCTTACAGCACAAATAGCAGGTCTGAATATTTGTGTAATCATTACGTGCTACTCTGTGCCCATGACTTGTACATGTGCACCCATCTTAATTACAGTGCACTCAAGGGCTTTGGCCTTCCACAATGTAAAAGTTCCTTCTCATCTTTCCTCGCTGTTTTTAACACGTGTATAAATTTACTGAAATGTGGTAGGGAGCTTTAACCACCAAGATCAGTAACTCGAGTGATGACAAGGGATGAGACGTTGGCGGCGCTCCAGCATGGAAACCACCATGAGCTTTGTCACCCACGGTTCAGTTTGGGACACTCGCTGGAGCAGCAGCCAGCCATTGCACCAGCAGATCTCAGCACAGGGGTTTTACATAATACTTAGCTGCTCTGGGCTTAGGAATGGCCAGGATTTCATTTTTCATCCAGCTGTTAATTCTGCCCAGTCGCATCAGCTCTGCTGTTTGGGGGTCCCAGGTGTTTGGTTTGTGTAAGGGTGGCATGTCCACTCCTGACCTGGTAAATGAGGGAGGTGAGAAGAAGAATAGTAATGAATATCCACTGCTGGGGATGGGATGTAAACCGGTCTTGTGTCACATGCATTTTCTGTGATGTTTGATATTCCAAATAATATTTTCTCAGGTGATTGCTGCTTATATGATTTAGAGTAGAGGACAGAGTTAATTTAAAAAGAACAGACTGTCTGCATAAGTTACCTTAAACACTTGAATTTATAGTGAGATTTACTGATTATTTAGTGGTTCTACTCTTGCTAAAACTTTGCTAGGAGAAGGTATGGAGAAGACACATAGGACTGGGTGTTTGAAAACACTGTAAAGGAAGAAAAGCTAACTAAAACAGTGGATTTAGTTTTGGTGACTAATGCAAACATATTTTCAAAAGTGTTTGTGAGAGTTTACCCTGCGCTTACGTGAGCAGCTTTCCCAAGAGGACTCGGTGTTCCTTGAAGAAGTTGACAAACCTCTTTGCTGGGCATTTTCTTTCCTCGGTGGAAAGGGGCACCAAATTGGAAATCAACACTATTACTTCATTTGGCCTCGTTGAGCTGGGGAGTCAGTTCCAGTAGACAGAGAAAATGTATATGCTAGTTTGGTTGCTACTTCCTTGTGATTCTGTGGATGTTTTCAGACAGTATCAACCTGAATTGAAGGATGCAGACCCCAGTTGTCTCAGATGTTTTGTGCTGTGTATCAGTTGTTTCATCCATAACACGAAGATACTGGCAATTTACTAGAAGATACAGAAGCCTTTAGACAGCCATTCATAAAACTCTACTTAATTTTGCTTCTTAATTGTATTTTTAGTTGTTTTTAATGCTACTTTTTTGACAGCGAAATATTTTGAGGATCACACTGAAATACCCTTCATGCTTTTGTAGGTACAGAGGGTGGCTTGCGAGACGCTTTTGTTATGTCCTTTTTGTGCAAGAGAGGGATGTTCATAAGGGTATGTTTGCCAAGAATCTGACAGAAAATGTGCTGAATAATAGCAGGTAAGATATTGCAAAATTTAATGTTTTTTACATTACCAGTACATTAAAATGTGACTTAATTTAGAAACTGCAAGTTTTGAATATCAGACTGTTAAAATATTAGAAGATACAGTCTCTTTAGCACAGCCTTTCAGGACTGTAGCTTGCAATTTTAGTTGGAATAGTAAAAGGGGAGTTTAAGAATTACAAGTCTCTAAATGAACAGTGTGTAGTGGGGGAACAGCAGACAGTACACACAAAAATAAATTGCTAAATGAGAGCTCTTCAAACTTCTGTTTGTCCAGTTCATGTAAATCATTACCACTGAAGTCATACTGCAGTCATCAGAAATTGTCAGTGTTCAGAAATAATAGGAGAGCAGCATTTTGGAGTACCCTGAGTATATACCAGGAGAGTGCAGCAAAAAATGGAAAAAGGCTTTAGAATGGAGTATCCACCCTTAACTTTGTGGAGCTTGTTTTCTGTTTCATATGCCTCATTTTAAATGGCATCTTGAGCCCCTGATCAGCTGTTAAGGTATCAGTTTTCTTTGGACACAAAGAAATTCAACCACATGCTCACTCCTCGAGGCTACTTTTGTCAGAGGGCACAATCTGCCTACATTAACATTCCTAATTCTCCTGAATTTTTAATGCTTGTGTCCCATCTGAAGATGATAGTGTTGCTTTTGAAAAGTAAAACAGACTGTGTTGTGCCACAGTCATGGTATGTTAAACCACTTACTGTCTCCTGGGTATGTTTTAAGTGGGGAAAATAGTCCTTAAAAATTTTGTTAGACTTGGTAAAACTGGGAATTCAAGAGGAGCAATACTGTAGAAGTTCAAAAGAGCAACTGCGTAAATCTGTCTAGTGAGGTCAATGAAATTGCTATGGCAGGAAGAAGAAAACATTAACAAAGATGAGATTGCACCTGTCCTCCCTGGATTTTTAACTTTATTAACCATTTAGGAAAATTGGCAGTCACTTAGTATTGGTACTTGTGAACTGTGTACATACTGTTTTATATGCTCACCTTTGAGCTCATTCAGCCATCATCTGCCTGTTACATTAGAGCTTAGAAAACTGAATTAAATTTAATGCATTTGGAGTACACAATTGTTCAGTGTGGATGCTTATTCCAAGCTGTTGTTGTGTGTGTCTTGGACTCTTCTGTTGTGGGACTGTCTCATAAACTTTACTTTTTAATGTTAGAGTCCAGAAGGCCATTGTAGATGAAGCTTCTGAACCAAGTACTCCAGGTAGTTTTGTTCAGACGGATCCTAAAGCTATCAACAAAGTGAAGAAAAAAGCTAGGAAAATTCTCCAGGAAATGGTAGCAAATGTGTCACCTGCTTTAATCAGGTAAGAACTATGTCTCATCAATATTGTCAGTGAGTGGAAGGATGGACAAGCTCTTTCTGTATAATACCAACAGATCTCGTAACACATTATGCAGAAATAATAATTACTCTAAAAATGCATTATTCATAAAAATCCACTTTCTAATATTAGCTAATAAAATAGTAGTTATTCTTCATTTTCAGATGCAGCAGAAACCCTCTGCCTTTCCAAGGAATAAATCTTACAAGATTAAACACAAACTTTTTCTTTTCTCAAATTAGTTTTGGTGCTAATGGTTAGACCAGTATTGGCATCATTTGTTGTTTCAGGCTCATATGGGCAAGAGCAGCTATCTGCAGCATCACAGACTGAAAGACAATTTTTCCAGTAGCCTATTCAATACTACAATTTGTAGATATGAATATCTCAGAGAGAGTCTTGTTTTAGATAGCATCTTCTCCTGTGGTGTCTGCATTTACTACTAAGGATGATTTTGTCTCTGTCATGTTCCTAGTTCCCAGCCTTCACTGAGGTTGATAAAAAGATTTGTCTCATAACTGCAGGAGACTGAAATATGGCTACTAACCATAGGGAAAACCTTGTTTGGCAATTGGATTTTACAGTAATTTTGTTTAAATATAAGTTGTCAGATTAAAAGGCTTTGCCTCTAATCTTACAGAAGCAATATAAAACAGAAGCAAAAATAAATGAAGCTTTTTGAGTTGTGTTTGTTTTCCCTTAGGTTGACTGGCTGGGTGTTACTGAAGTTGTTTAACAGCTTTTTCTGGAATATCCAGATCCACAGAGGTCAAATAGAAATGGTCAAAGCAGCAACAGAGGTAAGGGAGGGTGGGAAAAAATCCAGTAAGGTAGATTTCTGAAGTAGTTTCTAATAATGTTTGCAGCACTTCTCTTTTTGTGAGAGTTTTCCTAAGTCTGTATGAAATGAGATTGTAGGTAGAACTGATGTGTATCTGTGAAATAGTGTTCTTAATTAAATATAATGCTCTGAGAGTTACATAACCTAAAATACTATGTGAACTCTGGGTTTACCTTTGATTCAGGATCAAATTTTAACTGTTAGGCTGAATGATTATCTCAAGTAACCTGCATCCAACATAATTTCCAGTTTTTTGAGCTGAGATAGCCAGTAATAAATTAGTAGACCTAGTCAGGATTTTTCACTTTTACCTTGATTTAGAGTAAAAAAACTTTAAGAAAAAACTTTTCCTATTTCTTACTAGCCATCTGTTTCCAGTTTCTCAATATTTATTGGAATTGGTCGAACAAACTCGTAAATGCTACCATTTTCTTTACACTCAAATGAATTTACTCTTCTTGCAGGATTTACCTTAGAAATACTGATTAGATAAATGAAACAAATAAAAAAAAGTTCCTGTTATTTTCTGTTGTTTTTTGGATGCTGTGTTTGGGAAACGCGTTATTCATAAATCCTTGCTAATATCTAATAGAAATACCAGTACTTTGGTGACAGTGAGGATTTTTCCACATTGCTTTAATTGTTTGATTGGTGTCTCAACACTGTGCGTCTGAAGAAACTGGGAGTATTAATCATTGTTAATGTAATGGATACAACTGAAAACTACAGTCCATGAAAACTAAGACTAAATACTTGTTTTTACTTGGCTAAAGACAAGTTGCCTAAAAGGTTCTCCTTGTCCCAGCTGAAGGAAAACCAGGAGTAAACAAACTCAATTATGGTAACTGGAAAATACCATCAGTTCAGATAAGATGGTGCTAGCAATCTCAACAGTGGATTTAAGAAAAGGAGTAATATTTCATCTTTCTTACCAACTGACTTGTTTCTTTTTTCCTTCTCTCCCCACCACAGATGAATTTGCCTCTTATCTTTTTGCCGGTTCACAAGTCCCACATTGACTACCTGCTTCTTACATTCATTCTTTTCTGCCATAACATCAAAGCACCCTACATAGCTGCAGGGAACAATCTCAACATCCCCATTTTCAGGTAATAACCTCTCCTTATTTGAAAAAAGACTGAAGTGGTGGGATCTGACCTACTGCACAAAATGTCCAAGCGTAAAATTACCTGGCTGTTATTGGGCCATCATGTAGAACTTCTTCAGTTCCTGTAACATGTTCAGAGAGGGAGCATCACAACATCCTTCTGAGAAGATCTGTTATAACCTTAGTAGGGTAAGCAGAAAGGATATTCCTTTCTTAGAGTCTCAAAGTGGGTAGGTGACTAAGGAAAGATGATACGGGAAAAAGAGTTGTGAATGGACAGCTCTTCATGCAGTTTAGTGAGCTGGCTAATGAGCAGCAACAGTACTGGGTAAATAATACTTCGTGAAAAGTATTCCACTTGAGTCTGTGTTTAAATTATATTTCTGGTGGTTGAAGAACATGAGGTATTTTAGGTAATATTTTGCCATTGAGACAGAATTTGGGCATATTTGATACCTAAAAAACCACAGGATATTATAGGAAATTATGAGGAAAGAAGGGAAACACCTTGACTTTGAGAGTATTTTACATGAGTAAGTGCAGGTCTGTAATAATCCCAGTGAAAAAGGCATTCATACAAATTATCAGTTAAAATGCTAGTTCTTAGGGCCAGCAGAATAAAGAGAGAGAGTTTAGCATAGATAATCTAACATTACTTTAGGCACTGGGAACCCTGAGTTCTGCAGCATTCAGCAGGCCCACGATCCATACACAGCACCCTGTCTGCAGAAAGAAGCACCCACGTTTGGTCTTTTTGAGCCAGTAAAGGATTTTCTTGCAAGAAAATAACTTTATTCATCTTTGCTTCTGTCAAGCAGAAGGGATGTTGTCATGAGAACTTCTTGCTACACTGTGAGATAAATGCAGGACCATGCAGGTGGTGTAATTGCTGGTGCCAAGTGGGAGCTGCCTGCAGATTGCTCTGTTAAAATTAGCTGGCTGAGCTGATGCTGCAGCTGAGGGGAGTGTGCAGCACATGATGGGCATGGAGGCCATGCTGTCTGTGCACAGATTGGGGCCAGCTCAGGTTAACTCTTACATGGGTCACCAGCATCTCAGTGTGCAAGAATCGCCTGGTCAGTGGTCTGTCAAGGCAGTGAAATGGAGCAAGACAGGGTAAAGAAGCCTGTTCATAAGTGAAACAGAGAAATATTTGTGTAGTTCCATCATGTGCAAGTAGTGTAATACAGTTTAGTCTTTAAGAATTGCAGTTATTTGAATCCTTGTTGTGTGCAAGGAATTTTTTGTGAATGTGTAGTAGTTTTCTGCAAACTGAAATCAGTGAGTATAATCCTTCTTTGGTGTGTAGCACATTGATCCGCAAGCTGGGAGGATTTTTCATTCGACGGAAGCTGGATCAGAATCCTGATGGTCGTAAGGATTTCCTGTACAGAGCTTTGCTCTACGTGGTGTGTATTTCTTGTCTTTCTTTCTGTCAGTAGTGTTTCACTTGGGTGGCAAGTGGGAAAGTGAGTTCTATCACTCTGTATTTATTGCTTTAAATTCGTATGAAGTTTCATGATGCAAAAAGGGGATTTGTTTTAGTATGAAGTTTTGAATTTATAGTATAAAGAAAATTGCATGCTCAGCCCCTTTGAGGATGAGCAGATTTCCACCTTGTATAATCCTTATTAAAGTATGTGGAGTTAATACTCTCTGAGTTAACTTATGCTTGTTTCTCTGATATCTTTTGTTGTGAGGCATCTCTACCCTGATTCAGTTAACACAGTGGAAGTCTCTGTTCATGATGGGTTGATGTAATCTTTTGTGCCGTTCAGTGTAGTAGCTGTATTTACATCTTGGAAGATGGGGTGTTCTGGGGAACCAGAAGGAGAGATGAATGCAAATCAACTGCATCAACTGTTGTTAGAGATGCTTTTTGAACAAATGTCATGATACTACTTGTATATTGATGCAAATTCAGTTGCAGATAGGTCTGGGTTTGTGTTAGGTGTTAATTGATTACTGGGGTTTTTTCCCACAAGTATTCACGCCAAGTCGTGATCTTCCAATGCTTTTGAAAGGAAAGGTTACTGACAATATATTTGAAATATAATTATATGTCATTATATATATATAAATGCCAATATAATTAGACTTAATTTAAACTTTTTTTTTTCTTTTCCAATCTTTTTGTATTCAGCACATAGAAGAATTGTTGAGACAGCAGCAGTTTCTAGAAATATTCTTGGAAGGCACACGGTCTCGAAGTGGAAAGACATCTGGAGCTAGAGCAGGTCTTCTGTCCGTGGTGGTGGATGCTCTCTTCTCAAATGCTACTCCTGATGTCCTGATTATACCTGTGGGAATCTCCTATGATCGCATAATTGAAGGTCACTATAACAGTGAACAGCTGGTAAGAGCAATCAAATGACTTGTTTTGCCTGGGGGATTTTCTGCTTATGTGCAGGAAAATGTGTTACATAGTTAAATGTTATGCTGGTCCTCTGTCCCATGGACCTGGGGTTAGTGTTGAGGCATGAATCACAAAACCTCTCTGACAGGGAGTGCTGAGGTACAGGTGACACACTTCTAAATGCAAATTCATGACAAGTAATATGTTCAAGGGGATATCTATGGAGAAAAATAGTTCTCTAGATGTACTTGAAGTTACAAGGTGTGTCAAAAGCTTTGGCCTTGCTTTGTCTGCTGTTGCGTGCATTTTAATTTTAAACCTAACCTTTTAATTGCAAAGTGGAAAAAAAGCAAAACAACCACCTATATTTTCTAGGGCAACCCTAAGAAGAATGAAAGTCTTTGGAGTATAGCTAGAGGAGTCTTCAGAATGCTGCGGAAGAATTATGGGTGTGTCAGAGTAGATTTTGCACAACCATTTTCCTTAAAAGTAAGTTTGGTATCTTGAAGGTCTTTTTGAAAGTTTGATATTTTTGGTGTTTCAGTAGTGGGACACATTTATTTCGATTTTCTCTTTGTGGGTTATGATCACTAGCGTTATCTGCTGCCGTCCATTCTGGCGGGACAAAAGTATCCCTGTTTTTGATGAATGTGTGAGTCTTTGGACTCAGCTGAAATAGTCTCAGAGTTGATATATTAGTTTTGAAATGGTCTGAGTATTCTTACTTGTGGCGTTCTTTGTTTAACAAGCAATCTTTAAAATGATCTTTATACCTTGTATTAATTCTTTATGTTGTAGAGACATTTGAAGGAAGCTGAATACTGTTTTCCAGTTTAAGTAATTTAATGACATACGCTATGGTTGAGGAAGGGCATTTATCTCGCTGGATTTTTAAAATTGCTAAGAAAATTAGTAGCTATAAAAGTGTCATGGGCAGTATATCATAAAAATCTGTATATTCTTTGAAAGTCATCATTCATTATTAGTTCACAGCTATTACCTACACTACTTCAGCATATACTGTTCTGTAGCTTCTCAGAGAATGGGGTCATGTGGCAGTATCTGCATTCACTTTAAATTTTCTCCGATGTCTTTGCAGAATCTGCTGGTACAGATTTCACTAATCTGTATTCTGCCACAGTATACCTTATTTTTAGTGTAACTTTAATAAGATTAAGCACTGTAACAGCAATTTACTAGAACATTATTCAAATTAATTAGGTGTTCTTCTTTCTGCCCTACTTCTCTCAGAAAAAGCAGTAGGTTAGAGAGCTTTGTAGGGTTTGGTTACCACAGCATGAAATTGTGACCAGCTGCACTGCATTATAATTAGTGTAGTAGGGAAAGATACTAATTCACTTCCAAAGGAGAAGGCTTGGGCTCTTCTTGGGAGTTAACAACTCTTCTTGGATCGGTGTAAGGAAAAGAAGGTTATCTGCCCTCTGAATCTAGTGAAATGCTAATCACTCTATACCTTCCCAGCAGCCTCTGGCAGATCTCATTTGTACCTGTGTTCCTTATTGTGCTCTAGAATGGTGATAAATTACATAAATCATTAGTGTGCCTTAGTTCAGATTTGCACAAGTGTAACTTTAGTTGTGTCACTGCAGGTTTTTCTAAAGCAAATGAGCTTTGGGGGTTAATTTGTCTGCAGTTCTATGAGCACAGGCTTGGAAGCAGAAGAGTGTGTGAAAGAGGCTGTGAAAGTCTTTTAAGCAGCTTTTCTGGGAGGGAACTGTTTTCCTGACCAGCAGGTTAAGTGGCTCTTTAGTTTCCCATTCTTTACAAAAACTGAGGGAACACAGTGTCCTGAAAACAGAATAATGTAAATTTTAACCCATAAGGAGTTTGGCTTTAGAGAAATTTGGGATTCAGGAATTCCAAGCATGCAGTACCCTGCCTGCTTCCTGGGGGCTTTAGTCTGTGTCTTGGAACTGGAGTTTTGTACACTCGTGTTTACCCCTGGAGAAGTTCTCTATCCTGGCATTTGCAAGCAGTAATTACAGTCTCCACGTTGGTTTTGAATGGGTGCTAGGCTTTGCTCTCACTCATGTTAATGAGGAAGTTCTCATTAATTTAATCCCGGAGCAGCTCCTCTCAAAGGAGTTGTTCACAGCAGGGTGCTGACAGGGGTTATGTGTTGTTTTCATTGCAAGTTTTTTCATGAAGTACGGATTCCTTGCTGTGGGAAGTCTGCTTTGTGCATAACATAAAGTCAAAAGTGAATAAGCTGTTGAAAACTTTTAATATCTCTGACCTTATTACTGCTTTTTTGCTGTGAGCTATTTTTGGTCATGGTTTCATTTTTGAGTAATTGCCTTTTTTTCTGTAATAGCATTATCAATTGAATGCAAGAATAGGGTGGAAAATGTACAAAAAATAACAAGTCTTTTTTTTTAACAGGAATATGTAAACAGCCAAAGCCAAAAACCTGTGCCTGCTCCTCTTTCTTTGGAACAAGCTTTGTTACCAGCTATACTTCCCTCAAGGTAGAGATTTTTTTTGGATGTTGTTGAAAGGCAGGACAGGTTGTTTATCTTTTTAGTGTTCTGCATTACATTCCAAGCAGAGCTTGAACTGCCCATGGATAATCTAATTGTTTATAGAAAAGTGCAAAACTTAGGCAATTACAACTATGCAATTTATTGTAAGAGTTACATTCTTCCTGATGAGCTCTGTTTAAATAAATTCAAGGAGACTTTTAAAATTTTTTTTTAAATTTTAGTGACATCTGTTGGTTTGTTTATAAATTTTATGGAGTAACTCAGGGAAAAAATTACATGCTTACTGTAAATGAAGGATTTTTTTAAACCTTACAAACATTTCACAAGATTTTTGGAATAATTCCAAAGCAAATAGGACCTGGGAGTGAGTACTCCTTGTTTTCAAGGAGGTGACTGTCACTCAGAACTGAAAAACTGCTCAAGGGTTAGATCTGCATTTGTTATATAGATACACATTTTAGTTGTCTTTTCAGGACTTACACAAACCTGTGTGGTCCTGGTAGAGACAAAGTCAGTCCTGTACCTTTAGAAAGTTCTAAGTCCATACAAAAGACCATTTCTACTTTGTAGAGAGACTGGGCTCTGTCTTGTAGGTAGATTTGCTTGTTCTACTGTTCATATTTGTTGAAGGAAAGCAAGCAGTTGGTATTGCAGCAAAGTTGTGAGTAGCCATAGAAAATGGTTGCAATTTTTCTTATGGTAGTCTTACTATGGATTGTTGTTTAGTGCGAAGAAATAATCTGGAAAAGTCGGTAGAGCTTTTTCCTTGATAACATTTTTCTGCCCTTACCAGACTATAATGGTATTTTGTCCTGTGGTCCACTTAGTATATATAAAAAATCAACTTAGATTATTTTACATTTTGATAAAAATCTAAATGTCATCATGTCAATTTTTATTCTGTATTCAGACCCAACGATACTGTGGATGAAGGTGCAGAGGCCTCGCTGCCCAACTCCAGGGATATCACCAGTGAACCCTTCAGAAGAGAGCTGATATCCAACTTGGCTGAGCACATTTTGTTCAGTAAGTGTTGAAGGGTATCACTACCACAGAATCATAGAGTGGTGTGGATAGGAAGGGACCTTAAAGATCATCTTGTTTCAACCGCCCTGGCATGGGCAGGGACACCTTCCAGGTTGCTATCAGCTGCCTGTTTTGTGTTGCTGACTGCATGAATTGTCTGCATGGTAATGTCATACTTCCTAATTGTCTCCATTCAGGTGGTCATTTAATGACTTGCATGATCTTGACAATTCTCCATCCTTTGTCTTTCTCCTTCCTCTTCAAAGTTTAATAAACTTTTTCTGATCAAGTAGAAGATTTTTGTTCTGTTTGTTGGACTAGTGCACTAAACTTTATGTACTCTGAAGTGCCTGATTGTCATATTGATACACTCACTCGTTTCTTACCTCTTCATGCAAGTAGTTATTGGAGTGTCTTAATGGCTTTATTTAAGGTCATACATGAACTTGTCTAGCTGCATGGACCAGTGTTGCCAGGTTTTATAGGTTATGTGATACATGCTTCAGTCAGTAGCTCTGTAGCTTGTGGTACAAGAGATACACAGAAAGTAAGTATTTAAGCTTTATTTGGCCTTCTTACTGAATTTAATCTGATTACTTTAATATTGTTTCTTGATAGACATGATACACTGTATTTCATTTGGTGGGTTCAGTTCCGTGCCCACATCACTATTATTATTTTTTAAATAGTGGGTGCTCTTTCATTTGTAATGCTGTTCTGAGTGTCTCAGGGCCTTAACAAGTTTATCTTGTTCACCTCTAGCTGCTAACAAGTCCTGTGCTGTGATGTCTACCCACATTGTTGCCTGTTTGTTGCTGTACAGACACAGGGAGGTAAGGCTTCTGTGCTGTTTAAATAGCCAAACATTGCTTTGGCCTTGATAACTTATTAAAAAAAAACAGTATGGATTTTACTATTGTATTATACTGATAAAAGAAGAAAGATTAAAATTTAATTTAATTTTAAATTAAAGTGGATTTGAGGTAGTCTGAGTGCTGATATTTTAGTTAGCAGTGGGTGCTTGAACACAAGCATTGATATTGATGGGATGATAATAAATGCTTATGTGGAAATAGATCTTTGTAATTCAAAATGTTATGCCTTTCTAAAAGATTACATGGGTTTCATTTATTGTGTTAGGATTGTTTTTTAGATCTCAAAACACATTCACTATTGAATACTCTAGAAACTGTTCCATTAATTTCCAAATTGATTTTGCTGTTCCTCAGTACTAAAATATTTTATCACAATGGCAGAATGATACTAATGTTTACCTGAAGTCTTGTGCATGAGACTTGGAAGAAATTTTTTTCTCCTACAAGTTTGTTTTGCATTTTTTCTAAAATTCCTTCTCCTTCTAATCTGAAGCTTTTATTGCATGTAAGTTGAGAATAAATGGAAAAATATTCGTCAGTTGTATAATCCTGCTTGTGGAGGAAGTGTCACCGTTCTCTTCAGTCCAGTCTTTCCAATTTCCTAAAATAGTGGAATCAAAGAAGCATTTTACAATGTGATCTGAATCCATCTTGACAGAAAACAAGAAAAGGAGGTTCCTGAGGAAAGGCTTTTCCTCATGTTCCACACCAATTGTTCAGTTCTGTTAAGTGCAATGTTCCCATCTAATTGATCATTCACTTTATAGCATAGGTAACAGAAATATGGTACCTCTGGCATGGCCTTGAGGTATTCAAGTCTCTGCAGGCTGTGAAATAAACCAAGAAGCAAACAAAAATCTTGCATCCCCAAATAGTTGCATGGCTGTAAAATATAATTGCATGTAAGTCAAAACATGTGGAACTACTCATCAAAACCTCAGTGAAAATCAGTTTTTCTGCTATGACTATTGTGCTTGGGGTTGTTGATAGTTAGTGTATTGTGTTTGATATATACCTGATTATGTAGTTTACTGGTAGTCTCCTATGCAGAAAAATTGTTTAACTTTGTGGTTCTGTGTTTATTTCTAGGGAACTGATCTTTCCAGGCTGGTAGAAGATTTCTTCTCCATGAAGGAGGAGGTCCTAGCCCGTGACTTTGACTTGGGATTTTCAGGGAACTCGGATGATGTTGTCATGCATGCCATCCACTTGTTGGGGAACTGTGTAAATATCACAAACACGAGCAGAAACAATGAGTTCTTCATCACTCCCAGCATCACAATACCTGCTGTCTTTGAACTCAACTTCTACAGCAATGGAATACTTCATGTATTCATTAAAGAGGCTGTTATTGGTATGTTTTGGGGTATATCAAGGAAAGACTTTCTTGTAACCCTTGAAGTCAAAGTATCTGCACAGAAAACCTCATCAGCTTCTTGTGTTATTTACTTTAATATATTTTTTCACTTCCTGTTTCAGCCCATGTTTACCTTAACAAACAATTTTAAAGCAAACTTATGTTTTGTTTGTGGAATGTTTCCATTCTTTTTTCCCCTTATCCTTTATCTTTCTTGGAAGTATTTGTGTACTGGTCACTGCCATAGGCAAAACACTATCGGAGGTCTGTGCCAACATAGCAAAACCTGTGCTTTGATGAGCAGTATTTTAATGAGATTTTGTTTTGATCTGACATTACTGGACACAAAATAGTGGTGAATTCTGTCTTTATTCTTGAATGGCATGTGTAATATTTGACTGCTTTTAGCCCTCAGAAATAGACAAACCAGAAGTTTGAAGTTTCCTTTGCCATAAAGCTCTTTGGAAAATTAAACTTTGCCTGTGTTTGTTCCTGCTCCAGCCTGCAGCCTTCACGCGATTCAGAGCAGGAGGTACAGAAATGGTACCAGTGCTGCTTCTCCCAGTTTGATCAGTCAAGAACACCTGGTCCGAAAAGCTGCCAGCTTGTGCTACTTGCTTTCTAATGAATTCACTGTATCTTTGGTAAGTAATTGCATTAATTGCCCAGTTTTTTTCCTGCTTGTTCCTTAAAAATTACAGGACGCTTTCTGCAAGTGTCCCAGCTCTGATCTGTTCACTGTCAGTGCAGTCTGAGGGTGGTGGGTACCAATGGGTATCACACACTGAGTGCCCCCTGCTGCTCCTGCAGCTGCTGAAGTGGGCAGTGCTGGGCTGGGGCTGGAATATTTCTGCTGTGCTTTAGGCCTTTCCTGAGAAAGGCAGCATTAAGAAGCCCACCTCGAGTTGTGGGAAGCTGAGAGAACAGCTTCTCTAACATATTTTGTGTCACTCGAGTAATTGGATTATCACAGCTGTATTTGCATTCTGCCCAAACTATTTATTTTATGGGTTTTTTTAACTTAAAGAAGCAAAAGTCTTCGTGAGTACCCAGCTACTATGAGTATGCACAGATGATTGAAATTATGTTGGGAAGCAAGGCTCCATATTCTAAAATATCCCTTATTTGCATAGGAGTGCAGTACTCATTGTGCCACACCTAGTACTTAGTAGCAATTTTAAACATGGCTTGACTTCAGTTTTTGTTGTGTTACAAAACACTGACAAGAGCTGTTACCTTATTTTTCAGACACTGCATACTTTCAATGTTAAGTGCTGGATGTTCTTTTCTCTTATGTGTAGAAGTTAATTAAAGTTCTAGAGATTCTTGAATTAGTTTTTAAATTTGGCTGGTGCATTTTTATGGATGCATAAACCAAATTTAATATTTTTGTCTGGGCAGTAATGTTAGCTCATATAGTGGAGTTCTTTAGTACTATTATCCTTCTGTTTTCAGAGTTAGTAATAGATTATTATTTTTTAACTAAGAAAATATTTCGTGGATAGTAATGAATAATGTAAAAGAGGTTGGTTTTGTTTATTCAGTTTCAAAACACGTAAGAGAATTTCTTGAAAGTGTAGTTTCCTTTAAATTCCAAATAGGTTGCTGTTATGAGTTTCAAAAATTTTAATTTTATGATGATTTTATTCCAGAATTGTTAACAAACTAAAATTTGGTTAGAGGCTGTTAAAAGGGGAGAATATTTAATGTGGCTTTGTACCAGTGGTAATGCATTTTGGAAAAATCTTGGACATGTTTTAAATATCCTATTTCACTATAATTTTTTTTAATGTCTGCCAGGGTAAACACAAGAGTGGTGCATTGGGATTATGCTGATAAAAGTTTAACAACTTGCATAAAAGGAATAATACTGCTATATCTAAAAGGCTCCTACTGAACAGGGAATGATATTGCCATAATGGGTGTAATGGATGTGATTTTTTCATTGCATTCCTTTTATGTTGTGCAGCCTTGCCAGGTGATCTACCAAGTTTGCCATGAATCTGTGGAAAGGCTGATCCAGTATGGCATTCTTCTGGTGGCCGAGGTAAAATGGCAGAGATGCTGTAGGAGTTCTGTACTGTACTACGGGTAGTTCATGCTCCTTAGTTGTGAGACTTGTTCTAAATATACATTGTTACTGAAAGCTTGTAACAACGTGCCCAGGACTGAGACTGCTTCATTCTTCTATGCATAGGGTGCAGTCAGCCTGTGATGCTTCATGACTCTCTGTATAATTTCATTTTACCAGTAAGGCTACTTAGGAAGACAAGTATTTTTGTATTGTCTTGAAACTTGGGATTTATTTTATGTTTGGAGCCCTTTCAAATGCAGCATAGCTACATGGATTTTTACTTTCTGCTATACAGGAGTCAGGAGTCCAGACCTTTTGTCATTCTTTAATTCCTTTGCATTGATCTCAGAATTACTGTAAAACTCCCCAAATTGCAGTTTTGGGGCTGCAGGGGAGTCACTGTGTGGTGCAGTTTGCCAGAGGTGCACAGTGCAAAGAAGACCTTAGGAGCAGAGGCAGCTGATTCAGCATATCTTTGCTTCATAAACTTCTTTTTGTGCATGCTAAACAAACTTTGGCACCCAGGAGGAAGCAAGGAAAAAAGTGTTTTTCACCAAATGTCTCTTTTCTCTCCGTTTCTCAATGCTTCCTATAATTGAGTCTCACCTGCTTCCATTAAATACTGGTTAATAAATGCATTGATAAGTCAGATGAGATTATAAAATAAACCTATTGCTTGCCTGGATTTGAAGTTGTACCTATTTACCACCTTGTCTTTGAAATTTAAGCAGGATGATCAGGAGGATGTTAGCCCCAGTCTTACAGAACATCAGTGGAATAAAAAACTCCCTGAGCCGTTATCTTGGAGAAGTGACGAGGAAGATGAAGACAGTGATTTTGGAGAGGAACAGAGAGATTGCTACCTGAAGGTAATATTTTCCTTAGGCTAATAATGTTAAACCCTCTTCTGAGAGATACAAATTGCTTTTTCAGGACAGGTACTGATATTTTTCTTTATTTGGGGTTTTTTTCTTGATTTGCAATCTTAGTTTGTAGGTTTTTTGTACAGTCCATAAAATACCTTTGTCTGCTTCCCATGAGGAAAACAGCTGAAGAAACATCAAATAATCTTTACAGGGAAGAGCAATGGTTAGAGTCCTGAAAACTGATAAAGACTCAAGTATCTTGGTTTTATTCTTAATATGCACTCTAAAAGGGGCACATCTGACTGGTATTTATATTCAGCCTATATTTCACTTCATAGGTTGCTTATGTTGATTTTAGATACTTTACTAGTTTTCTCAGAGCTGACACAAACACTCTTTAGGATACTTGTTAACACCTGAAAACTTCTGTCCAACTCTGTGAATGTAGGGCAGCCCTTCTGTTGGCTGCAGAACAGCATGATGTCTTTAATTTTATTTTGGAAAAATAGTATAATACCATGGAGGAGGAAAAAATAGCATTGGTCTGTGAAGTTCAGTGCCTGTTTTGTCCCTCATGATAAACCTCTTTTCTTGCTATGCTCTCATATTGTGCTGTGCCACCACACTTGTTTTGGTGCAAGTTTTTGAGCTTTTGTTTTTCTTTTGGATGCTGTTTTGCCATGTTCTGCCTTGCAGGTCGTTTCTGGTTTCCACTGGTCTCTGTCACTGAACTTTTTGTTGCCTTTTCTTAGGTTAGCCAGTCTCAAGAGCACCAGCAGTACATCACTTTCCTGCAGAGGTTACTGGGACCTTTACTGGAGGCATACAGCTCTGCTGTCATCTTTGTGCACAATTTTAGTGGTCCTGTTTTAGAATCTGAATATATTCAGAAGCTACACAGGCACTTAATAAGCAGGACAGAGAGGAATGTTGCTGTGTATGGTATGTTGAACTGGTTTTGGAACTGGGTTTGATTCATTCTGTTCTTTTTACCACACGGTAGCCCCAATTGAACTGCAGTTTGTTTATCTCTGGGCTTTCTTTCTTGCAGCTGAGAGTGCTACCTACAGTCACGTGAAAAATGCAGTGAAAGTCTTCAAGGAAATTGGAGTAAGTGTTTGCTGCTCAAATCTGGTGACTGTTAAGTTTCGTTTCAATAATGAGCACAATTTGGACATTTCAATGAAAGTGTCAGTTTAAAATCAGTGAATGTATCTGCAGAAATGTATTGTGGGTTTGGAGCATTTTGGTTTCCTTCAGGCTGAGGGCTGTAAAAGAGAGCACAAGCTGTAGAACAGGGCACTTCTTGCCCCTGGGAAGGCCTGTCTGGATAGCTGGGTGACTAGACATTTTTATTCACAGCAAGTGAAGTTCCTCTGTTTTACTCCATGTCTCTATTGGACAATATTGAAAGACTGAGAGCATGTTCTGTGCTCAGTAACAGCTAAATTTAATTTTGAAGTCTACTTAAATCTTTAAAAAAGCATTGGTTACTGAATTTTGGCTTAGCAGTGACTGATGCTCCAGAAGAACCATCCTTATACACCTTCAGTGCTCACCATGAGGATGCAGGTGTTCTTTAAGATAAACACTCAATTTTGTACTTTATCACCAGTATTTTAAATCACCCATGTAGATGTTGCAAGTGAAGTGTTTTTCTTTCATCAGAATGGCATGGCTTCCTGAATGCCAGATAAGATACAGCATTATAATTTTGAAAGTTTTGACATTTAGGCAAAATGTTGCTAGATATGGGTTTTGAAGTCTTTGCCTTTAAATTCTGATATATTTAATAATCCAAAATAGTTGGCCTAGTAAAGTTATCTTCCTGTAGACTCTTAATAGCTGTGAGGAAAGCACATTTTGAAGCCATCATTTTCCAACAGCAGGATAAACTGGCATGAAAAGTAGAACTAGATAATGTCTGCTGAGCACCTATTTTAGCATAGCATATGAGTTCTTTTTTTTAAAGTGCTTACACTTTTGTAAGTGCCTTTGATTGCTTGTTTTATCCTTCACTGTTGAGTTTTGGCTGTTTATCACGCACTGTACTTATTTCTCAATTTCTTTTCTTCCATAACACTTGAACGGCTTCAACACTGAGTGAATTCTAATAACACCTAAAGGCATTGCCATCTAAGCCTTCAAGAAATGAAAAGAAAAAATCTTGTAAATGAGGGAAAACTTAGTATAGACTGTAACATTTTAATCTCAGAAGAAAGGAGATCCCTGTACCGTGCTGATGCTTACATGTGTTCATGTTGTGCTTTAGGTTTTCAAGCAGACTAAGCAAAGGAAAGACATCATTTTGGAACTCAGCACTACATTCCTACCTCAGCGCAATAGGCAGAAACTACTGGAATTCGTCATGAGCTTCATGGTATTATAGACCACACATTGCACCTTTGTCCAGGGACACAAGGACAGCTTTTGAGACTGTGGCAAAGCCTGGGGACATTAGCAAATCCTTCAAAGTGTAAGGTGCCACTGTCTGGGTAAGGCCTTCTCTGACTTGAACTACTGGAAGACAAGTGCCTTCTTACGTGTGCATTTATGGGTTTCTTACAGTCCCAGTCTTGTTGTAATACAGTGATACTCAGATGACACTTTGGATACCAGTAATTAAACATGTTGCAAAAAAAGGATAAATTATTAGAATTAGATGTAAAAAAAGAGTGACTTTTATCAGTGTTACATTTTAAATGAACTTTTAAAGACTGTAACAGATGCACAAATACGCAAATTGGTGTTCTGTAGCTAACCCTGAGATCTTGAGTTTAGTGGCAACACAGTTTATGGCTTAACCAAGTAACTTTCATTCCAGTTCAGTTTTATTGTTTTAAATAAATGGTTTAAGAATTTTGCTTAGGCAGGCGATATACTTCATGGATAAAGCCATAGTTTTTCATAAATATTAACATAAATGCCAAAATTCTAATGAAATTTACAGGTACAGACATCTGAGGATAACGATCATGTAGCAGGTGATTGTGAGAAATGTCAGCAGGCACACCTTGCACTATTAAAACTGTGTAGTGCAGTGGTAAATTGCACTAATCACTGCTGTCAGGAAGAATGTGAGAGTAGTGTTCTTGTTTTTATTATGGCATCTGTCATTCAGCCAGATGAAAGTCAGGTGACAGTTGCCTGAATGTGAATATCTTGTAAAATCGTAGATTATTATTTAATTGAAAAAAGAATACCTATTAAGTTCGGGGGGGGGAGTGTTTTCTTTTGTTTTTTTAATTAATAGGATGTCAGATTTTTTTTAAGTGGAGTAAAGGCTTGATTTGGCGAAATAGGTTTTAATTTTGGCCCTAAAAATTTCAGCAATAACTTCGTCAGTTCAGCTTCATAGTTCTTTGGAAACAAGTGTTCATATTGTATTCTGTTGTTGAGCAGACCTAATTGGCATGAAGTAGTACCTCTAGAAACACAGAAATAGAAACAATGTACTTTTGACTGTGATCTAACTGACAAAAAAAACTAATTCATAGGCAAAACTGAATGACAAATAATTTCTGCCCTAGGAAACAGGACTCTGATGTTGCAATTTGATCCTTTTGCATGGAGAACTTGCACTGCAGATTTCATCTTCTCTTCATGTAAGGGCAGTTTAGATTGCAACCTGTAGTCCTGTATTTTAGTACAGCTGATTTAGCTGAAGCAATAACTTGGTGGAATGTGAAGCTGGTTTGCTTGTGAAATGTGTTTTCCCTCCTTTATGCCTTCTAGATGAGGGAAATTAAGCATTTCCTTTGCTGCATTGCTTTGCTTGATTCTCACATCCTGGCCTTTTGAGCAGAAAATCTCCCAAACTTCATCATGTAATCTCTGTTGCTTAACACAAACATGGAAAAGCATACTTGAATCTCAGCACTTGCACTGTTATGCCAGCACAAAACTGATGCACACAATTAGAGTTTGTGGCCAAGGAGCTTGCATTTGTACTGCACATTTGTCAACAAAAATATTTCTGTAAATTTTTTTATTAAATGCTATTAATATTTGAAACCTGCAGTTTATAGTTTATTAGCATTCTACTGTTAGCACTGTGAGATGCATGTGTTTTGTCACTAAACCAGGTGCTCTACAACACTTAAAGAATTTCTGAACCAAAGCTACATTAATATGAATAAACACTGACCCTAGAGTCACTTGTGTTCTTATGTCCTGCTGTCTCAGCAGGACAGTGACTACATCACACATAGTTTGTTTCGTGAAGGCTACCAGCTGTTTAGAAAACAGTTTCATCTCGTACTCACTGATGTGCACTGTTTGTCCACCTGATGAATTCTCCATACAATGTTTGTTGCTGATGGCTTCCATTTAATATCAAGAAAGTCTAGGTGCTTCTGAATAACGAGCTCTCATAATTTACTGCACTTCAGTAAATCTGAAGTGTACTAACAGCAAAGATTATACATAAAATTTTTTTTTTAAATGAAGCAATATGAAGCAAACAAAACTTGAGTCATTTTATTAAGAATGTTTTGCCAACTGAGGCATTAGTTACCATAAAACCCAGGAGTGCTGTGGTCACTGGAGTGTTCTGGCTAGGTGTTGCAACTAAAGTAATTTATGGCTTACATTAAAAAAAAAATTAAAAATCTAAATCTGGTTAACATAAATCAATGAGTGGGTAATAATGCATGTGAATACACATTAATGAATACTTACATATGCAGGTGGAGGGGGCACCTCTAAAACTGTTTTGGTTTTGTATGAAAAAAAAAACCTGCATGTGAGAGATTGGTACTATGAATCATATGCCACTGGAAGCCTTTGCATTCTGCAGCAAGTGTGTATATATATGTGTATATATGCTAGTGTGTATGTTCTGACACACAACATCTATGCTTTCCCCTGAAATTAAAGCACAGAATGTAAAATTATCAGGCTGTAACAGTCAAAAAAACTAAAACCAACACTTGCACTGTATTTACACCTTCAGTGTCTTCTGATTTTATTAACTTCTCATGTTTCTTTTGCTGTTAGAATTCCAGGTCGAGTTGATTTCAGTAAAGTTAACCAGTAAAGGAGGAAGGACTGGCCCTGAATTACCACAACTGTATTTTAAGACTTTATCAAGACTTTCATGAGTCTTGTCATTCTTGTGAGCATAATACTCAGGTGTGCAAATCTTTCTGGGCCAGTGTCTTTGAGGCTATGAGAAACTTAACCTTTCCATGCACATCCTGTAGATGTCCCGTTTTTAGGGTGATGATAAATGTAGAATTGCACTCCCCGTGCGGCCGCAGTGATCCACGTCCTCACTGCCCGTAGTCCTGACTTTGTACTGACCCTGACAGTGTCGGGGCAAACGTGCCTGCTCTGGGCAGCACAGGGCTGCACTCACCATCTCTGAGCAGGAACCACAGACACACACTTGCATTCAACTGCCTACCTGCCCCTCAAGGAAGTGCCCCTAGCACCACCTGGAAGAAGGTTGAGCTGGGAGGTGATGTAAAGATACTGTTGGTTTTGTGTTCCTGAGCTAATGAGCTTGGAACTGCTGACTGGAGAATGTTACTGTGTTTTACCTGTTATGTGTAATGCGTGTCTGTTGTAGAAGCACAGAGGTGTACTGGAGTCATTTTAATAAATTAAACTGTTTGCTAATATGACATTTAACAAGCTCTTCTAGTGTTATTTTGATTTTTGTTGTTGTTGTGGTTTTTTAAATAACTTGCTAAGAGAATTCATTCAATAACTTCGTCCCACTGCAGGTAGTTTCTGAAATTAAAGCATTAAAATCTTCTGTTGTAGATGTATCTCTACCAGTGTATGTGCTGCAGCAGAGACACTTAAAAAGCAGGTTGAGGTGACATCCCAACTCCTGAGCCACTGTTTTGTTGCAAAGTGGAGGTGCCATTTTTCCTCTGTGTTCCCCATCCCCATGTACATGAAGTTCTTTTGCAGTTTCTTTCTCCTCATGGGTGTGTGTGTGTCATTCAGGAGCCTGGGATGGCTCTGATGCTGCAGACTTCCCTTCTTGTGGTGATTTCAAGCTGACCTGGAGTCCAATAAGCACCTGTCAGCAATTGTGACAGCATCTGGCAAATGTGAATTAATTGGAATAGGGCTTTAATATAATAAAACCTGCATAGATGATCATTACCTAAATTGAGAAGGAGGGATGCTGATTCACTCTTCAGGAAAAAAAGTTATAATCAGCTGATTCTTTAAGAGGCCTCTAGCAATGTTCACATGCAAGCAAGGCTCAAATTAATTGACAACTCTAGGCTGAAGCAGGAAACTTAGAATTCAATTATTGTCAATATCTTGAATTAAACCCAATTCTTGTTGGTGATGACCTTATATGTTATTTCTGTAAATGTCTTCCTATTTCTCAGTCTTTTGAAATCCCAAATGTCAGATAAAGCACTTATCTCTAGTTTTTGCTTAATTCAGTTTTTCTATAATAAAAGTTTGTCAGGCTTATTTAGAAGGATCATTGCTTTGAGGTCTCTGCTTTGTTCTCTCATGGTACATCGTGTTTTCAGTAGCTCTGTGTTTTGAAGGTAAGATCCACATTGATCTGAGTTGCTGCTTGAAACATTTTCTTTTCAGTCTTTATTTATAGATGTTCCTTGTGTTTTGCAGTGCTGGGTGAGAATTATTGTCCTTATTTATTCTCCTGTAAGTTGGCCAACCTGTTAATGTAATTATCCAAAAGGTATTATCATAGTTGAGGCTATCTTTAGAATAAGGGACTTTCTGTCTTTTCTGAAGAAACATGTAGGAAATGTTCATCACTGTGTGTTGTGCCAGAGTTCAGGCCTGAGAGACCATAAATCCCAAAAAGACTTTCAGCTTTCATCTGTCAAAAAGCATTCACAGTTACAGAAACAAGAGCTATTTAATTACTGAGTAACTATTAGTTATACAAATCTATGTACATGTAATTATGCCATGCAAAATTTCAGTAAAAGATACAAAGCATAATTGCAATGAGTAATTTGCATGAAAAGGTTGTTCTCTAGCACAGTAATAATATTGGTTGTTAAACTGGTAGTATTTGCAATGTCTGGGTCTCAAATGTTTTCCAGAGCCACAGTCCCTGAGAGGTGAGGAAATGCAGATATGGAGATCAGTTTGTGTAAATTAGGCCCAAAGATTCACTGAACCCATGCATGGCTTTAGACACGTGTCACTTCTGATGATGTTTTCTGTTTTCATTTGGGAGTAATTTGAGGAAAGCTCTGTGTACAGGTATAAAGTGGTTTTTCTTCCTCTCGTTGAAACACAAGCCACAGTCAGAATGAAAGAATTTTGGAGTCGAAGGATTACTATTAGAACTGGACGCAATTGTGCGTCTGGTTTGAGTCTTGTCTGTTCAGTACCTTCATTAGTGGCCTAAAGTGGGGAACAGAAAAGAGTTTGCACTTCACATTTGTAGGTAACAAGATCTAGGAGGGCCAGGTAGTCCAGTGGGGGTCATCATGACCCCAGTGGTAATGACACATTTTTGAAAGATCTGAAAGAAGGCAAAAAGAAGAAAGCAGTTCCAACCAGGGTATTACGTCTGAGAGACCAACTGATGTACAGGCAGGAGAGGATGTACACAGGAGAGGAACTAAACCAGCTGTGTAGCAATTCTTGGGAGAAAACTCCAATTTACTGGCAGACCACAAGCAGAATGTGACTCAGAAGGGTGCTGCTGCTGTGGAAAGGGCAGGTGTCACATAATGATACCCTTACTCCTGCACATGAATGACAAACATGGGAGAAAACTTTCCAGTCCATGAGGTCTCAGCTGGGACACCATGGCCTGTTTGAGGAGTTCTATTTGAAGGATGCTGCGGGCAAGGTGGAAGGGAAAAATAAAAGGCTTCCCCTCAGCTCCCTGTGTGGAGAAGGATCTGGGTTATTCCTTGGCTATGGGATACCTAGATTGGATAAAAGTAGTGAATTTAGTCTTCAGTTGCAGTGGGAAAAAAACAGGGTAGATAATTTAAAATCTTTTTACTGTGAGCAAAGAGAAGTGCTGAGATAGATGGCCTGAGAGGGCTAATGTTTCCTTTTCCTGGGGAACACTGGGTTCCTGTCCCTGTTGGTTGGACCTTGCTGTGTGGTGGTGAGCAGAACAGACAGGTGAAGCTCTGCCTTCTGGGCATCTTTCCTGGGCAAAGTAGGAATGTGTTTGTACAGAAACAGCTTGGTCTGGCTGCTTTGGCTGGTGGTCTGGCTGATTCTTAGTGTTTGAGATCAGGAGCAGCTGTAGTATGAATTATACTTTTTGTTCCTGTAATCATTGAGGAGTAAAATATATGAAGGCTTTATTAAGGTTGTTCTGTAAAAATGTTTGCTTAGTGTCTCTGCTGGTCTAAAACCAGATGGAGTGCCAGCAGGGAGCAGGAGAGGACTGGGGAAGAAATCAGACATCACTGTGGCTCTGCATTGTCTTACTGTGTTGTGTGAGCATTTTCATAGAGAGAGGTGTAGGAGTCTCCTACTTTTGCCAGTAGTAAAATCCCTGGTGACTGGAAAAGGGGAGAGGAATCCTGCCCCTGGCATTTCCATCTTCCAGAGTGTTCCTGGCAGATAACAATAATAAATTACAAATTAACCCTGTAATCTGTTAACAGTTTACAGTTTAACTCTGGCACTGCTCTGGAAATACTGAAAGCCAAGTGATATTTCCTGAGCTTCAGGTTTACTGCTGGCTTGACTGTTGCATTATCTCAGGAGTTCAGGTTGTGTCCAGTGATTGTATCTACCCAAAGAAAACAACATTTATAAATGGCACAGAATTGACAATGGCACTACTTATTAATGCATTTTTGTTGGAAGAGTTTCCAGGATCCCCCCAAAAGTACTTAAGCAGCCTCTTTCAGAGAGCTCTGTGCTGTGTGAGGGCTGCTGTGTGATTGGTACCTGGGATGGCTTGTTATCTCCTCACTGTAGCTGTCTGTAAAACCAGTGTCACACCTTTGACTCGGCGTCCCTCTTTGGACAAGGCTGAGGAGAGGCTGAGGGATTGGTTTTGTTCCCCAGTTAAACATTTTGCATAGCTATGTAAAGTTTCAGGGGCTCACCTTATGACCATGCTAATGTATGTTTTTTTTAATTTAGCTGAAGCCTAATTTTAGCCATGGTGTTCAGCTCTTTTTAAATCAGGCTTCCTCTTGTCTCTGCAAGATGGAGAAGGCAAATTAAACTACTACCTGTTGGAAGGCAGTAAAAGCCTTTTTCTGTGTTGATATTTCCCCTTCGTTAAACTAAATTATTGTAGTTCAGCACCTTTGCCTGCAAGTCTCTCCCTTTGTCTTGCTGGCTGGCTGGCCATTTATAGCCTCCAGTTTCCTTAGTTTATCCTTGAAAAAATGGTTTTTAATCCCCCAAAAGAAATCATTGCATGTAATAAAATGAATATTCCCTTTTCTAGGAGAGGAGGAAGTTTAGACACGTTTTGTGTTTACATTTTTGTAGTAGTTAGATATGATGTGAATTACTTTTGGTACTGGGCTTTAAAACTCCTGCATTCTTCCCTCAAAACTGCAGAATATGTCCCTTTTACCCCAAAATTTTCTTTTTTGTCCAGGGGCCTAGGAAAACTGGTTTAGGTATTAGGAGAATTCTATCCTAATGTAATCATTAACTCAAGTTGTAGTTTACAGAAGTCTGAAGCAAAGAAGCGTAGATGTATTAGAAGCTGGTATTTCTGGATATATTCCAGAGAGCTGGGAGAGCACACCAGGGCAGGAGGTTGTGTGTGTGTTTTTGTCTTTTAATTGGTTTATATGAAGTTATCCCTTTGTCAATGCAGAAGGCAGTAAAAATGAAAAATGTTGGAATCAGTGACACATGTAGTTAATTTTCTGAACTAAGTAACTTAAGTACAAATTGGTTATTAATAATTCAAAGCAAAATGCTAGATAAGAAATTGAAGCAGCTTGTCTATAATTTTCAACCATTAAAAGATTAGTCTGAGCACGGCAGTCCAAGGCTCCCTTATCTCTTATTAAAGCCTCACTTCTTCATTTATTAAAGAATCAGATCCAAACGATGCAGCAGGCCTGAGAGGTTGCTGCTGCAATAGCCTGGTGCATCCTGCCCTGCTGCACTCAGCAAAGCTGGAAGATGGGTTTGTGCAGGAAATTTTGGGTATGCAGGACCTCCTGGAGATAACTGGCACAGTGAGACTCCTGCTCCAACTAGCTCAGGGTGATTTTCTTCTTCAATACAGTCTCTCACTTTCTTCAGTTCCCCCGTTCTTGCTCTCTGACTACAGCAATGTCCTCTGTGTGCCCTGGTATAGTGATTTCTTTCTCCCAACTCATTCTCACACAAGCTCTTAACCTGGAGTCTGCCTGCTCACTGCTGTGTAAACAACATAAGGGGTTCTGTTTAAATTGCCTAAGAAAACACTCTTCCCCGACTGTCTGCCTGCTTTAGCATTCTGGCTGTACTTGTATGAATTGTATCTGAGATCTATCACAGCTACAATCAAATTAAATAAAACCAGACTTTCCAAAGGAGATATGTAGTTGCCACTTTCATCCATGGCCAGAAGAAATTCCTGATGACTGTAAAACAGGGGACTAAGGACTTTGCTCCCAGCATTTTTTTAAAAACTTTTTTCTTTAGAGAAGTGTTGTCATTTTGCTCCTAGCAAAACACAGACAAGCCCAGCTCCATCCCCAATGTGTCCAGCAGATGGTGGTGGAGTTTCATCTACAGCTGCGATTCCTGCTGAGGGACTGGGCACCACCATTCCCAAACCTCAGTCCCCGGCCTGTCCCTTAGAAACAGAACATCATTTCCTGGGCAGCCAGCTGCAATATTTGCTAGACATAGGAAGCACTTCATTTGGAGTTGGTTTTATATGTTGCTGTGATTGATTTTTATAGTTGCAGGAGTCAGGCAGTGTTTGACACCTGACACAACCACCACCACCTTGAAGGACCATGTGGGTTTACTCATCTTCAAGTGAAAATGTGCATCAGGAGAGAAGCTCTTCACCCATCTTCTTGCTGCACTCTCTGGTCCAGACAGGCATTTTTAAGAAACTAAGCTATCGCTCCAAGACCTGGCCAGAACATGGCTCAAGTTTGGAAGTGTCCCAGGTGCAAGGCCAGAGTTCTGGGTTGAAGATCTGTATCAGACCCCCTCCCCCTGCCCCAGGTAAACCAACGAGGCAGGTTTACAGCTTTGAAAGGCAGAGAACTGGATCTTCTGCATGGTAGGTGGAAAGGAGAGCGACTGGCAGGGCTGCCAGCTCAGCTTATCCCCTGTCCTGGGCTGATGTTATGAAGCCACTTTATTCCTTAACCATCCTCTCAATGCCCAAGGACGCTGTGCCTTTGCGATGGACCCGGGGCCGGAGCCACGGGACCGAGTGCGGGGCGGTTGAACGGCTCAGCCCAAGGGCTCGGGGGCTCCGGGGCTCGGCAGGGAGTGCGCCGGGAGCGCTGTGCTGCTCTTTGGGTTTCTTTTGTGTTCCAGCTAGCAGGAAAAGGTTCTGTTGGTTTTTCTCTTGTTCTTTTCCCCCTTCCCTCCCCTTGCCTCACTGCCTCCCTTCCCTCCTTGCCGGTCCAGGAAGCCTGCGGGGGTGGCCCCAGCAGGCTCGCAGGGTGGCCCCAGCTGGTCTGAGCCTGTGTGTCTGTTCCCCCTTGGGAATTTGTTGTATTTGAGGGTTTGTTGTTTTTTTTTTCTGTTCTACCCTGTTTTGTTTGGTGTTAATAAACAGTTTGTTTTTTCCCACTTTCACTTGCTGTGACCCACTTGTCTTATTGGTGGAGGAAAAGGGGAGGCCCTTTTCCCTTTGGAGGAGACACTCACTCCAGAGCGTTTCCTCCTGAAATTTTGTCTCCAAAACCGAGACATCCCCCTTTAGATATAAATCTTCCTATGATGCTGCAGGACAACTCCAGGACTTTGTCTGAGTATGGGTACAAGGTGTTATCACAGTATCACATCATCTTCATAAATATTCTGCAAAGCATTACAAGCACTAATTCAATTTTAAAATATTCTGCAGGCTTTTCCTTGTGAAGATAACCTTCTTGACCTCAAGTATCCCAGAAAGAAGTCATTAAAACACCAGTGAGCATGCTAATTCATCAGCACACAGAAGTTTTTTACTTAAAATCCTTCTGTTGGCCCCTCTAGTGCAAAGCAGATTTGAACATGTCCTCAGTAAAAACTGAGGAGTCCACTGAGTTTAGGAAATCCTTCAGGGTAGGGGAGAGAGTGCTGTTCACTGCTGCACAGCTCGGGGTGTGAGCTGGACAGGGAGATGACCGGGGCCCTGCTGAGCATCTTTGTCCCAGTGTCCAGGTGGCTTTGTGATCCCAGGAAAGGTCACTCATATGCATGTCTTGACAAGAGTGTTGATCGCAACAAATCCTGCTCTTTCCCCATCCCTTTCCCTTTTCAGTTCCTCCCCAGTGCTGTGCCCCCTGTTCCAAGGCAGCTGGCTTGAGGCTTTGCTGGGAGCACAGCTGAATGAAACTCTGCACCTTCACCCCCTCCATCCCTTTTTCCTAAGGATTATTTTTCAGGTACACCAAAGTCCCAGCTCAGCTCCCTGCAAAGCACCGCTGGTCACTGTCAGCATGCTTATGGACAGAAACATGTTAGAGCTGGCACCAGGGGAGGAAAGCAAAGGCAAGATGGGCCCACATGTGCCCCACACTTCAATCAGAGTGTGCTGCCGAGGCACCGTGGTTGGGGAGCTTGGTCCAGTGATCCCTTGACTTGATACAGAACAGAGACAAGATCATTTGAATGTCTGCAGGAAGCAGCTGCAGGCATTGTATGATAAGAAATAAACCAACTTCTGCCTTTCTGTCTTGGAAGCAGCTCATGCTACCCCTTGTCTCCTCACAAGGGGTGAGAGCAGCTCTTGGATCAAACAACAGCAGGTGGCTGTGGAGACAGGCAGCCACATCCCAAGGAGCCCTGGGGAGCCCCAGGAAGCCTTTCCTGAGGGACTGGAGGCTGTCAACACAGGCTGCTGTGGGGGCAGATAGCTTCAGGTTACTTGCTGAATTATGCCATATGCCATTAAATCATCCTACATTAGACAAATCTATGGGCTTGATGGTTTCCCTTTTTCAGCACAGCTGAATGGAGATGCAAACACACAGAACACACTCTCTTTCTCTATAATTTTCCTCTGCGTGGTAGATGCGACCTGAAAAATAAACACACGTTTCCCTGTGGGCTGTGATGTTTCTCTGCCTGGTGCTTGTGTTTGCCAGCTGTAACACATCCTTTCCAGTCCGGTGCCTTTGCTGTTGTCACTGTGATCCCCACCACATCTCTTTGGTACTGCCCTGCAGCAGGATGGGACCGTTTCCACTCTGCTCCAGCCTCAGTTAAACAGTGCTTTATTTCTCTGCTGGCACCAAGACCTGTTTGCAAGTGAGGCAGAGGTAGAAGCCTGACATCATTGAGAGGCCTCAAGAGCCTCAGTCCGGCCTGATCTGCTTGTGGCTGTGCTTTGCAATTCTAAGAAATGAGGTTCTTCAGACAGCTGGGATGTCTGTCTTCTTTTCCAGACAATTTTCAACCAACTTGCACAAGCCAGGGTGATTGCAGATGTCCTAACAAGCTCTCCTGCCATCACGACGCAGTTCAGCTCGGTTGCCCTTTCTGGGTGCAGCAGCTGGGAGGCTGAACTGCTCACACTGACCAGCCCTCGGTGCCCTTGGGTCAGCTTCTGCTGACCCACTGTGTGCCTGTGGCAGACGTCAAAGGGCTGTGGGAAGATGTCTGATGAGGTGGTGGTTAGAGGAGACAGGACACGGATTCACAGGAAACAACATTTCATTGGTTTTGCTTCGTGGCCTGCCATCCGTTACAAGTATAGATAGATCATCCACTCCTTTTAAATTCCCTCTGTTACTGGCTTCTGGCACTGACTGTTTCCACACAACCCATAGGGGACACAATTGCTGCTAGAAAATGAGGGGGAAAAACAAGTCTTTAATTTGACCTGCAACATCAGAGAATTTGAGAAATTGTGAGTGTTTTTATAGAGCTTTTATATCATCACCCTTTTCAACTGAGCATCCTGAATGCTTTATAAATATTAATTAAGTCTCATGTGGCTCCTCTGAATTACGTAAAGACAGAATTGCCTCATCCATCAGAAGAGAGGATTCAGAAACTGCTTAACAATTTCAGACACCATTAAATGACACCAGTTCAGTAAATAAGAACATAACACCTGCTTGAAACTTTTGGCAGGAGAAATAATGAAGTAACTGGATTATATCTTTCCACCCTTGCAAAAAAGTAATGTTGGGCCATGAAGAGCTACATGAGGACCTCTCTTCCTCCTCTTCTCTTCTTCTGTCTCTCCTCTTGCTTTGTGGGAAAACTTTGTCTCCCTGGGTAAAATTTATCTAAGATTAGGGATTAATTCAGAAAGGAATCAAGCCAAAGGGAAAATACTAATAAAATCCTCACCCTTTATCCCACTCCTAGAATATTATTGATGGCTGACACCAGGAACAGCTGGAAGAGAAGGCTGGTCCAACAGGCTGGAGATGCTGGGGTAGTGCAGGACTTAAGGGAACTCCATGGAGCAGTGCGGAGCTGGGAGCAGGACGGTGAAGCCAGGCATGATGTGCAAACCTCCTTAGACAGCAGAACAGAGTGGTTTAAAGGGCTGCCAGTGTAGTGGTATCAGTGTGTAGGGGATCCTGCTTCTTCAGGAAGGAATTTCAAGATTATTCCCAGTCATCAGAATCACAGAGGCTTACCCAAAGAGATGAGCTGAGAGCAAACTGCAGGCCAATTGCATACCATGTGTTAGATAAATCAATTACCACAGCCAGATGAAGAACTTGGGCTTGGACTCCAGGTAATTTAAAAACTTAACTCGTAGTAGAGACTGGCATTTAATGAATTCAGAGAGGTATCCGATATTTACTCAAATTTCTCAAGTCCTACTGCAATTATTCTCACTTTCTCTTTCAAATGCCTGAGAAAGGTACTGGATTGTTTCCTCAGCTGGACTTCTCCAGCTGTGTCTTCTAAAGCCACTATGGATAAATGGTTTCTAAGAAGACAACAACAGACCAGGATAAAAGTAAGGTACAGAATAAGAAATTACATTGGAAAATCCAGGGATTTTTTTTTTTTTAGTATACCAGATACACCAAGGCAATCTTGATATGCTTTAAAATTTCAGTGACAACAGAGGCAACGGACACAAGCTGCAACAAGGGAAATTCCTATCAGGTACCAGGGAAAACATGCCCAGTGAGGGCAGTGAAATCCTGCAGCAAGGGCACAGCAAGGCTGGTGGATCTCTGCCTGTGGAGGGGTCTAACACCAGACTGGACAAGGTCTGAGCTGCCTGTCCAAAGCTGGCCCTATGTCGAGGCGGGGGAGGGGCGGGGGTGTCTTGGACCACCAGACTTCCAGTAGTTCCTCTCAACCTACATGATTCCATTATTTTGCTCCTGTTGGGAACTGGAACAGAACTGTGGAATCTCTATGCTTTAGATCTCCAGGACATCCTTAGACAAACTAGCAGACATGGGCAGCCTTTGAGACACTTAATTTTGTGTTGCTGTGAGAATTATGATCACTGTAAGGCCATGATTGCTCTGCTTGTTTAAAAATGTAAAAGTGAAACCAGTTTTCTTATTGTATTTCCTTTCTTCACCACGTATGAATTCAGCCCTGCTGAGTTTTAATTTACTGTGAATATTATGGCTTTGTTTCCTCCAGAACTTCTTTTGAAGAGCCCTTGTAAAGAATTGCATGGACTTTGAATGGAAATGAGAAGTAATTCAAAGCATGGATCTGTTAATCCTGAGAGCCTCAGTGCTACATCTTCATACACATTGGGAAAATATGCAAAGGTTCAGCAATCAGTTACAGCATGGCTGCAATGAATCTCTTATTAGCTCATGCAAGGCACAATACATGAAGACTGATGAAGGAGGAAGGAGGTGAAAGTGAATTTTTTTTGTTTAAATGGTCCCAGTTCAATCAATTCTCTGTCTTCTTGGCACGATAACCCAATCATGATTGTCTCTGTGAAAAAAGAGGATTGGCACCACTTTAATGTATTTCATTTCACAGCAGTTGTTTTCCTACACATAATATTTATAAAGGAAAACTAACAAAACTCTAGGTAAATGAAAATTAAGTTAATTACTAGGTAGATTTCTCTGTCTTCCTCCTCTATTGGATCTGTATCCCCTTTCTGGTTTTGGCGCTTTTTTTAAATTTTTACTTTTTAAAGAAATGCTACATAACTAGCATTTAACAAACACCAATTTCTTGCCTCTCCAGTCAGGAAAAAAAGGAGTGTGTCTTTGCACAGAAACAAATAGTAACAACAGAATGCTGGGAGCAGCTCAGTCAGGTTATAACTTTGTCTCATCCAAAGGTGTTTGTGAAGAGCACTATTAATTTCCACTGACATGAAGGAGGATTTCAGCGGTGATTTACCATTTGTCTTTGTTTCAATTAATGGTTTGGCTCCCGGGTAAAATAACAGAAAAAACAGATGTACTCAGAGTAACCCAGAAATTCTTTCATTTCTTACCCCTCTTTGTTTTTAACATCTCGAGCTTCACGTAGAGTTAACAATGTGTCAACACTGCCATTAAAAATCTCTGGTTCTGTTTTTATATATGTGAACTGTAAAAAAATTTGCTTCATGCTCCAAATTTGCAGGGTCTTGCTCATGAGATCCTGTGAAACATTTTATGAGTTCATAAAAATGTGGTAGACTTTGCTCCTGTTCTTGGATTCAGTCTCTTCAATCTCTACCACAAAACTTTAATAATGTGTTTTTAATACACTTTTATTAGTGAATTTCTTACAGAACCTATAATAAAATTGTTATCAGAGTTTCCTTATAGCTTTGTTTCTTCTTATCACAAATGAAAAAGCAAGCTTGCTGTTTCAGCTGCATTAGAAATTGATTCTTGACTCAGGTAATCACCACAGTCCTTGTTTCTCAGAAAGGTTATCACGTACTTGCACACTTGCACAGCTCTCACATTTCCCTCACTTCAACCTCTCCACTCCACTTGTTTTAAATAGTTCCAGAAGGATTTTGAGTGGCATGGGCAGCCTGGCAGAGATCTTTAAACAGCGTTACTGTACCTAAAAAATTTCCCTGGGGAGAATTTTAATTCTGCAGAGTACCTCTCCAAAGTGGTTGGGGGAATTAGGTTTCAAGAAGGGAAGAACCCAGGAGTTTCATTTGCTCAGCAGAGCTGAAATAAAGCAATTTATCTGTGATATTGTAGAGCTAATAAACACAACCCTTATCATGACTCTTTATTTTCTGTGGAGTGTCAAAATGCAGGATTTGTCCTGCTGTAAGGAAACCATCTGTGTCATCCTGCCCCTGACAGCAGCTTGGGGCATGGGCTAAGACATAAGTCAAAAAACCCTCACAGTTAAATAACTCACCTTAAAAATTCATTTCCAAATCTCTACCTTCATGCCCAAGAGCACAGGCTGAAATGCAGGATAGCTTTTATTGTGTGATCTCCTGCATCCCTCAGCGGTGCAGCATCAATGAGTTTCAAAGGCTCATTAGTGCTTGCATGAATTGCTCCTGTAAACTGGCAGGCATTTCCTCTGACCACGCTGCACTGGGTTTCCAATTCACATTAACTCGATTATCTCTTTCCTTTCATAAGGATGTGTGCAGGAGAGCTCTGCTTCGATATCCCACTTGATATTTTACAACTGTATCTCCCTCTCTTCTCTTTTAACTGCTATTCCTGCTCTGCAGATGATCATTTGGATTAGATGTTGGGGTGTGCATCAGCATATGTGAAAGAGATATTTAGTATGGAATAGGTCTTTTGCTGGTCTATATAGATGTGAAATTCATTGTTTATTGTTTCTGATGCTGAATTATGTTGTAAAGTTTATTTTTTCTGATGGTCAATTCTACTCACAGGCTGCCTTTTAGTTGGGGGGCACTGGATGACACTGTTTCAGGATAAGTTTTCCCACTGCGGGATAATTTTTAAGCAAATGTCAGTAATATTCCTCACTTCTACAACAGAGAAAGAAATAAGTAGTGGTAGGCAGTGAGACTCAGCCAATTGAAGAAAACATAACAGGAATCAGCTCCTGCTCCACGGTGAGATTTGGGTAGTGTGGATGTGCCCTGCATGTGTTATTTGTGTGTGTGCAGGAACAGAGTCCTTCCTAATCCCTCCTTGCCAGGGTGTACTCTGACCCCATAAATTTGGGCTATGTTACACTTTTGGTTTCATAAAGCTGCTGCCAGATTTGGGGAAGAAATTAGGACTTTTAAAATTAGGACTTTTCCTTCAAAAATTAAAGTTAGAATTGAGAAACATGTTGTTGTTTCGTCCTTTTACTTCCCTCTGTCCCATCAGGCTGCAGCAGTGCCTGTCCTCCTTCCCAAGAGCAGATTGTCAGTGCGGGTTGCAGGCTCCCATCTCTGCCTGGTGCCAGGCCACAGCACTGAGTGCATCCTTTCTGCTGATCTTCATACTGTCCTAAAAGCCCAAAAGAGATTTTTCTCCCTACTCACTCAGGAATTAGGCTCTTGGGTTACTTCAAGTCTTGACCACTGAACTGATATGTTCAATGACTGTAATTGTTCACACAGAGACCTCTGAAAACCACCCAGGACAATGAATGTGAACCCTTGAACCTTGAACCCTTTTTCCTGAAAAAGAGCTTGTGTGGCAGAAAGATGGAGTTTTCTTGTTACTCTGTTCTGTGGTAAATCCCTGTTTAGATGTTTTAAGAATGGCATTTTACATTTTTTTCTTTCAATTTTGCTCATGTATGAAACTGTCTGAAAGCAGCAAGGGAAATGAGCCTGAGAGGAAAGACATGGCAGCAGATTTCTTGTCACCTGGATAAGGATGGTGACAGGAAGAGGTTACTGCCCTTACAATACCTGTCTGCTAAGGTTAACAAATGCTTCCAACCACATCCCAAGTTTGCTCTCCTGTAGAACATTAAAAACCACCTAACTGAATCCTGTGGAACCTATGTCCTCTAGCAAGGCTCTTGTGATTGCTGGAACCAATAAGGTGCTCTACCCCTGCAGGCAGAGTGAATATTATCCTGGAGAGGGACCACAGGGTTGGAAGGGAGGCACAGCACTGCTGAGCAGAGAATTGTACTTCAGATTATTTGTGCAGAGCTGTAGTGCAGGAGCCCTCCAGTGAGTCTCTAGTGTGCCAGACTACACAGCCATTCAGAAAGACCTACTTTATGTAGGAGTCATCTCTCTGCATCCGCAGTGGGACTGACAAAAGTATCACAGTCTGACTAAATTCCTGTGAAATCTCATTTGACTGGCCTGGCAAATGATGCTTACCTGGCTAATCCCCATCTTTAGAACAAGCTAAAGTAAATTCTGAGACTTGAATGTTTGTGTTCCTTGAATCATCGGGATAAACATCTGAAGGTTGTGGTAGCGCCTTGGGTCCATCAGTAATAAAATATGTGTGTGAGCTTGTGCTGTCATTTGTCCCATTTCTAGTAGCATTTTACCTGGTAGAAGCAAGCAGAGAGACAGAATGGCCAGGAGTGATAAACTGCTGTGTCAGAGAGTCAGTAAACCTTAGCCACAGAGTCCTTCTGCTTGTCATAAGCAAGTGATTTAAAACTTTCATGCTTTAGCTTCTGCCAGCACATTTTGCACAGATCATCTCTCTTCATCCCACCTTGCAGCTGTCGCCTCCAATGGAGAGCTTTGAAGTCATACAGAAATCACCTCTACAAACAGGACTAAGAAACCACAAAGAAAACTCATTTACTCATTGCTTGTGGTAATCAGAAGTTACTGATTTGTAGCTTCTCTTCAGCAAGAGCTGCAAATCAGTGCTTTCCCCATGGAATCTCTTACCAAAAGCTTTCCTTTAAAGGAAATTTAGACATGAAAATGAGGGTGAAATGCTCGATGGTCTCTAAGGTTTTGGAGCATTCAGTTCCTTCTACAATTAATGGAATTTGGGCCTGTACATGCCTTATGTGGTTTTGAACATCATGCTTGACTAATATTGAAACTGGCAGAGCTCATTGCCAGCTCCCGGGGGTGAGCACTGGCAGGGCCTCCCGGGAGCTGAGAACTCCAACAGCCAGCAAGAAGGAGGATGTGCTCCTTCATGAAGATATGAAATGCTTTGCTTTCCTAGCTGCGAAGCCACAGCAGTTACAGATCTTCAATGGCACCTTCAAGTCTTCAATTTCACGTCTTCATATGTTCCAGAAGTCTTCAATTAATTAACTAGGCAATTATCTTTTAATAGCTCTTTTCTGCTGCTCTGGGCTACACATGTCCCTTTGGTTGGCTGCTACGTGACTTCATCCAAGGACTAAACATTCTATTTTTTATCTTTAGCAGTGCTTGGAGACCTCCTTCAGCACAAGACCACCTCGTCTGCACTGCTGGCAGTGTCTACACAGAGCAAAAAGTGGTGTTTGTGGCAATAACTGTGATCTGCAAGGTCTGTCTCCAGCTGGGGGAAGCAGTGAGCACCACTGCCATAACAAGCAGGGGGGCCATTATTAGGGTCACATTTCATGTAAGCTGTGCAATGAGAACTCGGATTGGGGGTATTTAGGTACCAATTGGTAACTCTCTTGTAGCTTTTGTCAAACCTACTTAAATACCTGCAGTAATGGTTAATGTAAGTGCTCCAGCTTGTTCCATGTGAAGTGGGAATTTTGCATGTTTGTTGTGACTCCTGCTTTGATTGTGTCTGGTCTGATTCCCACTGCTGGAGGCTGCTGCAATGAGAAATGTGATGCTTAGAATCACTCATTGTTGCACAATGCAAACTGCAAAATAAATCCTGGGAAAATTTGGCAAAAATCATGGACTTTCATCTCAGAGCTGAAATGTGTTTGTTTTAATAGCTGTTCTGGGAGGCGCACTTTGAACTCCTTCTTAAAAAAGGCTTGTTTTAAAATTGTGAAAGATTGTACTTCTGCAGATTTCATATTGATCTTCTGTCATTTGAGGATTTACAAATAGAATTGTTGCTTTTTTGCTAGTTTTAAAAAGTAAAGATTTTCTACTTCCAGAAAATCCAGGAGCAGAAAAATTCAACAGCTCTAGGATGGATCACACCACCAATGGCAGACTCAAAATAGGACATTTTAAAAAGTGAGTTGTTTGGATGCATGAAATTTGTATGCTCATACCTGAGAGGATTCTCTTTGGTGCAGCTCCCTTTTAGGAAATCTTACAGTATTAATCTCACAGTGATAGACATGAATTTTCTCTATCCAAACACTGATGAACAATTTGAAAAAAGCAAACAGACTGTGATGAACTGTACAAAATCAACCTTGTAGCTGACAACTTTGTGTTCTGCAGAAGAATCACACAATTAGAACTGAATAATAATGTTTTCCCTTTCATTTGTATATTTCATGTTAGGTTTGAAAAATGTTCTATGGAATTGTCATGTCCTTGCACAGTGCTGCTAAATATCTTTTTCCCATGTGACGGGAAATAAATGTGAATGACAAATGGTACCCCTGTGAATGGTAAATGAAGTCAGAGAATTCAGAGATGTGAGAGAGGCCGGAGAATGCCTGAAAAGTCAGAGCCAAAGAATGAAATCCAGCTTCTAACCCCTGGCTCATACAGGTCTGCCAGCTCTCAGGAAATCTTTGTAATTCTTACAGGTTTTGGCTAAAAACCCTGATGTAGGAAAGGGAAAAAGAAAATCAGCATAGTTTGGATTGACCTTTCAGTTCTGAGAGAAAACTTTAGAGGTGTCAGGGATCTAATTAACTGTATAATGGGACACAGTTACTTTGGAATATACATTTCACTCCAACTAGGAATCAGAAGTAGCCATGTAAATAGTGTAAACAGTATAAAATAGGGTAGAATAAAGCATTTCTGTGGGTCCAGTTCTCTGGTGTTTTACAATTTAAGATCAAGAAATTAATGTACCATGATTCAAACAGTTCAAAATACCCCACAAGAGATAATTAATCCAAAAGTACTTACAAGCAATAATTCAGTCAGCTGGTGAACTGAGTGCTAATGATGAGCAAGGAAGACTTCCAGCACTTGAGAACTGTTAGCTGGATCACCTAATCTGGTACTGAAGATAATTGCCTAGCAATATTTGTGAAAAAACAAACTGAAAAAAAGCTTAATCCCAGCACGTGTTCACGTAGTTGAAGGAGAGCCCAGAAAGCTGCTGAGATCATAAAATTGAAGATTATTTTTTGTTGGCTTTTATACTGGAGTTACAATTTACAAATGTAATCTTTCACATGCAGGGTGGGTCACACTGGCAGCCCCGGAGGGCACTAATGTCCCTTTGTGTCCCTGCCCAGCTGCTCCCACCCCTGCCCATGGTCCAGGAGACCCACAGCAGGCAGCCAGGGCTGTGATTGTGACTCTGGCTCCTGGCTGGACCTGGACCTGCCCTGTAAGGAGCCTGTCTCCTGGGTTGATCTCTTGGAAATTTCTCCTAGCTTTGTCTCCAGTTCAGTCTTTCTGAAACACCCCTTTTACTGTCTTATCCCAGATGTAGAAGTCATCCACTAAACAATTTCTCCAGTGTTTTCTGGGATGGTTGACTGTTTTTCACTTTTTGGGCTAAAATGCTGTGTAGCAGATACTCCTAAGTGCTGTGGAAGGAAAGGCAGCAGCCAACACTCAGGCCTCACTGTAGGTTTGTCATGGATCCCTTGGAATGGGAAACAGTGGTTCAGCTGAGAACCGGGATGAAAGAAAGAGATATTCTCAAGGTTTCCAAACTCTGGGGAGATAAATCAGTTGCTGAACAGTTCTTAGCCAAAGAAGCATCTACCTGGCCACCTCCTGTACCCCACAGCAGGGAGCTACCCTGACCAAGTAATTTTTGTTCTCCTGTTCTTCCTTTGAGGTGAAAGGTGAGTGCTTTGATGAAGCCACTTCTGGATGGGATTTTACCAAATGTTTGGCAGTATTTGAATTTTCAGCTGGGCTCTGGGAAGCTGATTTGGGCCAGTGGAGCATTCCTCAATTACAGTGACTGGAAGGTCAAGCATATGCTCCTTTATTGAAGATGCCTATAGTACCTGGGAAGAATAGAAAGTTTCTAAAATATCTTAGGGAAAGAAAAACAAATAATCAAATAAGCATTTTACCCATGAACCAGAAGAACAGCAAGCTAATTAAAAAGTGACGCTTCCTCACACACACACACACACACACAAAAAAAAATGCTGGGACAAAAAGAAATAGCTTTAATAAGACTAAGAGGAAGGAAAATGGTTTTGAGATTTTTGTTTGGGGGTTTTTTTTGTTTGTTTTTCACACTAAAACTCAATTTAATTGTTAGTGGAAGATCACACATCAGAAATGCAGCTTTTTCGTCCATGGTATATTTAATGCCAAAACACATCTAACAATGCATCTCCTTGCCCAGTTGCTTCCATGGATTTCCTGGGAAGTTGGAGAGCTTCACTTTGGTCCAAACAGAGCTGATAGCATCTGTATTAGCAGAGTGGAGAAATAAAAGTTTGCTTGTTGTTTGCCTCCAGCTGTTGGATGCATCTCTGAGCTTCCTCTTATTTTCTAAGGGGAAAGCTACAGGTAAAGGAGATTCAGGCTATGTAGCTTCATCACCACAGGCTATTTATTATCATTACAAAGCAAAGAAAGATACTGTTTACTTTTGATTTAATTGCAGTATATTCCCACATATGACTTAATACTTTATTGGGCGCTCACACTAATCTCTGTAGTAATTTTCTCTGCCTCTGGGCTCATGATCTTATGAAGATTTAGGGGATTTGTTTCAAAATCCATTCTCTTGTGGGCTTCTAGGGTTTTTGTGATGTCAGTTGCTGTACAAATTCTTACTCCCCACACAATGTGCAAATTAGTTTTGAAAACAATTTCACATTTTACTGGGAAAATAAAAAGGCAATCATTTTGGTTACCATTAGAAAATAGTGTGGACAGGAATGGTGACTGAAGATTTTTTCATGACACTTAAAGCAACACGTGGGCATTTCTCTTATCAAAACAGTGCACCATGTTTTAATTCAGCAGCAGTAATAACAAAACCAAGAAAAGCCAAATTTCTTGAGCAATGCATAGTGTGTCATGGCTTTCCTTACTGATGGCACTGGTGTTGGTTTTGCTGCAATGCTAACTAGTTTATATTTATTGTCAATTCTGTTCTGTGATTCTGCACATTTGCCAGATAATATCCAGAATGCAAAATGCTATTTTGTAGAAAACAGCAATAAAATTACTGTATAGCTTCCTCTGTGTGCTTTAATTAATCAAACAAAAGACTCTCTTTGGAACACAGCACAACTAATTCTGGCTAAGGGACAAAGATGAAACATTTAACTACCCTATTAGACAATCTCAATGAAAAGGCACATGAAGCTGAGTGAAAGAGATAGGGGAAACTTCTCTGTAAGCACAGGGAGAACTTCAAGTGTAAATTAGATGAAAAAGAGAGTTGTGTGTGTTGAGTCTAGAAAAGATTGGTAACTACAGTTTGGGGGTGGGGGCGGTTTAGGGTTCTATTGCTTTGGTGAGATCTTCTGTGCTTAATGATTGGAGATCAGTCCTAACCAAAAGCAAGTTCAGTCTGATATGAAAATGCTTGAGCATTTTTATTGTATCTGGCACATCTTGAGCATCTTTACTGTATAAATAAACTCATAAGGAAGAAAGAAAACATCTTGGTAGGCACTGAGAAAAAGACCCACTGCCACTATCCCAGGTGGAGAACCTGAGCCTTAATCTGAGTTCCCACAGGCAGCAGATGGGCCATGAGTTCAGAGAGGTTTCAAGGTCCAGGAAAAACTGAATCACTTTCAAAGGGTTTCAAGGAGAGTTAAGGACAGCTCAGAAATCCTCCTGGTTTATTCAGGACTAAGGCCCAGGAAAGTCTGTGAAAATGTTTGTGTTTCCTGTAGTAGATTCAGAAGGACACCCAAAATATTTCTCCTTACAAAACCTGCTAATGCCACATAAAAAGAAAGCATGCAGGTAACTGTGAATAGCTAACTGTTGGAAGTCAACCTGGAGGATAAGGATTTACAGGGGTGAATCACAGCTTACCTACTGCTTGTCTCCTGTCTTTTGTGCCTGGGCCTTAATGTCAAAAATATCATCAGACCACCTAACCTGAGCTCTGTCATCCAGCTATTTTTATTGAGCCTGTGAACTCCATCTGATCAGCCAGTTTTGTCACATTGCTCTGATTTAGCTGCTAACTTAATCAAAAGAACATCTTTCCTGCAGAGGAAAAATGTACAAAGATTTCTTGTGCCAGTTTTTGAGTGATCAGCTGCTCTGGGAACTTCTTTCCCTTTAGTACAATTCATTTAATCCCATGCCTATTAGGAAGGGCACATCTATACTTAACTCATGCATCTTGAGTGTTACAGATATTAACAATGGCTGACCCAGTCCTTTCCTTCTAAGGATGCCTTCCAATCCATTTTGTCCTTAGTTCTGTAAAAAGACTCATGTTTTACCAATGTTATGTGATTTGTGTGATTCATTGCTCACACCTGCAATATGAGACCTTCTCCACTTGCTCCAGGTGAAGCTGAGATGATGACTTAATTAGCCAGTTCACTGAAGAAGATAAAACCTGAAGAAAGAAGCTGTGTTGAGGGTTGTGGAGAGTGGTTGGGGGTTGTTTGTTTGTTTGGGGTTTTTTTTTGGGGTCCCCTCCCTGTGGGTCTTTGTGGGAAGAAGGTGCTCTTTGGAAAAAGATATGGTGGAAGGTAAGTAATTTTTGGGATCCTGCTGGGGCAGGAGAAGTGAAATCCAGAAGCTGGCTGAAATGGTTATATGCCTGGAGATTAGGTATGTAAATATATTGTAGTTCTGACTACTCTTAGCATCCACTAATTTCTGGAAATGTGGAATCTGTTTGGTGTTGTTGAATGGCATATGTATAAGTACTGTGCCTTGGATAGGTGACAGTGGTGAGCTACATCTAATTCATCATTAGTCCTGAGGAAAATTAGATTTTAGATCTTACTATGGGATCCCTTTAAAGGGCTTGTTTGGGAGCTCTTTATTCAGTGTCAAAACAGTAATCAGCAGAACTCTAGATGTGGGTGTAAGCTTCCTATACTGCTGAATACAGGAGATATAGTTCACTTCTTCTTTCTGTAAAACAGGGCTGCTGTGGGCCCTACTAGCTTTAGATCACATGTGCTGGAGGCTAATCCTCTCTCAGGAAATGTTGATGCCTGTAACAGGGCTCTAGACTAATGTGGCAGAGATTTTGAGCATTGTATTTTGTTTGTTTCTTAATGTGGAAGAGATTCTGTAACTAAAATCTATTTGTCTCCAGGTGATCTTCATAGTCTACTTAATGTAAGCATTTTCTTATTAGATTACTGTTTGCCTCTCTGCACAGTTCCAAAATAGTGATTAAAATTTTCAGTGACTTAAGGCTTTCCTCTGGAAAAAAATCCTAATTCCAATAAGAGTGTTAATACCAAGATTCACTGAAGGAGTGCTGAGTCTTAGCAAAGTGCAGCTGTAGAGGAGATTTTGAGCTTTACCCAAAACTATGTGGGTTGTCATCCAGGATTAGATGTTTTGAATCCTCCTCTTAGGAGGGTGAATCAGTGCTCCTGAAAGGAAATATTATCCTAAATAGGTTTTGTAATAAATAAAATTGTTTATCTGCAAAGCACGTGGCAGGAATATCATAGGAACTTCTTGCTGTCCCACATCCTTTTACTGTCTCTGCCTGGGGCTTGTGACAGCAGCTGCAGAAGTTGCTCCATCCAGAGATGTAAGCCTTACTTTCCCTATACCTTGGTGTAACTGCTGGATTTGTACTTCAGTTTTGATTGAAACCCTTGCCTGGAAAACAAAAGGTGCTGGAAGAGATGGGATGAATTCTGAGCTGCAGACTAACACAGTTCCTTGAGTGATGTGCCGTCCCCTGAGCTTAGCAGGCTGAAAATTATTCTAGTTTCAGAGCAAGGGCTGTAAAACAGATTAATTTAAGCTTTATAGGACGTGATGAGCCAAGAATGCATCAAACTTCTTTTTAAAAAGTGAAGGTAAAATTCATTTAATGCAGATTGCTTAATTAGCGATAGACTATCAATTTAGTGATAGTTCATAGTGTAATAGAGGTACAAATTTTGAATTTTGTGCTGTTAATTGTTTTTCCTGCTTGTATGTTAAATGACACTTTGCTTTATTGTCAATGTATTTGTGAATCAGTATTTCATAACCAACTAAACACTTTGTTTTATTGGCATGCTGGTTATAGTAGTAACCAGAGGTTTTTGTTTAACTGAAATATGAGCAGCCAAGACTTGTACCCAAGTTTTAGTTTAGGGAAATGTAATAGACATCTTTCATATTGGTTCAATTTGAATTTTCAGACAATTTACAGATGAAAGGTGCTATGTTAAATAGTGTGTACAATACATGTATTTGCACTCCTCTGTAACCTTCGGAGCAGACAGTGGGGTGCTACAACACAGAGCCAAGTCCTGATGCAGGGTTCTCTGCAGGTGGTGATAAATGGAGTGTATTACTCAGTAGGGAGTGGGTCTTACTCAGAGTTGAAGGATAATGCAGTGAGAGTGGAGGGAAAGCTATTTTTTGTGTATATGTGGTCGGGCTCCTTTTAGTCTAGTACATATCAAGTGGCCTCAAAGAATAAATCAAAAATCTCAGCCTTATGCCCAATTTCAGGAAAATGCTGTGCTAGACTAAGTAGGAAAAATGAGGTGTTGGAAGGGTGAGGTTGACTGAATGGAACAGCTATGAATAATATATTGTTTTGGTTTCTAACAAACATTGCTGTGTGAATAATGGTCTTTCACTGGATGAAGACCTTATTCAGCAATCCCGCTTTGAAAAGTTGAGCAAACAGGTTAATGCTGAGCAATACTTGTAAACGAGTGTGCTGGTGAAGAAGTGAATGTGTGTGGGTGTGGCTGTTGGACCTGCACAGGAAGCTTCGCAGATATTTACATGCCCTCAAGAGGGGGCTTGCAGAGCTGTTGGGGGATGTGTCCTCCCAGATGTCTGTAAAGGAGCACTCTGGTGCTCTCCCCCCTTGTGCCATGCTGTGGGTCTGTACCTGTTCTGGTTTATACACATGCCATCTATGCAACTGCTTCTGTCTGATCATCTTCATGCTCTTCCAAAAAGGGGGAGGAATATAGTTTTTTGTATTTTTTAGTGGAATAGTTCATATTTTACTCTCCAAATGTAGGTAAAAGTGTTCTGCAATATTTTAATGATCCTCCTTAAAGGAGTGTAATGCTTCAACTGGCATATGAAAAACTTACTGGTGGTGACCCACGAAGCCTGGCTGACCAGCGAGAAGACAGCATCTGCAAGAGTGTCTCCAAATGCAGTGTTGGCTCTTGGCTCAGCAGTGAGTCCCTGTTCCAATGTGTTTAGTCAACCCAAGCCCCAACACAATGATGCCTTACTGGTAGGCACCCTGTATGGGTTTCTTCTGACTGTTAGGATCAACTCAGTGCCCTCAAAGTGTCTGTGGAATTCTGGGCACAAATTATGCTCAGGCATGTCCAAATATTCACTGTTAAGCTCTAGTGTTTCAAAACTCTCCTTAGTGCTCCCAAAACAACAAAAAAAATCTCCTTAGGGTGATGTGTATTCCTGCAGGTATTCAGGCCATTCCAAAGACAAGTGAAGCCTTGCAGCTCTGGCTGGGACAGTACAAACATCCACATGGTCTTCATTGCTTTGCTGTTAGGAAATGTCAGTTCCCTCTGTTCTTTTTGAATTCCAAGGTGCAGCACTGCTGTATAGGATTTTTTTATCTTGAACAGCCATTTTCTTTGTGGGAGATGGTCCTGCCCATACTGAAAGCAAATGTAACAGTTGCCTGCAAACTGTTGGAGCCCTTTGCAGGTGAACTATTCTGGATTTCTTGCCCCTTGTAAAAGGTGCTGTGTTAAGAATGCATCTTGTACCCTGCCATGAAGTGGCTTGTGAGAGTTCTGCTGTGACCCGCTGAGCTGATGTGAAGGCTGGAGTAAAGAAGCATGAAAAGAAGACATTGGGTTCTGTAATGTTTTTATTTTATTTTAAAATAGCCTGCCCTATTAATCTTCTTTCCCTGTTTGTTGAGTCTGCACTATTCTGTTTCTCATGTGGAATTACTCTTATATAACATCAAGCCTCAGATTTATGTTTAATATTTGTGTGTCTTTGGGACCCTTAAGCTTTCTTGCAGCTGATTGTGTTTTGAGGAGATGCAAAATCTGCTTGAATACAAGTATGCTTTAGGGGGTTTGATTAGAGCTGAGGCAGCATGTGGTGCTAGCAGTGACGTTCATGATCTGCCTGCACTGATGGGGTGTTTGATAGATAATTCTGTTGTAGGTCCTCTGCTGGGGGCTCCATATTCCCTTTCTTGTTTTCATGACCTAAAAATGTTTTTGCCTTGACTTTGAGAGCGGCTTTTGCTTGTTCATTTTTTAGTCTCTTTCATCTGATTCACAAGTGATCTACTGTTACTGAGATATTCTGATAGCAGGGCCCTGGGGCATGTGGTTTGTAATGCACAGCAAAACCTTACTGTGTGTTTAAGGGAGTTATGTACTTTAAAGAAACTAAAGAATTTCAGGCTAGTGTGGTGCCTCTGTGGGAAGGAATAAGATGAAGGGCCACTGAAGTACTTGTTGGAAGGTGATCAGGAATTCTCTTCTAATACTTGGCAGCATTGAGTGCATGGAGTTTTGATGTGATGGTCAGGGATGACATTTAAAATACTTTGACTGTTCCTGACAATGCTGCTCTGTGTCTAAGGAGAGATGATCGCTGGAACAGTCTGGTTGGTTGTGGGTGCAGCATGGAGTCCTGCCCAATTTGACTCAGTAGGATGTGCAGGCAGGGGGGACAGATCCCTTCCCAGCTACTTCCAACAATTTTTATGTTGGCTTTCTTCAAAGCTGGAGGGATTCAGTATGGGGAATAGTCAGGGATTGTGTGGGTGTGCTCCCCACATTTAATTGACATTAAGACTCTTGGTCTGAGTGTTCAGTACAAGGTTGCAATAGGAACTTCTGAGTCTGGGCTGAGGGAGTTCTGGTGGTGTTTTCTCACAATGACTGCCTTGGTTTTGATGAAGTTGTTTGTTGGCTTTGATTGCAAGAGGATGAAATGATGCCAGCTGTACTTTGATCCTGGTTTTATGGGTTTGTTACAGATGTACAGTGCAGTACCAGTATCTTGCAGTCTTGCTTCTGCTGTTTTCTAATTGGTCTCAACTGTATTGCTAAATAGAGGGTGGTTTTCTTCCTTTTTCCTCCTGAAGTTACTGGAAACACCTGCTCAAGTCTACTTAACACTACAGGTAGAACTTGGGAAAAAAACAAACCCACAGAAGAGAAAAGCCTTTTATTTTTTTTCCAGCCTTCAGTATGAGAAATTGGCCAATGGACTATGTTCTGAAAAGCATATTTGTCTTTCCTTACTTTAACCTACCTTATGGGGAATTTAGGCACTTGTCTCTTGTGAGCTAAGCAATGTGACTCAACATTAAGCAACTTAGAAAACAGTGTTTCAGCCTAGTCTACAGTGAGTAGACAATTGATGGGGCTTCTTAATTTTTAGGAAAGTAATTGTCATGAGAGGTAGCCCTTGCTACTTGGCCAGGGGATTGATCTTTACTTGTTTTCATCAAAACACTCAGACTTTCTGAATAATGTCCTGAAGGGAAATGGTTCTTGGCAAAAGAGTTCTTAATTACATTCTATTTCAAATTTATTTTACATTCTGATCTTTATAGCAAGCAAGTGTAATGGGTTACTTCTGAGAAACTGGCATTGTGGCCTGTCCCTTGGGGACTTCTGGGGCGGCACAGAGAATTACAGCTGCTATTAAACTTCTTGCAGTAATCACAAATTGAAAACACAAGAAGCCAGGAAAAGTGTCTTGCAATTATCTTTGAGTCACAAACTTGCAGCAATGGCTAATTCACCTCTAAATCAGAAAGGAGATGTTCTAGTGCTGAGAAATGTGCCTGCATATTTTAGTGACATGATAAATTGCTTAGATGCTTTCAATCTGGTGTCATTTAGTGTTGACTTTATCCGCATACAGTATTTTAATTAGTACTAAACAATAATTAGGTGACAATGGTGAAGTCTTTAGCAAGTATGAATCAGTATCTGTTTATACACCTTACTAGAGTCACATGGGAAATTGTGTAGGGAATATTTAATAACCTCTGAAAGAGGATAAAAAAATCCTTCAGTTTGTATGCATGTACTAATAAGGCTGATGGTGATGCAAAATGTAAATAATGGATGTAGTACCTTGTCTTGAACAACTTCTTTCTTGCTCTGCTGGTGGGAATAATTTTTTTCTGACAGCTGGATAATGAGCATAACTCTTGTACCTTCCCCCTTTGACTGCTGTAGCTATGCCATGGAAAACTGTTTGTACTCCAAATGCAGCCATGTTCTGGAAACCAGCATCATTTTCCTTGTAGAAGGTCAGCAGGGGCCAGAGTGGGAACTTGAATCTCCTGGCAGGGGTCACCTGGGCTGTTCCCAGAAAAATCCCTTTCCTTGGTAGGGGGTGTTGCATCCCAGGCTCCTCTCTGGGAAATGCATTGTGGTAACAGTGACTTTGGTGAGGAAGGAGTAGAGCTTTGACTTTTGCTTCAGCTCTTTCTGGGTACCAACTGAGGCTGTGTCAGCAGCAGAGTCCTGTTTGGTGCTGGGCTCAGCCTGGTGGTGTGGTAGCTTCAGAGCTTGGTGTGAGCTCTGCCTGTGAGCTACACGATGGTGTTGGGTGAGAAGGACAGCCCTGCTCCTGACAAATACCCCCTGAGTATAGCCTCCCTCCCAATAAGCTGGACATGATAACATTTAGAATAACTCCAAAATCTGAGTGCAGTAGCTCTGCTTTTGCCTAAAGTGATGTGAAGCCATTATGCCTCATGGGAGATTTTCCTGCTTGCGTTTCTCCAGAAAGACCACTTCTTGCAAGCCCTGGACTGTCACCATTGAATTTCTGCCACATGTATGGTGTTAATGGAAGCTTCCCAAACAGAAAGTGGCTTCTGACATTGAAAAGCATGCAACCCCCTTATTGTCACTCCATGACATGTCTGAAGCTATGCTGCAGATCCATGTGCTCTGTCCCTGCATGAAACAAAGTTTTTGAGTAGCCTTCCTCCGAACTTGGTCAATCCTGTAAATTGCTGGTACCAAAAGAAAATTTCTGTAGCTTGTAATAAGTGCAATGTTTATACTTATGTGGTGGTCAGGGACACTTTAATGAAGACTTGCCTTGGAAATCACTGCTGAATTTCAAGGCAGATTTGTGCATTTGCTGACAACTGTAGTGCAGAACCATTAATGACTTTCGTGAGTTACTTCTTAAGATGGGATTTACTCCTCAAGGAAAAAAAATCAGGAATAATAGTCATTGCCAATTCTCTGGGCAACACCCAATTTTAAACCTGAATTTCAATGTATAAAACAGTACCTGAATAGAAATAAATCTTTAGATGTGCTCTTGGAGGACTGTCTACTAGAGCAATTTCAAATATAAGAAATAATAATTGTTTTTATCCTTTTAGTAAAACTCTGCATGCCCATTAACTAATTACTCTCCTGCCTGCTGATATTAATGTTGAAACGCGTTTATATGCACAGCTACCTTTTTTGTCTACAAATAATTGTAACTATACACACAGAAAGTTGTAAAGCACCTGCATTTTTCCCCACAGTACTGAGATTTAATTATTACTTGAGTACATGTAAAGAAGGAATTTGGGGTAAATAATTCTGAAAACCTTGACTAAAATGTATAATAGCCTTTCTACAAAACAAATATTTTCATGCCCCCAATGTTTAAGGTCAGGCTGCAACACCTGATGCTTTTATTTACTCTTTCCAATTTGACTACTTTCCAGGCAAAATTTTAGGCTGTTTTTCTTCTAGAATTTTCTTATTGATAGAACTTAAGGCAAGCTCTGCTGATCCCAGAGCAGCCTGAGGTTCTTTTCTATGGCTCTCTGATATCTAACAAGACATGAATTTCCCTCTGGAAGCTTTTTCATAGCTCACTTGCCTGCACCATCTTTCTTCTGGATAGATTCTGGAGTCCTTCACCTGAATGCTCTATAGTTTTTTATAACTCCAAAAGGCACTCTTAAGCCTCCTACCCTTCTTGAGGCAATAACCCCCTGCAGTCTGCAGGACTTTCTGGGGAGAGTTTCTTTGGCTCATCCTTGTGGGTTTCAAATGAAGACACTGGGCTGCTGACTTTCCTCTGTCTTGAGAGAAACTGTGGGCTTCTTGTTGTGCTGTGCCTCTCACTGATGATGTTACCAGGCTGTTTCTGATCCCAGTCAGTCTGTGTTCACTCTGGGCCTGTAAAAACATAGCCTGGAAGCCTTGGACCCAAATTGGGTGTTGTATGGAAGGGAGGGCAAGGCTGATGGTTTCTACATGTAAAATCCCACTCTGTGGAGATCCCTCACTTTCAGTGCTCTGAGCAGCAGGGCTGTGCAGGTGACCAGTGAAGAGGAAGGACAGTGGCTTTTTTGGCTTCACTGCTCCTTTTTTGCTTCACTTAAATCCTTCAAACATGGGGCCACTTAGTTTCTAATACAAAATGCCATGGGAAAGAAGTCTTCTTTCTGGAAGATCATCACTAGTGTCAACTGCTAAGGTGACATTTATTTTTGCCTGTGACTTTTCAGGTGGACAAGCTTAAGTTAATTTCTCTGCGCTGCATTGGATCTGTCATGCCAGGCCCTGATCAAGAATGGCAGTTTTAAGCATCCCTCTAGCACTGCATCCTGACTCTAGCAAAGGTCTAAGTGAATGCTTAGGGAGGAGGAATGAATTGCCTTGTGTGTTCCCCTGTCCTCTGTTTTTCAGCCCAGAGAATTTCCTGAGCTGGGAATGATTTCTATCTATATTAATCAATAAAATCCTCTTGACATAATTTCTAGGGATGCTTGGTAATGTCAACATACTTTTCTCAAGAAGGAATACCTTGCACCCTAAACCTGAACATTCCTTAGCTTGTTAGATCAAATTAATTTAATATTTTTATGAAATACAAACTTTTCTTTTTTATTGTTATCCTGTCACAACAAAAACTACAGAGTTGGAAGCTACACAGAGCATCCAAGTCCTGAGACCATTATTTCTACAAAGGTAGTAGCCTGCTGATGTGGCTATTGAGTAAAACTGTGGTAGAAGAGTATTTCTTTCCAGCATGGAACATCCTGGGAGTCTGTAGGGCAGAGGTCATAGAGGCTGAATGTCTTCCCAGGTGTTTTCCATTTTCCTGACTTAAAATTACTATTTCATTGGAGCTGTCAGGTGCAGAAAGATAAGTAAGGTTGTGGCTGGGCCTTGGGCCAGGCTTGGGAGAGCACATCCCCATTCCCCAGCCAGGAGACATGGGGACTGATACACTTTTACACAGAAAGTACAGCAAAAAAAAAAAGATACTGATAACAAGGTGTTTTTTGATTAAGACAGGTCAGTTTTGAATGTAAAAAAAAAGTCTGGGGAAAAATTGAGTAGGGTCTGTTGCAGCAGCATCTCTTAAAATAGTAATGAGAAGTCTATCTTGGTGTGTGAATTGACAAAAAGTTCTTGCGTCAAATCAGTGCTGTGCAGTGTTATAACACTCCTGGAGACATCTGTATCTTGCTGTCTAGGATTTGCCTGTTCCTGTGAGGACTGGCACTGCTCTCTTAGCACATTGAAGGACCTGCATTTGGCTCTGCTGCTGCAGGTATCCTTGTTCCTGTGTCCTGCAGCCCAGTGATTTATACTTTGCACATTTTGTGTGCTTTCCTGTTTCCAAGACCTCCATCTGCTCCCTTGTTTTGATCCTCTTGTTCACCCAGGCTCCTATCTGCCTCCCCCAGGAGGCTGCTGCTGGGCTCCTGCCCAAGCCCAGAAAGAGCGAGGGAGCCCTGTCCTGTACCACTGAGCTGTCCCTCCATTCTTCTCCTCTTCTGTGAAAACAGCAGCACACTGCAGAAGTCTGTGAAGTGCTTTGATATCACCTCACAAGGTAGGCAAGCATACTTACCTCCTCCAGGAGGAATAAACAGAACCATGCTTGAGTTAGGGCTCCAGAGCTCTGTAGGTCTGTTTTGGTCTCACTCAGCAGTGTAGCCCTCTGTAGGAACAGAGAGTTCTTTCCTTGAACTACTGGCTGGATTCTGAGGAAAAGCTAGAAAGTTGAAGAAATTTAAAATCATGCTTTAAATAAGTTTTTTCTGTTACTTGTTTTCCTATTTAATAGGAGAAAAATATTTCTTCTGTTCTCCATCCTTAGCAAAATGGCTGTTGGGGAAGGGGATTGTGGACCAAGTCTGAATATTTGCTTTCTTCCTGAACTAGAGCATTTTTTGAGACTTAGAGAATGTCTGGTTGTTTTGGTGCTTTGGCTTTTCTTTTGAGTGGCAGAGACAAATTGTCATCAGAAACACTAGGTTAAGGATATGTGTCACCTAATGGAAATGATGACTAACAGGTCACTTCCAGGGGCAGCCTGATTGTCTAAGGCTTTTTAAATCAAAGTAGGGAAAATAAGTGGGGAGCTTTTTCCTTTCCTCCTCTATCTTGGAGACATAAATATTCAGTTTAGGATGTTTTGGGGTTTTTTTTTTCTGTGAAATACTACTTGTTTCTAGGCCCAGTCCAGGGCTTGAGTTTCTAATCTGATTTAGTTCTGACTATGAAGTGTGCTGATCCCAAGGAAGGCCTAGGTGATTCTTACACTTCACTTATTTTCTAGTACTGTTATAAAATGTTTTCTTCAGGGCTTTTGGACTGAGTTCCTATGGGTTTCAAATAGGAAACTTTTAGGTAAAAACAGGAGATGTGGCTGCAGGCATTATGTTTGTGACAGTGTCTTGATGTACATTTAGTGGTCTCATAATGCTAAAACAGAAACTGTGTTTAAGAAATTTGTATATACTTATAAATATTGGAGTCTATTGGATTCCATGTTGCTATGGAATCATCCTTTAGCTGTAATTAAAAGTAACTTTGGGCTGCTTCTGTACCAGGGCAGTATTCCCTGCCGTGTTTCTTCCAGACTTGCCAAGATCCAAGCTAAAAAACTGTGTGTACATTTTGATGGATCTTCCATGGTGAGGATTTGGAGAGGCCCTTATGTTAAGAAGAGGCACCCAGGATTTGAACCAAGCTCTTGTGATCTCTTGGGTAATGCTCTGTCATCAGGAAAATGCCCCATTTCTTAGTGACTGACAGGAAAAATGTAACTGATTCTAACTCACTTTTTTCACTTAGCTGGCCTGCCTCTGTATTTTATGTAGTAGCTTGGTTTAGTCAGAGATGTTTTTTCTTCCACCTGGGACTGGACTAATCAGTTGTCAGCTGCTGCCATGGTTGTTTTTGCTCAACTTGAGATGAGGCAGCTGCCTCTGGAGTTGGTGGGATTTCATCTGTGTGCAAATCTGGAGCACAACATTTAAATACAGGCTGTAGGCTTTGACTGGCAAGAAATAAATTGGAAAGGGAGCTTGTGGTTTCTTCTGGAGTCATGAGGATGGCCATGGGGACTGATGAACTCTGCCACATGATACCACAGCAGAGGCTCTGCTGCAGGTGCTGCCTTATGGCTGAGCTTGTTGGTTTTGCTCATTAGTTACAGTTTAAGTGAGACACTTGGGATAGAACACAGTGGGAATGGAGAGGAGAGGAAGAACTGCTCAACTTGATTTTAGAGATGCCTTCTGCAAGCGCCTCTTCCTGTCTCCTTCCCCCCCCCCACCCCATTTCTTGCTCCCTTGAAGATAGAATTGTGTGTAGGGAGTTGTTTGAGTTTACAATGAGTGAAAAGGAAATGCCTTAGCAGGGAAACAAGGGTAAATAAAGTGACTCAGTAAAAGTCGATGTTGAATCCATTTTAGGTAATACTATATCTGTTGCTGAAATAAAGGAAAAGACAGAAAAGTTAAGGAATTAGATAAACCAGCAGTGCATCCGTTTCTCTCTGAGCTGGGTGGAGAGTTGCCACTGTCTTGTGGGATAATGCACTGCCCTGTCCAAGACAGATTTGTGAGGCTCAGTAGTTGTCACTCTTTCCCAACAAAATGTGGGAAGGAAAGTTATATTATCTGCCACTCAAACTTTGGTTTGACTTTTAGTCACAGCCATACTCACAGGGGGAAAACTCCGATTTTTTTTTTTTTTTTTTTTTCTTTTCCCCCCCCTCCTTGTGCACCTCTCCTGAATTGCTATATCCATCATGAGCTGGGATAAGGCAATATTATTTAAAAAAAAAAAATCTCTATTTGGCAAGATGGGACAATTAAATTACCATATTTGAAACTCTGCCATTTGTCTTTGTGGGCAAATACATCATGAAGCTTGAAAATGCTTGAAGCATTTGAAAATAATTTTGTTAGTCAAACATTATCAAAACAAGGCATTTGAATACTGCTTCATTTAAAGATATTATTTTCAAAGATTTTTCTTTCATCAAAAAACCCAAAACAGTTAATGAGGAACTGTGCTCTGCCTGTATGAAGTTTGATGGGTTAGTGAAGGAGGTAGTCAGCTCCTGGGGATTTGATTCTATACAGAAAATGGGTATCTTGTGTTCTCTGCTATTATTTATGATTTAATTAGTAGGCAGAAAAAGCTTTTTCTCCCTCCAGATCCCCTCACCCTGCCCCAGTTTTTCACTGATTATGCAAGTCAGAACCTGAGAAGTTGTCTAGGTGATATGCAGTATAATAGATTTACAAACTTATTCAGGTCCATCAATAATGATTTTTCTAAGGCCTTAGAGTTCCTCCATAATAGAGATGGAAAAAACATAATACTGTGCTCACCCTGACTGAAGTAATAATTGTCCTGGCTGCTCTGTCTGCTAAAGTTAATTTCTTCCCTGGTGTTAGTGGCAGCAGGGAAGACAACAGGGAGAGACTGATGCCTTTACAATGTGCTTCAGGCTGGGAGTGCCAGGAGCAGTGTGGGCTCAAGGATTGGGTTTTACTGGGGAAAAATGGATCAATTCTGGTGAATTTGGTGTTTACAGAATGAACAGAGAAACGTGAGAGCATGCAGATGTTTGATCAGCATTGTCTGTTCCATGGGTGGCTTATCTAGCCCTGATTTCACCAAAAGCAATTCTAATGCTAAGGACTGATGCAGTCCACCTCTTTCATTGTGCCTGGCCTTAAAATAGCAGGAACTGTGTACTTTGGTCCTGTGCTGAATGAAGGCCCAGGTAAGTGGGCTGACAAATAGCTGCCCCAAATCAGACTGCTGGGCACAGGCAGGGACAAACTGCACAGTAAAACAGAGTGACTGAGGCAGCCAGAGCTGCACCACTGCTCCTCTTGCCTCACATGTACTACTGGCTTGCTGAAGGAGGTAGTTCTGCCACTTAGACAGAAAACATGTATTTGCAAACTTGGCTCTGTGTGGGATGGTGTGCTCAGCTCCAGTGTGTGATTGTCCTAAATAATTTTTGTAGGGTTTTGCCATGTTGTCCCATATTTCTGGCTTTTCTAGTCATTCTAAGGCAAAAAATGGCATTGCAGACTGGGAGATGTACCAATTCTCTCTGAACTTCTTGGCTTAGCTGGGACTGCATCTCCAGGCCTGCATGAGGATTCTTTTGCTGCCTGATTCTTTAAATAAAAGGGGAAGGGGGGAAAAAAATCAAGCAGTCTCTTGTTTGCAGGTAGCTATTTGAGAGGAGCTTGTAGCAGCTTCTAGCCTGCTATTTCTGCATGGATATATGTTAGCAAAAATTGTCATAGAGGATAAAAATATCTGTAGTAGAAATTAGGAAAAACTGTAAGCATAATTATCATCCTTATCCTGCAAAATCTCCTGAGCCTGTGAAATGGCCACTGAGTCAGCCAGCACAGCTCACTTCTGTCACTGTCCTAGATGTTATTGTTCTTTAAATTTCAACCAAAATGTCAGAAAATTACTTCTTCCTGTGATTTCTGGAGCTCTTGCCTCTGGTCACATGAGCAGCTTGCAGTGCTGAAGGCAAGTAATTAAGCAGCACTTCTGGATGCCTAGTGAGCACCTCATGGAATATTGCAGTGATGACAGAGCCAAAGGAAAAAAATGAAAATAATATTCTAAAATAAGTGATTGATGTTCAAGACTGCACTGAAACAATATCAGGAAGAAATGATTAAGTTATGCTGGGATAACAAAACCCACAAGTACTGGGTGGGAGTGTAAAAAAGAGGACTGGAAGGATACAAAAGAACAGAGACATCTTAGTAGAATACAATAAAGAAGATAATTGATGGTAAGATGCAAGGTGAAGGGGGAAGGACAAGATGACTTGCAAATGGAACAAGAGCAACATTAAGAATTTGCTACTGCCTGGGAAATAAACAAGTCTTTTAGACATTAAGGATGCAAAAAAAGCAGAAGGAAGGAGAGTGAGAAAAGAGTGAGTTAAGTGTTAAATACTGCTCATAGTTTAATCCTTATTTGTGCATATTCAAGGATCCATGGGGTCATACAGACCAGCAAGAAGTGTTTCTCTATGAAATTTAGTTGTGCCTCACCTGACTCACTTGAGCAGGTCAAAAGCTATTCAGTTCTGCAGTATTAATGAGTTGAACCTGGAGTTTGCTCTTCAGGTTGAAACCTGTGTGTTATAGATGAGATGAGCAGCTGGTGCTATACAGTGGCCTGATATCCTTGGGATAAAGATATTCAGTCACATTTGACTGGAAGTTCTTGGGACTTTTTTCAAAAATGTTCTTTCTCTTAATTATTGGGATAAAAAAGGGGAGAAATCAAACACAAAACACAGGCTGCTGATATTGCAAAGGGTGAGCTGGATCTATTTAAACATCATGGAGACTTTCTGTCCTCAAGCCACAAAATATTTGAGCAAATAAATCACTCTGTCTCAGCTCAACAAACCTGTGCTCATGTGACACTGGGGCTGACATAAAGGAGGGTTTTGTAAAGGCCATAAACATCAATCTATCTGTGTCAGCCTCTGTGAACTCTGTCTGTGCTGAGATTGCCTTTCCACCCCAAAGACTTGTGAAATGTTTAAAATCTATTGTGACTTGGAGTCACAACAGGAGAACTAGGAGTAAGCAGCCCTTCCCTTTCTTGTGAAATTCTTGCAGCCCATAACTGGATAATCCCATCTTTAGGGGAAGTGACTTGCCATCCTCTTGTCTAAAGGGGGATGTCCTGTGTGAGCTTTCTGTTGCTTTCTGGTAATTGCCTTGAGAATGCTGCTTTAGCTGGAGCAGTTCAGCTATGTTCATACAACTCTGCTTCAAGCTTTTATCCTCTGAATGTTGCTACAATTTTTTTCCACTTTCTTGGATTTAACAAATCCTCTCATTTAAGTTCTTCATTTAGGAGCTTTGTCATGTGGCAGTGACATACTTCTGTGGCTTTATAGAGGAGAAATGCAGTGGAGAGGAGAACCACAGTGTCAACAATGACACCAAATAAAACCATAATCAGTATCCTGTAATTACAGTACTCCTTCATCCAAGTAATGATTGTGTTGTATTCCAGAACTTCAGGAAATGAAGCTCTCAATAATTCATTCTAGTTTTGGGCTTCCTTTTGAGATGACAAAGCAGTTTCTAATTGCTGTGTATGTCTGTGAGATGGTTTCAGGTAGTGGGCTGCTCATCTCTAGTCAGCTGCTGTTCAGAGGGGGCATTACTGCCTGAAGGCATTAATCTGCTCTATGATCCTCTCCCAGTTTTACCTGTTCCACTTCTCATTCCATGGCTGCCATCCCCAGTGGAGAACAGGACCACCACTTCTCCCACCTTGTCTCTCAGGTGCAATCCAGCTTCCTTCCTGCAGCAGAGTGGTACTGAAAGGATTTCCAGGGACTTTCTGCAGTGTTCTTTTTGTGTTTTGAAGTGACAACCTTTCCTTCTAGTCTGATAACAAAACCTTTTTACTTTGGACCTGTGTTTCTGCTTCCCAGTGTATAATTTGATAGTTGTCCTGATTAGAAAAAGAAATGCAAACCCCACAAACAAAAGCAATGGCCAGTGCTCTCCATTTGCTGCATCTTTTGCCTGGGATGTTTTCACTCAGATGTTATCTAAAAGGAACTCTTCTTTTTTACATCATCCAAGCTGATTCAATTTCTCCTTGACTAGATCAAGTCTGATTTTTCTCTGCTGCTTCTTCTACTATCACACTTTATAGTGGGGGAAAGTGCAGGGTCCACGGAGAATTTAAAAATAAAATTTGAGAAATTGCTCTGCTTATTATCTCATCCTAATCTTTTGTTCTCTGAGTAGAAAAAGCTTTTCCTTGCCTCTTGTATGTGAATATAAGAGTATGGAAATAAGTGCAGGTACTTGATGTCAATTATAGTCATACTATTTAAATGCAAATTCTGTTTTTGTCAGGCTGATCCAATAAGATGAATAGAGAGCATTTATGTAAATAAGTGTATTGTAATAAGACAATGAAGTATTTGTAATTTTGGTTGTTAGCATTTTCCTTTCTCCTGGAGGATGAGTTGACTAGGTTTTTAGGAACACAGGTGAGGGATGGGAGTGGCACTTGACATTCAGTGTTTGGGATAAAATTGTATAGAGGCTGCAGACTGAAACAAACCAGGCTCATTAGAAGCCCAGCAAAAGAAATGGCTTGCAATTTCTCATTAGCAACATGCAAATAGGAAAACTGTAGGGAAGCAATCTAATGTCAACCTTCAGAGGCATGAAACAGAGACGATTTTTAGAGTATAATAACATTTTGCTTTATTTAGAGTTGGGAGGTTTTTTCCCCTCTTTGGATTTTTATTGTTAATATGAATTAAATCACTCTTACACACGTCGTGTATTCTAAGCAAAATACTTTCATACTAGAAGATAAAATTAGTTTTAAAATAATTGCACCACTAGTGAAATATCAAGAAACTTTAAATGTTGAGGTCTACTTTATTTGGATGTAGTGCTCAAGCTCCCTCTCTATTCAATAGAAAACAAGTGACACCTCCAGGGAGACTTGGAATGGAACAAATTTCTCTCAAGGCGTGTTTTCTATTTCCATAGATTATGGAAAGAATTTGGATTAGTTATTTAGATTAGATACCTTTCAAATTAAAGTAGGAAGAGGAATTGAATCCTAAAGGGCTTTGTAGCAGTTCCTGCTGCTGTAAAACTCAGCATGGACAGAGGTGGGTTACAAGGGCTTCCAGTGGTAGCAGTCTGGGATTCAGTTCTGTTATGGTGGAATTCTCTCTGAAATTTAGTAACTAGCGATTTGTTCAGCACAAATAAGGTAATCCTATCTTTTTATCTAAGAATAAATCAAGGCAGGAGATTAATTTGCTGTTGGAACCCTGTAAAATACTAGATTTAAACCATGCTGAAAGGAATCACTGATGTAATCTCTTACTGTTATCCCAAGGTACATCACCTAATCCAACATACATTGCTTTAAGTTTGCACTAGGCTTTTTTCAAAAATTTCTTTTTTTTTTTCTAAGCCTTTAAAAATGTATTGTAGCACACTGGGGGGTGGGGGGGGCAGCTATAATGGCAACGGCTACTTGAACTCAATAATGACTTTGCATTATATTTTTTGCAAGTATTTCATGTCCTGAATGTCACCACCCTGCCTTGCCACACTCCTGGAAAGAGGTGACTGGCCTGAATTTTTATCACAAAATGATTTCAGATATTGCAGGCTGGACATAGCCTATAAAATCTCAAAGTTATTTCAAACAGGACCAACATTAACAATGTGAGTGGTGTGACTACAATACTGGTGTCGTGTCCCTACACGTGGTTTAGCAGTGTTGCTGGACAGTTTATGAAGCTGAGGGTACCACTGCACTCTGGCCATTTCCAGAACACACAGTGCTGCATTTGGAACAACTGAAGCATGACTGGTAGAGATTCTGTTACTGACAATGTGCAGTGGCTCTTAGACTGCTCAAACAGCAGCGTAGGACTTGACTTTCCTTTATTGACCTTCTGCATGTGCTCAATATAAGAATGACCAAATATGACTAAATGAATGCCTTATATGACCAAATTCTTTTGATCAACCCCCATCATAGGAAGAGTTTCCTTTATATTAAGCCTATGATGCTTCAAAGGCACTGGTGCCTAGTAACACTTTCTTTTTGAAGTGGGAATTTGGCTCCAGGAGTGCTGTCTGGAGGTACAAGGCACTACACTGGATTAAAAATGTCCATTCATTTTGGGAGCTGATGAATTTGATTTAACTTTCACTGGTAGATTTGGATGGATTATGTGGCTGTTCCAGCATGTAAAACCTCTTTCCCATCTCATTTACTTAGAAGGTAAAGGCTAGATATTTTTTCAAAAAAGCTGTATATAGAATGAGAACATAATGTATCTTTCTTTCTAACCTCAAAGAAAATTCTGAGGACTGAATAAGCCTTAAACTTCTGAAACGTTTTTCTGCTTTGTTCTGAAAAGATCTGTCTGATAGAATTTGCTAGAGAAGTAAAAAGTAAATTTTACCATAATTCAGTTATAGAAGCATGCTGATGGTTCAGTAGAGCTACAAAAGGGAAGTAATTTCTTCTAAACTACGCAGAGATTTAGAATAATTGTTACACTGTCCCATTGTGTTACATTCTATCTGAATTTTCTGTGATGGTATGCTGAATAAATAACTTGCAGAAAATAATCCATCTGGCAGTTCTGGCTCTCTACATCTCTTCCTGGAACATTCTCAGCTGTGTTGTAACTTTCTCAAACTAATTACCAGAACTGTGCCATGAATGTTTATAGATAATTGAGAGTCTCTGTTATAGACACGGGGCTATTCTAGTTCTGTCATCTTGCTGATATTAGAAATGTGCCTGGCAAGTCTCAGTTGTACCAAAGAGTGTGATATAAGAACATGTCAGGAAGATGGCCATGACCCCTCTCTTGGAATCAATGGATAAAGAGAACCCAAAAGTGCTTTGATGGAAGTTTTTTTTTTTCCTGATGTTTGCCAGGTGACCTAGAAATGGAATCATCCTTCAGATAAATGACAGTATTCTCACTGAACAAAATCTCATCTGATGGTTTGAAGTTCCTGGTTTTCCAAAGGCTTGTCTTTGCCACAAGTTGCTTCCTTGAAAGTGTCATCTTGCTGTTTATGGGAAACCATGAATATAACTTATAAACTTCTAGTTTACTATTAGGGAAAGTTCTTTGACCCAAGTTAAGAAGTTTTGTTTCTTGTATGACTTCACTGTAAGGTAATTTCCTCTTACAGACCACTTTTAAGATTTCAGTGCCTGTTTCATACTGTTTCATGTTTCCCCCTCTTCCAGGGGTGGGAGTTGTGCCTTCAGGATTTAAAATACACAATGCTGCTAACAGCTGGGCAGAAAGAAGCTGAAGAAAAGGCAAGCCTGGCTTCAAGACTCCGTAAAGAAAGAAGGATATGCTTTGCCCCAGTGTAAAGCAATAGTATTGACCAGGGGAGACAAAGTATCCTGTAAGACCTAAGGAACTGGTGGAAGGAACAAATTCGGGAACTGTGATGGAACTGCAAAGCAGGATGGTGTGCTTTAATCAATGTTACTTTCTTTCCAGTCTGTGCTGAAGAGGCTCCTATGAATTTCCACCACGTAAAAGGCAAAAGGCTTCTATGTATCAGTGTATTACAGCTACCAAAAGAATACTGCCTATATTAAAAAGTTTCTGGTCTATTTGGAAGCTGTGTGAAGTCAAGGCTTAAAACAAAAGGATCTTAAAAGGTGCCCAACCTTCCCACAGGGTCTTTGAGGTGGGCACAAGTTTAAAGCACTGTGTGAGTGGAGGAACTGCAGTGCTGTCAGCCCTCCTGAAGATCACTGTGATAAAAGGGTGGAATAACCCAGCAAGGCTATTTTCCTGCAGCTGAGACCTCTCTGTCACATAGCTTCTATATTTTCTGTTGGAATTTTGTTCTAGCAGTTTAGTTGACTGCTCATTCATTTCCTAAGAGGTTTTTATGGGTTATAAGCTTAGTTTTGATATTTCTTTCCCTTTCTGAATCTCTTTACTATGCAGTCTTAAATAATGGGCCCCACTACTCTTATTTTATTGACAGTAGTAAGCCTAGTAGAGAGTATTTGGGGAGGAGGAATTTTAATATTACTTAGCTTGTAATGTACACATGAATCATTTGAGATAGCTGGAGTGTGGTGATTAAAATCACCACCCTTTGAAAAAGTTTTGTCAGAAAGGCTCATGCCTTTCTTATAAAGATTAAATCTAATAAAGCCAGGAGATGGAATGAGGACCCTTAAGACCATTGTTTCAGTGGAGGCCAAATTAGTGTGAATATTAGAAGGGGGGACATGAGTTGTGATATTAAAAATAAAAGAATTGATAGTTAACCACTCAAAACTCTGTAACTTTCTTGTTCTGCAGCATGTTAGCAGTATTTTACCTTAATGATTCAAACTCAACTGCTTTAAAAAAAAGTATCCCTACCAGTGGTCTTGGAGCAACTACCATCTCCACAGCTGGTAGGAATCTCAGTGAGGGCTGAATAGAGTAAAGACAGCTAATTTAGCTCAAACCCCTGGTAGCAGCTGTATCAGTCAGGACTAGGAAAACTTTTAGTGAGCATCAGTATGTTGTAAATGGAAGGGAGGAATGACCTGCAGGTGGCAGATGATAACAAATGCATGGTAAGGGTAGCCTGCCAAATTGCTTCTCTGGCAATGGTGAGATGATGTCCATGTGTTGGTGACAGGCTGCAGAGGAAACATTAGCCTGCTGCTTCCCATTTTGAGTCCAGGTCAGCTGGAGTTACACTGATGCAGGGAACCCGAGGCTATCTTTTATTTAGAATCCTCATCTCTCTTGTGGGGCTTTCACTACTCATTTTCATGATGTTCTAATAATAATAAGCTTAGAGCTATGGCACCCTTGGGGCTTTTTTCCCCCCCTCACTTTGGCCACACATGCACACTCTGCTCTGTTCAAAGGTTCACAACTGTAGAAGACATAACTATGTGATGTGCCAGATATGGGTCACATGGATGTTATCTGGAACAGAGGCAGAGCAACCCTGAATTAGTCATTTCCTATCAGTTTTTGCAGGAAGACAAGGGTAATGGATCTTTTCTATCAGTTTTACTCCCAAACTGGAAACCATTGTGATATGTCTGTGCCATCAGAAGTGCTCTGGGGGAACATTCCTTTTAGGCATTGTGAGCTTGTAGTAGCAGAAAAAAATCAGTTTTATTGAACAAAACTAGCTAACCTGCAGAACACCAAAGGTCTCAAAACTGACTAGAGCAGGTGGCATCAGGATCACTGAATGCACTTTCTGTGCTGGCATTGGAGCTCTGAACTGGAATGTGCTCAGGATTGGCAAGAGCATTATGAATTTTCTTCACCCTCTCTAGATCTGGAGGTTTTGTGCCTTTGACCATGAGCTCAAGTTCTTAATTATAGCAGTAGTCCCCAGAAGGCATGTGATGTGTGGGCCTTGCAGGATATTTTTTGAAGTTGGAGACTTTCAACTTACAGTCCTACTGCATGTTTTTAGGGAAGCAGATGAAGTGTTTAGTGCTTCATCTTGTTACTTGAAGCTGTCAGCCATGCTGCATTTCTTGGTCGATGTGAGATACAGTAACCACTGTACAGCAGCTTTAAGATGTTGAGCTCTTGAGACTTCATGCCCAAATGTTTGTGTCACCTCAGCTCTTTTGCTCTTCTGGACTCTAACTTGTGTCCTAAGGTAGCTGGAAAGAATAGTTGTAGTTCTCCCTGGACTGTTAAGAGATGCTTGTTCCTGGAGCCTCTTCTCTCACGTACGGCAGATTTAAAGAGAAGATGGTAAGACTGCAGTATTAGTCATGATGAGGGGAAAAAAAAAAAAACCTCAGATGTAAAGGAAAACAGAGGTATTCTTAGAAGCAAAATCTAGGGCATCTGGATTCAGTTCCTAGTCCTTGCAATTTATAATTGTGTCATCAGTTCTGTGGTTGTTTTGGCAAAATGGTGTATTTTCAGTAGCTATGGTGTGCTTTGAGACTGCAGTAAAAAGACACGGAATAAATCTGTAGTTGGCACTGTAAGAGATGCAAGAAGTGAATAACATAAGGCCAAAACCTTTGTTCCCTTCCTTTTTGCTGCAGGGAGGAAAAGCCTGAAGTGTTAGGTCTGAAGGTAAGACTTGACTTGCAGACACACAAGGAGTTCGGTGACAAGCAACAGGATTTTGCAGAAATGAGCCTTTTACAAGTTAATCCATTTTATCAGCAGTTTGCATGCTCATAGCTTAATGCTGATTTTTCTCTATATCTAGTGAAAACAGCTAGGAATTACTTTAGTGCTCCTTCAGCTGAAAGCAGCAGCCACACTTGTGCTAGTCTCTATTTGAAGTGAACTCTCGTGTTAAAAAGTTCCAACCTCATAATATTTCTGCTCAGTGTTTCCTCACAGAAATGGCATCATTTAGTGTGTGAAAATGAAAAGAAGGTGAAAATTAACAGCCTGTCTTTGTTTGCCAACACTGTTTCTAGCTTACACCTTACAGATCACTTATACCTTATTTTCAGTCTGATAAATAACTTTTTTGCAGTATGATTCAAACAAATTTCTATGAAGACTAAAAGATTTAAAAGGTGAGGTTTTGTGACTATAGAGAGGAAGAAGACAACTCTTCCTGTGAAAATCCCTATCAATACATACCTGTACCCTTAGAAACAACATGCTTTTGGAATTCAAGCTGTGGTGACAAGGTCTTTGAGGAGAAGAGTCATTAATTCCAAAGTGGATTTTATTTTGCATCTAGCATATGGTCTAATCAGAAGGTGGGTTTCTAAATGCAGTAATTTTGGTGAGCTTCTTTATAAGCCAAAGTAAATGGAATTGAAAAAGCTGACAATGAGAGTCAGAATGACAGACTACTGCAAGTGAATTTTTCTGAGTATTTGATCACATATTTCACTCATGGTTTATGAACGTGAATCTTCCTACCTGGTGCTGTTGCCTTGTGAGATGCAAAGACAGTTCAAAACTTTATACACCTGAAAGTGCTTTCTTCTCTGGCATGTGTGCCACTAAAAGGATTCAAATGTCTTTACACATCTGACTTGAAGATTGGGATGAAGACATTAATGGAGTGGCTGCTCCTGAGGCTTGTGCAGAGACTAGAGGTTTGGTCTGAGCATTGGAATGTTTCTTGTATTTTTTTTTTTAAGGGACAGTTCTGACAGCAAACAGAGCTTGTAAAATTCACAGCAAAACACATTCTTGAAAATCATGGAATCACTTTTGTGAGGAACACACCGGTACAAAACCCCAAGGTGAATGTGCCTCACAAGAAGATATTTACTGAGGACTTGCTGTGCCTCTTGGGGCCCTGTTTTTCTTGTACTGACACTGTGGCCTTGCTGCTAAATAGAAATTGTGACCAGCAACAAGAGGTGATATGAAATTAATGGTAGTAACATTAGACATCACTTGGATGAAAGCAGCAAACATACCAAAAATTTCTGGCAAGGGTATTTAATTTTAGTTGTACTGGTCTTGTGTGGCTGTACAAAGATTACCACTTTTCTCAGAGCTTATTCAATCTTCTGGTATGTTTAAAAGTGAGTACAGAACAAACTTATTTCTAGTAAAAACATATGGTGGCTTTAGCTGGGTACAAGAAAATTGTTTCTAATGTATTAGATGGTTAATGGGCTGTGTCAGGCTTGTGGGGAGTAATGCACAGAACCAAGTTTGTATATTAGTTGAACTTGGACTCCAATAAAGATACTCTTGAGCAGATTTCTGTGGTATGATTAAAATGTTTACAAAATTCCTTATATGCTTTTTGACATGTTTCTACAGTTCAGAGATTTTACTTAAGTCTATTTACCAAAGCTGGTGTTTGGCTGTGTCTCAGTGTTTTGTTGTTTCATTGATCTTGGGATTCTAGGTCTGTAGAGAAGTTACTGGAAGGTGCTCAGGCTGGTATTTTTTAAAAAAATCTCCTATGCTGCTAAAATTCCTTTCTTGTGGATCCTGGGGAAAATAAAGAAAAACCCCAATAAGTTCCAAAGTTTTACTTTAATCCTGCAAATGACTGCTGGCTGACTGGGAAAGCTACTGGAGGTATGGAGTACCTGCCCAGTCTGTGGCTGTGCTGGCAGCTGGACCTTACTAGAAAATCACTTCTCTGGTGCCATTGGAAAAAAGGCCTTGAAGCATGAGATAGCTGGGAGCTCTGGGAGAGAATGAATTTGCCATTGTTGCCAAATGCAATTCTGAGGAAAATGAAACAGAGAAACATGTTTGGTGAACTTCTGCTGGGAAAGATTCAGTCCCTCTTTGGTTTTTCTCCAAAGTGACCTTTGAGTTTTAAAAAAAATCAAATGGTATTTGAACAAAACACTTTGGTCTTATAAAACATGATGTCCTACTTAAAATTGAAATGTTTCAAGATACTTGTAAGGGCAACTAACTGGAAGTGTAGGGCTCATGCAGACAATATTCTTAGGAAAAAAGGTTTTTATTCCTATGCACTGTACATGATATAAATTAACCTTTTCTGTGGCATAACTCACAGTTGCTCTGGACTGTGTAAACTTGCTCAGGAACTGTGAAGGTTCCAGATATTTGCAGCAATGCTGTTATGATAATTTTGTACATCATTATTGATTCCATTCTAAGAATGCAGGTTAGTGCCCATTCCCACCACCATAATACCAATCACTGGCAAACAGTCTATGGGCATTAATGTAGATACATGCTTTTCTGAGCACTTTGAGTAATCAGAGATGGAAGCTAGCATTTCTCTCCTGATCTGATTCTGAATGCTCACTTTCTTTAATAAACTAAATTAGTCCCATCTAATGCTGCTCTTTTCCAAGCACATCTACTCAGAAGGAACTGGACAATCAAACATCCAAGCAGATGAATTACTGTTTTAAAGTTGGTTGATGTAGAGTGTCTCCTGTATTTTCTGTCTGCTTGACACAATTACAGCCTCCACTGGAGTGAAAACCAAGTGGATGGTGGGGGGTGGGGAGGCAGAATAAAAAGCTCTATTTGCCCTGTTTTCTTTACCCTGACAAGAACAGGAAATGACATTGTCCTGGTTTCATCTGGGATAGAGTTAATTTCTTCTCAGATGGATTTATCACCATTATTTATTCATTTCTAAAGCATCAGAGGTGTATAAAACATTGCTCAATAGGTGGGAAAGGGCTAAGCAAACACTCGTCACTACAGACCTTAAAATTTAGAAGCAAATTGTGTACTCACAGGACAATGAACTTCATTAAGTTGTCTTATTGGTCTAATAATTGCTTATCTAGTAAATGAGCTTGCTTTGTATGTTTAAGTTCTGCTCTTTGAATACTGACCTCATTCTTTTGTCTTTGGCCTTTTGTCAAGTAAACCCTGCACACGACATCTTTTGTGTTCAAACAACACTGAGTGACAGCTCTCCTTTCTGAGCATCTGTCTCTATTGCCTCTGCCAGAGAAAAATGGTAAAGATAATTACATTCTCCATCATAAAGGTGCATTGGCTGATTTGGAAATAATTTTGAGAAGCACCTACCTCATATTCATGGGATTAATTAAATATTATCTTCAAGTAAGTAAATGTGCCTAACTGTTACACAAGATCGACTTGCAGCTCAAGATCTGCACCCGTGTTTTTTTAAATCCTGCACAGTTTTACTGAAGCTTGACAGTTGTTGACTTACATTTGGTTATGTTAGTGTTGCTGCAGAAAAGCATGCATGGATGAGCAGAACTTTATGCGTTATTTCTGCAGCTCTCTAAACTGCTTCCATTGATTTTAAAATTGCCAAGAAAGGAAACATTAAAGGAAACAAAGCTGCCTGACCTAGCAAACAAAGGAAAGCATCTATGACCATCTGGGTCACATTCTGTCCACATTACTGATTTTACTGCTTGTCCAGTAAAGGTCTTACAAAGTTCTGTCATTGCTTTAAGACACAGGAAATCTGCTAAAAAGTGTGTAGCATGATGAAGACATTGCAGCATTGATGTTCATGATCCTGTGAAGTCTGGAGACCACAAGCAATGAAGCTTTGATCTGTGAGATAGAATGAAGGCATGGACAGACAAGAGACTGCCCGGATTGGTCACTCCTATGTTTAACAGGAACACTTGTCATTAAGAAATTTGTGTGTCTTGCTGAGAAACACCAGGATGGGTGGCAACATCAGGTAGAATGGGGCAGGATTGTGGGAGACCCTGATGAGACGGCTTAAGTGTAAAACCTCTCTTCCTGGTTGGATTTATTTCAGCAGCTGGGGAGGGTAAATGGCATGACAGCTTTGGGCTGCTCATTGTGATTTCAAGTGGACAGCTTGTGTCACTTTCTTACTGCGTCTTTTTGTTCAGATCATCTGTGTAATAGCAATCTGCCTGCTTGGATTCTCCTCTCCTCACAAGAGAAGGACCCAAACTCACACTGCAGGAAGAAGATGGTGCATTTTTCCTCATTACTTGTCACCTGTTGCAAGCTAATATGGTGTTAGATGCCTTCAAATTTATTGTAGGGGGCTGCTCTGAGAGGATTCTTGGAAGGTGTAAAACATTGATTTGGAGCTTATGAGAAAGGTGCAGTTAGGTTTTGGTGAGCTATTTGAGGCTCTTAAGCATTTGCTGTGTAATGAAACCCAAATCTTCTGAACAGTTATTCATCTAATGTTTTAATAAGGGAAAAAAAAATGCTGGGCAGTATTAAGCATTTAACAAGGGAGGAGGAGCCTCAGTAGCTAGCAGAAGCCTGGTAACTTGAGCAGAGCCCTATTTACCACAGCTGTTTGAGCTGCAGACTGATGTGAGTTTAATTAGAGCTCAAGCAGAAGATCCCTGTGCTGTGAAACAAGACTGGAACATGTGGCTTCTTAATGAAGCTGTGGTATCCATCATGGATAAAGTGCTCAACAGACAGTAATTTGCTGGTTCAGGGACTCTGTAAACTGCTGCTCATCTACTACTTTCCTGCTGCCACAGCTAATTTTGCTCAGGTGTCACAGGTTAATTTTGCATGTGTCTCAAGGCAGCAGCATTTCAGATACCTGTAGGAAGTGATCCAAATGTATAGGGCAGCAAGGCAGAGCTCACAGATATGAGGGAGATCAAATGAGAGGCTTTGGATGATCAGAAATCTGTGCTTTGTAATGCCTCTGTATCATTCTGAAAGCTGGTGAATTTGACCTACTTGAACACCCTTTGGGGGAAGGCCAAAAAGGACCAGGCCAGTGTCAGCACAGCTCTGCTGCACTCTGCAGCTGAAGAAGTTTCACAAGGAAGAGCCAAACCAGGAGCACAGGAGAGCAACACCCAGCTGAAGCTTTGAGCCATGTAATACTTGCTGTATACCACAACTTTACCTGCATCTGTGGAAACTGATGCAGTGAAAGCCACCTGAAATGGTGTTGGTACATGATCTTCCTGGGCTTCTCTCTCAGGTACTGCAAAAAGCTGGTTCATGGTGGGAGCTTCTTGTCTTGGGATGGTCTAAGCAGATGGTGGAGCCTCAGTGACTGCTGAAGCAACGAGCTGTTGGTTCTTGAGCTACAACTTCTTGAGATGTTATGGGGGATGTTGTACCAAATACTCGGCCATTCAGATAAAGCACTTTCTTTCAAAATTCTTGAAAAATGATAGTTTTAACTGTTATTGAGTAGTCAGCATTTGTGTTTTCTGCTGCTGCCAATGGCTGCATCAGAGACACATCACTTCAGAAGCCTAGACTCACTAGGCATATAACTTGTTCTTATGTCTACTTCACTTGACTTAAATTTTTCCAGTGAAGGGTGTGATTCTCCACATACCAAAAGTAATTCTATCACTAGAGAGTTCGACCTTTCCACTGAAAGTGAAGTACCTGAAATTAAGCTAAATAATGTCCTTAAAGGGCAGTAGATTGAGTAAAAATTGTCTAAGATTTTTTTGTTGTCTGCTCAACAGGTTAGGCAGCTGGATATAGATTAAAATGGAAACTGGACATTAGAGATAATGGGATTCAAATTTTGTGTCAGATGCTTCTCTTCGCTCCTCTGAAATTTGCTGACCTAAAGTCTATGGGAGTTCCTACTCCTTTAAGGGAGGCTTTCCTTGTGCTGTTCCTAGCATTGCTGCTTCCTTCCTGGCTGAAGGTTTTTTAGGTGTCACTGTATATCCAGCATAAGGTGTGAAAGATGCTTTTTAAACTAAAGTGTCCTCAAACAGGGACACCTTTGAAAGAACACTGGAGAATGAGTTTCTACCTGTCTTTGGTCTTAAGTTTCTATCTTTGCAGAATTAAGGTTGGGAATTTTTTTGGGGGGGGGAGAGTGACCCAAGAAGAAGATGAAAGAACATACCCCTGCTTTAGATACAACAGATGTAATTGCATCATGCATCAGTGGGAAGCGTTTCTTTAAGGAAGGTAATGAAATCCCCCCTAGAGAACAGAGTGGGCATCTGCTTGACTGGGTTGGCTCAGCTTTCTGCTTCTGAGTGGCAGAACACCTCAGCAGTTGTTCTGAAGTTATGGAAGAAATAATTTTGGGATTGAATGTCATTGATCTCCTCTCCAAAGCCAAACTGAAACCTTAATGCACCATTTCTTTGTAGATTTCATAGTAGATTGAGTCAAATATTTAGACTGGGCTGTGTCAGCAAATACCTTCCCAGCTGGAAGTGCATAGCTGTGCCTGTCTGAGAAATTAAGTTTTCTCTGGGGATCCCACTGGCACTGCCCCTGCTGAAAGTTTTGACTCTTGAACCCTGTGGTGCCTCCCATGGGATCAGAGCTGGAAGCTGAGCTTTTCTTCACTGGACAGAGCAATTCAGTAGGTGAGCAGCACCTTGCATCTGTGAAGTGCTGGAGCATTTACCTTTTCAGATGAATTCTGATGGGAATGATGTATGAGGAAAAGTACAGAATTGTATATGTCCAATATTTTATTCATTCATGATAAACATGTTTTTGGTCTCTTTAGGAAAACTGGAAAACCAGTTACTTTTAAGCTTACCTGGTCTCATAGAAAAGCTCAGTAGGAGCTGGAAATATGCTAATTTATAACAAGTTTCATGCTGTCATGTAAAATTTAGCATTCTGGTGCCAACACTGAAAATTTCTGGGATGTAATTATTCCCTCAATTCTACTTGGTAGTTTAAGGAAAAGTTAGAGAAAGAAGATTATACTATCTACAAATTCAGAAGGTGGTTGTAACTGTTCCTTTAGGACTTGTTGCACTGCTGTAGTGCCTATTTCTTTTACGCTTGTTGTAATTTGGAAAGATTTTCTGGGGAAAGGTGAAAATATTTGTTTTGAGCCACCTCTACTTCCAGCATTTAAACTGCCTAATACTCACTGAAAAATACTTTTAAATGTCACTCAAAGCTATTACACTGTTTCTACCCATTATATCTGTGCTGGTGAAGGCTGAGATATCAAACAGGATAAAAAGTGGAACCTGAACAGGCTCTCTTCTATTGTTCAAACTAAAAGAAAAAATAAGATACACAATGAAAAAAAAAAAAGGTGCCTGCTCTTAAATACCAAGCTTGTTCTCACAGAAGGGCTTTATTTTAAACTAGTGCTGTTTCTTTGAAGCTTTGGAAGTAATGCAAGGAGTCTGAGGCTTAGGCAAGATGAAGCCCACACAAACCTGTTCAGCTGAAGTTCACAGTGTCTGAAAGCTCTATAAGAGCCAACAATTGGAAAGCAGTTTGAATCTAATGCTTGTTAAATTGAGAGTTAACTGGCATGTTTTTAAACAGAACACAGCCTATGCCGTGTTCTCTTTAAATATGTTCACTGATGAGTAACTGAACATGTGCTTGGGTGGAAATTGAATCTGTGTAGGTATCTGACTAATTGATCTGCAGATGCTAAAAGTAGTTAAGTGTTGAGGTGCAGGCAGCAGAGAGTCTACTTCTGCAGGAGGAAATGAGGTGTTTTCAGTACTGAGAAAAGTAATGCTTTTTCCAGTACTGCTTGCAATTAACTTTAATCACACCTTTGTGTTGAGTGGTAATGAGGAACATGGTCTGAAAATCTGGTTCAAAGGGGAAAGCTGCCTTTGCTTTGCACCAGTGTTACTCACTAAAACTGCAGGAATCTTTGAAGAGGCTGGATGAGGGCAGTATTTTCTTGCTGGAGAAATAGAAAAGGTGTTGGGATAAGGTGGGGTTGGATGCTTAGATGAAGCAAAGAAGAGAAAAGTCACTCCCTACAGCTACGTTTGAAGGCAAGAGGGGGAGGCTGTGGAAAATGGCTGCAAATTGACAATAAGATCAAAACTGGCCCAGAGCTCAGGAAAGTCAATAGGAGCTTTATGGAAACTGAACAAAGTACCATGTACCTCCATCCCTTTTTTTTTTTTTTTTAATGGTTGTTTAAAGTGTGACAGGGACAGTAGAGGCATACATGGAATTAAAACTCAAGGTGTAATTTTGTGTTAGACTGGTGTGGTTGAGCTATTTCTCATGTGCAGTTGTGGAAGTGAACTGTGTCTGGGTGTTCATCAGACACAGAAAGCAGCCACCAGCAGGGAAGCAGAGTTCATGCCCATGTGAGAAGAATAAAAAAGCTGCAGAGATTTTTGAGGTACTCTGACCCAGGGAGGCCACTCTTTCTGCACTTGGATTTGAAGAAATTTTCAGAGCATTGTCATGGTAATAAAATGTAAACAGTACGGCTCTGAAAACTCTTGCATCATAAAATGCAAAGTGCACAAATTGTCACCAATTTTACTTTTCATGTTGTTCTGACATGTTGAAAAGCTCTTCCCAAACACTTCTAAATGCTCTTCCATAAAACTGACTTTTATAATCTTGTATCTCCTGATCTTAGAACTCTTAGAAATACACAGCTTTTGCAATATCAGTCCCAATAAAAGCTATCCTGACTAAAAGGAATCCTGACTAGCACAGCTGGTGACATGAGTGTTAATTAAAAAACAGCAACAAAAACTTATCTGAAAACCCTTTCTCCTGTGTCTCAAGTAACTCCAAGAACTCAAGATGAACAGGACTGTACTGTCAGCTGCAGTTAACCTTTCTTATATGCCAAAAAGAGTTGAAATTTGCACCAAGAAACTCATGAGAAGGAAGTTTTTAAGGAAGACTTAATTCTCCATCTGTGCTGATGTAATCCCAAAGCTCCTGCCCTGCGGTGATGATGCTGGTGGGTGGGTCAGAGGAATGCTGTGTTTGTGCCACTGAGCAAGATCTTTAAATAATTGTCTCCCCATAGGTTAGAGAAGGGCTTGGAACAGGGGAGGTGTTCGCCCACCTGCTGGCCTTGTTCCCTGTGACAGCACCCTGAACCAGAAGCCCTGGAGTGAACCAAGACAGAGCTGGTTTGGGCTGGGGCTAAGCACACCAGCATGCCCAAGGATGAGGCAGCAGCAACAGTGTGTGATGGTGCTCAACAGGCCAGGGTGGTCAGGCTCTACTGGCAGCAACTGGGGTGGCACCTCTCGTCTACACCATGGTCATGCTCATCTGAGGTGTGCTGGGTGCACAGATGGAAAGGGAGGATCCCTGAACTACTTTCCACTGACAGCAGGTTCACGAGTCTTTCTGCAGCTGAGATTATGGGAGAATTGCTTAGCTACCAATTTTAGTGGATTTTCCTCCTTAAGAAGATTATTCTGGCCCTTGGTGGCGTTTATTTCTCCTTCCATGCTTCTGAATTTAAGCAATGGAAATTACAAACAAAGTAATACTTTGTTACCTAACCACAGGGCATAATGTGCCTTACCATGAGAGGAGATCTGGCTTGCTCTTAGGGTGAGAAGAGATGCACTTTACTCGTTAGGAATATGGCTGTGTAAATTGGTAAATGCACAGAATTTTGGGGTGCTGCCTGCACAGAACTGCCTTCTTTTCCCTTAAGTCACTTCTCTCAGTATGGCAGAGAAGGTGGTAATTTGAAAATTAATGTGCTTTTGGCTAAACGAATCTACTATCCTTGCTCTTTTATGTTCAAACGCCTTTGTGTAGTAGTAGTACATTGAAAGACCATTTCTGGCAATTACAGTTACATAGAATAAATCTGCTGAGGTTAAGGTATAAGACAATAAGAAACAACAGTGAGGATATTCACTGTTCCTGTTGCATGCCCACTGAATGGGAAACATTCCAATGAATATCCCTATTGATTCTTGGCTTCTAGCTTGGAGGAAAATTTCCTGGGATTGTGGTTTTGCAAAGTACCTGTTTGAAGAGATGGTTTCAAGATAAGAAAAAAAAATTATTTTAATGAATATTTGAACAGGAGCTATTTATTACAACTGCTGTAAAAAGGAAGAAAGGAAAATGCTGAACTTTCCAGGAGAGTTGTGCAAGTCTCAGTTCTTCAGTTTATGCCTTTTGGCATCCATTATTCATGTGATGTCCTATATTCACCCTTTGTGTAAACTGCATGTACTCTTTCCTCTTCCCCTATGCTGCATTCCAATTTTGGCTTTTTTTTTTTTTTTTTTTTCCTGAGGTACTGCTGTAACATATACAGAACATAAGGCTAGAAAAGTGTTAGAAATATAATTGACCCCTATGAATTATTATAAAGGCCCAAAACTTACTCCAAGAAAAGAGAAATGGGAAAAGATATAGGTGTGTTGCAGAGTGATTGAGGAAAACCTGATTAGTGTTTATTAATTTATTAGAATCTGCCCTCACTGATGAGACACTGTCTGGACTGCTCAGATCTGCTCCCTCCTACATGTTCTCTGAGTTTGGGGAAATCACATCACTGTCATTCAGTGAGGAGAGGTGTCCCTCAGGGGTCTGCATTGGGACTGGGACCATTAATGCCCCTGTCAATGACATGATGGGACTGAATGCACCTGCAGTAAATTTGGACAAGCTCCAGCAGTGGGCTCCTGGGCATCTCATGAGGTTCAACAAGGCCAAGTGCAAGGTCGTACACCTGGGTCAGGGCCATGCCTGGTTATCAACACAGGATGAACAAATGGAGAGTAGCCCTGTCCAGAAGGATTTGGGGGTGCTGGTGGAGGAGAGGCTGGACATGAGCTGGCAATGTGCACTCACAGCCCAGAAAGTTCACTGTGCCCTGCATCAAGACAGGAGCGGTCAGCAGGGTGAGGGAGGGGATTCTGCTGCTCTTCTCTGCTCTGGTGAGACCCACCCAGAGTGCTGCATCCAGCTCCCAGGTCCTCTGCATGGGAAAGATACGGATCTGGAGGGAGGACCATGAAAATGATCGAAGGCATGGAATGCCTCTCCTATGAAGATAAGCTGTGGGACTTGAGGCTGTTGAATCTGGAGAAGAGAAGACTCTGGGAAGAATCTTATTGCAGCCACTCAGTACCTAAATGGGCTTACAAGAAAGATGGGGACAGGTTTTTTTAGTTGTACCTGTTGCAATAAGACAAGGGGTAATGGCTTTGAAATAAAACAGTAGATTCAGGCTAGATACAAGGAATAATTTTTTTACAAGCAAAGTGGTGAAACACTGGAACAGGTTGCTCAAAGAGCTGGTAGATGCCCCTGGGAACATTCAAGGTCAAGCTGGATGGGGCTTTGAGCAACCTGATCTAGTTCAAGATGTCCCTGCTTGTTGCAGGGGAGTTGGACTAGGTGATCTTTAAAGGTCCCTTCCAACCTAAACTATTTAATGATTCTATTTTATTTAAAGTGACCTGAAGAAGAAGCAGCCATTGAAACCATGGGTGTATGGTCTCTCTAACATAAATGCATTTACTGGCTTCCCAGAGCATTGACAAAGGATATGCCCTATTTATTTAAGAAGTAGATGACCGTTTCTGGAAATAGCTTTTTTGGACTTGATGCTAAGAGCACAAACCCTTGGTTTATACTGCTTGACTGGCCCTGCCTCATTGCCTGGAATGCACTCTCAAATAGGAGAAGGTGCTGAGCTCAGCTGCTCTCAACTCAGTGCTGTCTTCAGATGGAAGCACTGATGTGAGCATGCACATGGGCTCTGACAAAGAAAGGCAGAGATCCTTGCAAATCTGGTGGATGCTCACTGTCACTAGAACTTCTGTTGCTGCCTCTAAGACTAGAAGTAGTTTGACATAGTTATATATATTTTTTTTTATTTTAGCTTTCACCTTAAATGTGTCATGGCAGCCTGTGTCTACAGCAAATGCCTCTGTGCTACAAGTCATTTTAATGTGTATCACTGATGCTTTTTGAGGTGTTTATCCTAATGCTCTGGATATTTTTTATTTTAGAGGTGCTCTCTGGAACAGTTAGCACGCTCTGATTTGATAAAATGTAATACATGTTTTCTTCTGACTGATTGCTCTTGTCACTCACTACATGTTTGCAGTTTCTTCAAAGGCACAGCTCTGAAATCCACCAGGCAGTGCCTAGAGCTTCCGGCTGCTGACTGCCAGCTTTCATCAGCAGCGAGTAGAGAGAAAGCTGCCCTTTCCCAAATCACTTTACTTGCACTCATGTTGCTTATATAATTTGTTTCTCTTAAGTGTTCATCTTTTTCTTGGGTGATCAGAGAGCCAGAAACCTGCACTGCTTGCTTCAGTTACTGTTCTGTGAACTATTGAGGGCTCCAGGTCTGAACACACAACAACCACCAAAGATTTCCTTTTGCTTCCTTGACTTTCTCTTTCATGTGGCTATGCCCATAGGGTTAGAGAATCCCTTTAGTCTAAAGAGAAAAGGGGTTTAGATATATTCTCCCTAATCTAAATACAGTGATATTTATGATGTCGTTCAGTGGTCTCAACAATTCTAATCCAGATTTGTATGTGCTGGAGTTAAACAGTTATATTTTTCCCACCTAAAAACCCCATAAGCTACCCCTGCTGAACCCCCTCCTGCCACCTCCCATCCCTCCATTACTCCCAAAAAATCCCAAACACTTCTCTTTCCACCTTAGCCTTTCCCCCCCCGTAGCTTAATAGCACTCTAATTATCATCCTGTGAGAGGAAGATTCCCTCCAAGCCCTCATGCTGTGTGTGCATGCAGGTTATCTGAGCATAACAGAACCAGTTCCTTTAAAGGAGGGGTGTGGAATACAGGTGAGAAGACAGCAGTGACCAGCCTCAGATCACAAGGTCAGGATTTGTCCCATTCACAGCTGTCATCCAGTTAATTATAAGTGAGAAATTATTTTAATTTTACCCCCATAATTCAGATCCTACAACTTCACCCTTGTTAATTTCAAGGATTTGTGTGCTTAGTTAAGAAATATTTTTGTGTCTGGTGGGAAGCCTGTAAGAATTGTACCTAGAGACCAACTTCCTTATTTTGTGTATGGCTTTTCCTGTATGTTTTGGGAACTGTGGTGGGGCAGTTTTTGTGTTAGAGGTGTCATCTTCTCCACCTTACATACAACATCCTATTTCTCTTTGACTGGATCCCAGATCTCATCAATGGGTGAGCCTGCTTCTGATGCCAACAGCACCCTATTGACCTTTCCACTGCTTTTCAGATAATCTCACAAGTTTAGCCAAGAACTGCGGAAAAAATAAGGCATATAAAATGAGAGAAAAAGAAACTAAATGTAATTAGTGAGAATATATTTGGACATAGATTTGTCAAAGGGATCTAAGGGTGTGGGGGTAGTTCTGTGTGACAGTAGCAGTGCACAACCTTCCTGCTTCAGCCTAGCAGCTGGGGCTGAGATGGATGGTTATCCTGTTAGGGGTTAGAGGTTGATTCTGTTCAAAACTCCTTATCTTTGTTATGAGTGCTACAAGGACACAGTGATATCTTTATCTTTCTACCAAACCTTTCTGGAACGTTGCAAATGCCTGTCTCCTTGTCAAGTATCAAAGCCAGAGTTAGTCCAAGAAAATCCACCAGAAACCCAAAGCACAGTGGATTTCTATATACAGCTTGTGAAAAGTTGCCATCAAAGTGCAAGAAGGTCATTTAAACTTATATTGCTTTTCTTTTCTATGGTATGCATACTTAGCTGCTTTTAATTTACCGTGCCCTCTTCCTTATTTTTGCTGGTTTTTTACTCCCACACAGGTTTTTATAATTTGATAAAGAACAGACTGTTCTTACTGGAAGTGGAAAAAACAGGCTTCTTTTACTGGAAAAGGGAGGTAAAAGAAGGTCTACCCCTCCCTTCCCAAAAGGGAAGCAATAAAGTTCTAAAAAGGTTGAGTAGCAAGTGCCTATATTGGGGATGCTTGACCAAGATTTCAAGAAGAAAGAAAATGCAAAATTATTGAACTACTGATTGCGGTTTTAAAACCACAAACCTGTGGAAAATAACTGCTACTTGTTATCCAAATTGTATGTCTGTTCATTTTAATGTGTACTTTTGGGGAGAAGTTGTAATTCTTCATTTTTATACAAGCAAACATACATATTTGTGAAGGAAAAGGACCTGGATACTGTGGTACAGCTAGTTTCCTAAAAACCCCTTCTGGTTCATTTTAGCCAGAGGTTTCTGTAGTAACTAAGCTGGCTCTTATCATGCAAGTGGTACATTTGGAGAGATGGTTTGAAAGAAAATCAGTTTGGGCAAGAGGCAAAACTATATGTTCATAACAATAGGGAAAAGGGGTGAGTGGAAAGACAGAATCAAGACTTGATACAGGAGCAGGAGGCCTTCACCATCCTGAATTTCAGAACATGAAAGTGGCAAAATAATTCTATAGTAGAAAAAGCAAAGTAATGACCATGAGGAAGAATTTTCCCCTAACCGAATGTGCACAGTGATGGGCTTGGAATGATATGCTGTCATTCAGGAAAGAGATAGTGAATGATGTTTTCAGTCAGGACAAAAACTTGAAGGCCAAATGAAATAATGTAGAAGGTCTGAACAAAAATAACTTTGAAGGCAGTGTCAGCAATATAATCATATGCTATGTAGAATGAATTTTGAAGGCCAAAAATACAAATGGTTTGAAAAGGCCATGGAAGTAAGATCCATTAGGAGGTCTTAAGGAGAGGATGGCAATGCAAACTCCTTTTGCTGGTTTTGGCTGGGGCAGGGTTTCCTTCAAAGCAGCTGGTATGGAGCTGTATTTTGGATTTGTGCTGGAAAAAAACAGTGTTGATACAAAAGATGTTTTTGTTACTGCTGAGCAGTGCTTACAACAGAGTCAGGGCCTTTTCCACTCCCCACTGCACTCCACCAGTGAGCAGCCTGGGGGTGCACAAGGAGCTAGGAGGGGACAGAGCCAGGACAGCTGACCCCAAATGACCACAGGGATATTCCAGACCATATGGCACCTTGCTCATTATGTACATCTGGGAAAAAGGAATGGAGGGTTGTTGGGATTTGATGTTTGTCTTCCAAGCAATCATTACTTGTAATGGAGCCCTGGTGTCCTGAAGATGAGTGCTGATGGGAAGCAGCGAATGAATTCCTTTTTTTGCTTTGCTTATGTGCACAGCTTTTGCTTTACAGGTCAAAGTGTCTTCATCTCAACCCATGAATTTTTCTACTTTTACTCTTCTGATTCTCTCCTCATCCCATTGATGGAGGACTGAGTGAGAAGCTGTGTGTACTTGGTTGCCAGCTGGGGTTAAACCAGCTGAATTCTGCTCTCAACTTTTCCCAAACAAGGTCTGATGGGAATGTAGATTGTAGACCAGTGGGTATAAAGCTACTTCTTCAAGCATGTGCTGGAGTTTAGTACTTACCAGACACTCCAGTTTGTTACAAGCGACTGCTAAAAGGTTAAGAGCCTCTTTTGTTTGCAAAAAAGATAGCAAAACTCAACTTCTTCATGCAGGGCGTATCTGGGAAAGGTTAAATACTCTGTGTGCTTTTGCAAGCTGAAATATAAAAGTTCTTTGGGAAGATCAGTGCAACAAAGGAAGGACAAATCCTCAACAAAACTGATTGACCTGGAGCTGTGCTATGACAACTATGTGTGCACCTTTTCTATGCCGTAAAACCAAGTTCAGTTTCAAATGACACAGAGTAGCAGGCTCTTACCTTATTTCTGTGCAGAGGATAATAGAATATAGAACTTTCCCTATCAGGCTAGAGCGATTTTAAATTGTTCTCATTCATCACCACTGATGATGTCAGTAGAAAGAGTGGAAATAAGCTTAGAGCCCCAGCTCTCCACCTGGGATAAGACACAATACTGGAAAAGAATGGTATTTCTGGTATATGAAGGTATTATGAGGAAAGTCTTTGAAGTTTAACCCGAAAGTGAGAGGAAACTTGGACAAAGGTAGCCCTTACGGAGGGTAGCAAGAGAGAGTGCAATCAAAAAAATGGTCAATAGTCTGTTAACAGAAGGGCCTGAGTAGATCTTTTGAAGGCATTCCCATAGTAGGAAGAAAATGGTTTTCTAGCTCAATACTCCTTTTCCTCAGAAGTGAACACTTTAACTAAAGTCACTGAGATCATGAAAGACATCATGGGTAAAGAGGCTCACAGATTAAAGGGTCAGAGCTGAAGAACTGAGGAAACTCATTTCAGGAGAAATTTTCCTCAGTCTCTGACACTTTGATGCAGAAAGTTAACAGATCTTTCTGGATAAGAATGAATTACATGAAAGTTGCAAGAATCTGGAGAAAAATGGAGATTAGGAGGGAACAGTTTTAGTAAGAGATAAAGTGAAACAACTGAGGGGTTATTTATGAATGATGAATATTCTTTTCAAGGAGTAAAAAAGATTCTACATTACTGTGGTAGCAATAATGGAAAATGGCTTGCTGAGTGACAGAGAGATATTGTCAGCAGAAGAATAGGGAAGTGATTTACTGACTTTCTTTAGTCATAAAACTTTCTCTTTTCTTCTGTCAAATGTCAGTAGAAAATATCTTTTACAGTATGGTCAGTTAAAAAATATATTGATCAATGTGATGGTAAAATAGAAGGGTTTCTTCCCTGCAATTGAATTATTTCTCAAAGCTTTAACTTGCTTCAAATGCAGGATGATGTTTTATTGTCATCTGTACTTCCCCCATCTCAGGCTTTGTAGCCCAGAGTTCAAGGCTGTCTGAACCTCCTGAGCAGTGTGACATAAGGGTTTTCTAAGTACAAATTCCCACTTGAATTGTAGCATCCTGTTTGATGGGCAAAATGTCCACTCTGATTCTAAATATATTCCTTGGTGTAGAAATGACCACAGATGACTAATTTTGGGTGAACAGTTGCAACATCTTTTTTTTTTCATGGAAATAAAAATGTACTTTTATTTTTAGTCTGAATACATTGTCCTGGCAGTGAAACAGCCTGAGAACATGGACTGGACATTAAGAATTCTTGCTCTTTCTGATCATGCAAGAAAGCTCCACTTTAGACTAATTCCTTCAGCTCCCTATTCCTCATTCATTCCTCTAAAGCCAGGATAATAATACCAATGCCCTTCCTGCCTGATCCTTTCCAAAGCAACATGAAAAATATCACTCTGTGTAACCAGCTCACTGCCATCACCTACTGCTGACTGAGGATGGCTGACTCTTCCTTTTTAATTGAAAACTGGGTGGTGAAACCTGTCCTTACCTTTCTGCCTGCACTGGGCCAAGCATATAATTGCAGTGGGGAGTCCAAGCACTGTCCAAATAACCAAAATGCAGAAATAGAGCACTTGTAGGCTGTGTCAGCATAGAGAGAACAGTGTTCTTCATAGTCTGGTCTTGGGTCTAAGCAGGTCACTGTCAAATCTTTTGCTGCCTCGCTGCTGCAAAGCACAGAAAGGACTCCTGATGGCTTTGTGCCTTCAGAGGCAAGAGAGTTATTTAATTAGCAAGACAGAGTGTAGAAAATGGAGTTAAGGATTTGCGGGTGCTGGGCATGTGGGAAATCAGGAATCCAGTCATCTTAAGAGCTACTCAGAATTTTCAAAACAACAGAATATTGTAGAGTTTAGGTAGAATTTTTTTCATGGAATAAAATTTCTTTGGAGATACCTGAAGATCAAAAAGTTTTAATAATACAAGATTTATCATAGTGCCACTGCATTATAAAAGATACTGTGCTTTTCAACATCACATTCATTCTGTGATGTGAGAAGAATAAATCTCTACTGGAAAAACATTATTGCTCAACACTAATGAAATATTTCAAATAATTTTTGGAGGGATTTCAGAGCCTTCTCCTGTGCAATGGTTTTACCTGTTAGTTCTGAGAGAGAGGAAAGGAAACCTTTGCCAAAACTAAACTTTTCTACTGCAAAGTTTATCTCTTTATCTCCACATGTCTGACTAGGGTAGAAGTCATAATTCCCTGTCTGAATCATCTCCTTCTGGTGGACAAATTTCTAAATAATATCTTGCATTTTAATGGCTATAAATTGCAGAGCTGTCAAATCTCTTCCTATCTAATCTTATCTGGAAATTTTTTTAGAAGCTGTTTGACCCTGCAAACCCTTCTGTTGTCTCTTATGTTTTTCCTTACTTCAGGGAGAAAGGGTTTTGAAAAGTCAATGACCCATTGTGCTAACAGGTTGCTGACTTGCATTAAAATGAGATTGAAATTTTGTCTTAACTTAAAAATCCTAAGAATGTTGCTGAGGTTTTGATTATACTGAGCAACAGCATCAACATTTGTGTAATTTGTTGAAAAGAGTAAAACAATAGAGAGAAGAGTTTGTTTTCTTAAAACAACTGCCCTGTCTTAGAAAACCACACTGCATTCTTATACAGCCAGTAATGCTGCCAGCTAGAAACTCTAAAAGTAATTTATTCTGCTTCTCCTTGCCAAAAGAACATCCTGCAACACAGTATAAGGCTACAGCTCATCTAGCTAAATGTATACCTGGAGCACTGAGAAGTTGATGATGACCAGAATTTTGTCCTGCTCATGAAATGACTTTTCACAATTAAAATAAAGTACAGTAAAAATTTTAAAACCTATTAAACAAAGCCATGAATTAAAAAAAAAAAAAAAAACAAAAAAAACCTGGTCAGGTCTCAGATGATACTTAAGATTATATTTCATCAGACTTAAACTGGAATGTTTAATAACTATAAACTGTAGCAGTACTTTTGCTAATAGGCAACACTCTGGTTTGGGTTTTAAATATTTTTCTTGCTACTGTTTAGGCTTTTGTCTGTAATTAGAAAAGCTTAAATCTTCCTCTGTGTTTTAGAGTTGATATATACTCTGCTCCATCAATAAATTTTACATTTGAGTAGTGTAGAATTAAATTTTCTAACTTCATATAGTTTAGGATTCTGGAGAAGCATTGGGATAAGAATTTAACAGAAAAGCCTGAACTGTGGTGACTGTGTGTCTTTTCCTAGACAGCTAATATTGCATTCAACTCTCTCAAACTTGCTTCCTTTGAATTTTTCCTCGTTTGAACTGAACACCCAGCATCTGCTGGGATTGCAGACCCAGGCTGAAGCCTTGTAGCTGTTTGCCATATGGCTATTATCACTAGCTGTGTACAAAGAACGAGAGGGAGAGAGCTGTAGGTCTTGGTGCAACAGCTGACATTTGTCACTAAGGGATATGTGGTTGCTTTCTAGGTGAGAACTAAATGCAAATTATTACTTTATCTTTTTTTTTTCTTGCATTGAAAGTGGTGGAGGGATTATGAGAGGAACAACACATGGCTGTCAGAACTATAATCACACAATCGTTTGGGTCAGAAAGGACCCTAAAGATCCCCTAGTTCAAACCCTCCTGCCACAGGCAGGAGCACCTTCCACTAGTCCAGGCTGCTGAAAGCCCTGTCCAGCCTGTACTTGAACACTTCCAGGGATGGGATATCCACAGCTTCTTTGGACAACCTGTGGCAGGGTCTCAGCACCTCTTGTGCCAGCACATGGGACAGATGTTGGTGTGTGGGAACGAGAATCCCATGGTGCAGCCACCCAGCTCAGAAGTTTGAGGTGTTGTTTCACAGCTGGTAGGGTGGAGTGAAGCAGGGTGGCAGTGAGGGCTCACTGACAGCTGCAAAATCTCCTCTCCCAGCAATACTAACAGAGATAGTGACATCTCTGCTCAGTCTCCTGATTTCTGAGCATTGCCTGTTGTCCTTCCCCAGGGCTCCACAGACATCTGGTTTCCAGCAAGCTGAAAGTTTAACTGGAAATGACTTCCTATAAGTTGGTGCCAGAAAAGTCAAGAAAACACTATCGTATTTGATTTCTCTTATTTCATAAAATTAAGTTATGTTTATAGGAACAATTTTTTTTCAATTATAAAACTGAAATGTTTTGTTCTCAACAGTCACAGTTGGGTAAAAGTTGGCCTGGGCTCAATGAAAGTAAAAGCTTACAAATCAGTAGTAAATAGTCAGAAAAATGAAAATAACCTCTTATCAGGTTTTCTACTTTGCTGAACAATAAATAACCTCATAGTGTGAAGTATTATTTCCCCCCTTCTTTTCATTGTGCCTTTGAACTAAAGAATGTATTTGTATTACACACCCAATTACACCACTGCTGACTTACATGGCATTTTTCTGGGTAAACAAATCTAATGAATGCATGGTATATACTTAAAAGCTATTCTCAGTAGTGGGACATTCTCTCCTCCTCCTCCACACTCCACTGCATCAATGGGCATGGTCACACTGTGGTAATTATATTTTTTCTTACATTTATTTATAAAAAAAAAAAAAGGCCAGCAGAGAGGCTCTCCTGCTCTGTTGCCTAGGTTATTCCATAGGCTAGCAAGCTGCCTGTGTGGTGTCTGCAATTATGCAGTAAAGCCAAACCACAAGGTGAAGGATGCCACCATAGTCTCAGTTCCAGGAATGTCCCTAACCACACTGTGGGCTGAATTTTGCCCTCTACCACTGCCTAGTGCTGGGAGTGAAACAACTGCCACTTATTTCTGTAACTAAACAGCAAAAAAGAGAGTGGTAATTGCCAAGCCCAGGTGATGCTAAACAAATACATGAATGCTGCCCAAGCTGACCTGGGAACACAGAAGAGCAGTGGCCTCTTGCCCTGGCAGAGAAACTGTTTCACTGGTGTGTGATGAAGATGCATTTTTGTGTGTGTATGTGTTTTGAAACTGATTTATCTTTTCCTTCTGCCCTTCTAGTAAATTACTCTGGCAGACCACAGTGCCTGCCAAGCTCACCAAGAGTGGGTGTGAGGGAAACTGCTGGAGGTGGATGAGGCCATGCCTATGGGGGAAGGACTATAACAAAGGAAAACCTAGTCTGTTTGGAATCCTGCTCATGGAGCCATGGAAGTGCCCCACATCCCTGGATCTGCCCTCCAAGGGGACCTCAGCCTCTGGGCAGGGCACGCCTGCCCTGTCCCCTGCTGTGCTGAGTGGGGCTGTAGAAACGACTGTCGAGTATCTCTTCCCAGAGAGCAAGAGGGAGGAACTGCAGAGGGGGTTTTTTGTCCATGGGGAGGAAGCCTGGGGAGGAATATCAAGTGAACATCAGTCTGTCACCACAGGAGCAATTGCCTGCACCTTCCTAGCCACTGTTTTCATTATTCTTTAACGTCATCTGTGGTGGACATTTTACTTCTTCTCTACTGCTAATTTATTTCAACATTCACTCCTGCTTGTTATTAGTAGTCCTTACTACCAGCACACTTTTCCATCTGCCACTGGATGTGTGCTTTCTCTGCCATGCTCCTTTAGAGGTGAGACCCAGGGATGCTGCACTTTGGCCAGGGAAAGGGCTTGTGACCTCCTGGATCGTCACACTTCTTCTGGGAGGAGTTGACTGTGTTCATCCAGCTCCCTTTTGGGTTGTGCTGTATTGCCGTGGGGAAGGGGGTGGAAACATTAAATGTGATTAGGAATAACTTTGACTATGCTGTAGTTCTAATGTATCAAAGCCATCTTCACCACCCCAGAGGCAGATGGGAAAAGATGATCAGATGCTAACAAGCTGGTAAATCAACAAGAATAGGAGCAAATTAAGTTGTAACCATTATGCTAATATATGCTGCAATCTAAACAGAGCTAAGAAGTTGCTTTCTATCACAGCTCAGAAAGAGTTAGAACTTTGTCCTGTTAGACTGGGTAAAAGGGCTTATGTAAAAGCTTGGAGTCATGTCCTATTAGACTGGGTAATAGGGGACATGAACAAAGCTGAGACTTACCATTATTTGCCAGTTTTGGCTAAGGAACTCGCAACATGGAGATAAGATGGTAAGAAATACCAAAACATATTCCTTACCCTTCACAACCAGGCTTGCCATCTAATCTAATTATCCAGCTATTGATGTACTAATTTATTCACCCATGGGAACAACAGTCAGTAATATAAATCTGTTTTATTGCTCTATTGCAGTAAATCCTGGAATTTCTTTGCAGAGATGTATATAAACTATCTCCCTTTTAATAAAACCAAAATAAAAACAAAAAATCCAAATCCAAGAATAATAACAATAAAAAGCCTCCCACCAAAACAGCCCAAATACCCAGAACACCACCACAAAGCCATAAAAAAAAACCCCAAATGCCCAAACCTGCTAGCACTATAGCTGTGAAGGTAAACTGTCTGTGGGTAACTTAGAACTTTACCTTGCAAATACATGCAGTAAACGGATCTTTATCAATCAGAAACAATCCTTATCAAATTGACTTTCCTGAGAGCAGGTGGATTTTGGCTTGTTGCTTTCCCAGAGGAGGTGCACCCCTGAGGACATGGTACCTCTTTGGGACCACAGCTGCCAGCGCTGAGCTGCTCTGCAGGGCTTGAGGAGGAGCTGGGAGGTGCAAGCAGCAATTAAACCCACAGCTCCTGGGGTGATTAGTTTCTGTTTTCCTCCCATGGATGCAGAGTTCTGAAGAACTCTGACTCATGGTAATGTGAGGAGCTATAAAAACAGTCTTAGCTCCTTCAGGTCATCGTCTATTTGCCTTGCACAGTAATAGCAGCCTATGATGTGTTCAGACCTAAATGCGTGAATGTGGGATGTGAGTACAGCTGGACTGAAAAAAATAATGATTGTTGGATGTTCATGTTATCTTTTTCTATCCTGGAAACCATCAGTGGGAGTCTAATGACTTGTTTAGAAGATTGCAGGAGACAATTGCTAAAGCAATCAGCAAATATGATTATAACGTCTCAGTTCAGTAGACTTTCTATCTTAAGTAGATTTGGAAGTGAAACATCTCCAAAAAGCAGCAGAAGAGGAAGAGAGCATTTTTCCTAAACCAAAAATTGTCAGTTATTTCACTGTTAGTTATTTGATGTTTCACTCAAATTGTACTTTTTAACGTTGTATTTATATTTTGTTTTGCAGCTGTAGTTAAATAGGTCTTGAATGAAAGAAAAAGGGAAATGAAATGTATGTGTCTTGCTTCAAGGGAGAATTCTTGGATGTAAATAATGAATGAGAAAGGTTTCAGTAGAAAAATGAAGGGTTTTGGAGGCTTCTGAATTGGTTCCCTTTCATATTATTAATAAAAAATGAACTATTGCAACAGCTAAAGTGCTTTGTATTGTCACAGGGTAGTTCAGTAAGTGAAGTTTTACTTTAGTTAAGTGTTGGGGGTTTGGGGTTTTGTTTGGGGGTGGTTTTTTTGGTTGATTGGAATTTTTTTACTAGATCATATGCTAATTGTGTCCTGGGTTAATTTTTAAGGTGGGCCAGTGCTGCTGGACTGGTGCACGTGAACCATAGCTGTGTAAGAGTTGTGACTTGCAGCCAAGATGAGATGGAAGAAGAGTCTTGTTCCCCCCTCTTTCACCTCACACAGCCACTGGACATGGAAGAGCAAGAGGGGAGGCATGTCTGCTGACCTCTCCCAAGTCAAGGAGAGAAGGTTTAAATAGCTGCTCAGTTAAATTTGAAATGATTGCTGGACAGATGATAATTTTCCTTTGAGAAAGTGTTTTTACTTTATCTTAAAAGATCCCTAAAAGGAGCATTGCCTTTGTTGATAGGTGGCACATTTAATTATTTTCTTGAAGCAGCAGAACTGTTGCTATCAGCTCTGCATGGCTGAAACTTGGTTAAAAAAGGTCTTTAATAGTCAAGCCTACATCACAAAGCAGTTTCCAGGTGATCAGGAGGTTTTTACCTGTTCCGTGCTATCAGATCAGTGCAAAACAGGTGGAGTAATTGCCCAGCAAAGCAGATCATCATGCTTATGCTCTAGAATAGTGATTCTACAACTGAGTGCAAAAATCCAGATGGTAAATTAGGTCAATTAACAGGAGCTTTGTGTATCTCTTAAACAAGAGACTTTAAAGGCAGTAACAAATTTCAGTAAACTCAATAATAGACAGAAATCTACTTATGAGCTTTTGAGCATGGTGCCTTTCCAGTAGAGTACTCAGCTTCTGTTAAAATGCAAATTTTGACTCATCACTTGGGAGAGTAGTGAACACCAGAGGAAATACTAGAGGCAACTAAATGTATCCAGTTCATTAAAATACATCATCTTCTAATAAAAAGTACCATTATCTCAGGAGGGTTGTATATTTGAGCTTGCTTCTCTGTGAGGGAAGACTTACCAAGAGCTCCTAGTGATACAAAGGAAATTGGAGGAAGACTTGCAGATCTTATTCAAGCCTAGACCTTTTAGGACTTCTGTAATTTTCATGTGCTATCTCACTCTTATTGCAGTAAGTATCCTAGGGGGTGATTTTTAGAAAGTTATTCTAACTGGCAAAATAAATGTGATTTCTTTCTTACTGTTTCTATCAAAAATGGACTTTGGAGACAGAAGCTCTTTCAACCTCAAAAAAGTCAAAGCTCTAATACTGAAAATTAGATCTGCAAAGAACAAGTTTTCCCCACAGAAAATGCTGATGTGCTTAGCAATACACACGTAGGCGTGCACACAAATATTTAGAGAAAATTGTAGTTTTGATGAAAAGAGGCAAAATATATCTTTTGGATTTTAAGTTGTTTTGAAAACCTGAAAGTTTTAGGTTTTCAGCTGCAAATAAACTTTTTAATAGAAGCCATGCAATTTAAGAGTGCAACTTACAAGTCAGTACCTCAAATTCTCTACTAAGAACAGTGGAAAAATGTCAAGTGGTCATATCTGCTGTTGGTTACCATGAATGTATATTATGGGGCTTCCTCAATGGAGAGGTAAATGGTATTTGGTTACTGCATCATGTTAGTGAAGTTTAATGAAATGCAACAGTATTACCCCCTCTATATAAATGCAAAGGGTCTTACAAATGTATTTCATCTTGAAATTACTTAATTTTCACATCTTGTGCTGGTGTCTTCATAATTCCCTTTCCAGGGACTTTAGTTCATTTTGCACTGGTCAGTCTAAAGGAGAAAAAAAAAGCAAAGTCTCTTGAAATCTGTGTCTTTCTTGTGAAATTTGCCCCAAAAGCCTGACACTAAATGGTTTGAAAAGGCAGCCATGCACATCTTTCTGTGTATCAGTATATTGGCTTTTCTTTATATTGCAGCTGCTAGAGGACAAAATCAGTTTTTAGTGTTGATTTCTGAAACAACCAAAAGGCTACAATAAAACATAAAAGAAGAGAGATTGACGTAGCAATATCCCTTGATGTGCTTGTTCCTCATCCAATCCCTGTAAGTAATTACCTGTCTGAAGTCGTACAAGCACTTCAGTTTGGCTAGAGACAGCTATTGATTTAGAAATCAAATGTGCTTGGGCTTGGTTGAAAAAAAAAAAATGCCAACAACTTTTTAAATTAATTTTTTTCTCAGCCTGCTGTGGCCATGAATAAGCATCATTCATTTTATGCAATTTCCATTTGAAACATTTTTGTACTGGGAATTTGTTTACCACTTGTGGCCTGCTAGTCTGAAAATTAGTTTTCTAACCATGCCTTCTAACCAAGCATTTGAAATGCTCCATTAAATTTTATAGAGGGTTTTTTGTATCTATTGTTTATGGGAATGTTATGTCTGCCTCTATACAGGGTAATATGATGTATTTTAAAAGATGCAAAAAACTAGACTGTCATGATCTTAGAGTGTTTATTTTGATTATTTAGTTTATTTTTTAGAAGGCTGAGCTGCTGTAAAAGTCACAAAATAAGGACTTGAAGAGTTCTGGCCATGGGAAAATTGAATCAAGAAATAAATATTCTTCCATCTTTTGTCTCCCAGGAATTACCCTTAGAACTGATTAAGCAAAAACGAGCCTGAGAAGTTGAAAAGGTTTCCTGTAGAAAACACATGTTGAATGCAATTTTTCGATAAAAAGTCATGGGCCAAAGTAGAATGTGCCTTATAGGAGCTAGCAGGAAAGGTAAACCACTGTGAAATCAAGTAAAATCTGGAAACTAAATGTTCACATTCCAAGCTACACATGCCATTATTGAGTCCCTAGGATTTTCTTGAGAATCTCAGAGATTTAATCCTCATAGAAATAGGAAGGTCACAGCCTGAGCACAAAAGGATGGTTTAAAAAAAATGTCTGAACAGTTTAATGGCTCTTTAGTTGGAAAGTAGGAAATGTGGGATATGTGGTGCTGATTTCTACTGTCAACTGTGGCTCATTACTGCCAGGAGCCAGGTGGTAGAGCTGGTGATGCTCATTTGAACCAATCTATATGCATTAGTCACTTCCACACTGCGTTGGTGTGTTATCCACACTCTGCCTGGATTTTCCAGAAAATGCCTTTTCTTAAGCAAGCAAGCACTGATGGAAGCTCCTTGTGAGCAACCTTTTCTCCTGGTGCTTTCCATGCTTCTGTGCAGGAGCATGCAAAGCACTGGAGCCTGCAAGACAAACTCCTCAGTGGCTGCACAAATGAAGGCAATTTAGGGTCTGGATAAGAGATGTGTAGGAGTGGAGATGAAGTGCTTCTGCACCTCTCTGACCTAAGCAACTGTAATGGGATTTTTTTCTTCCTTCCCCAGTTATTGGTTAAGTCTCTTCAGACCTCGTGTCTTCCTCAGAAATGTGTATGAAGACTATTCTTTTCAAATATACCTCTGGAAATAAATTTTACCTCATTGTCATGGTTTAAGCCCAGCTGGAAATTAATCCAAGCAAGCAGCTGCTTGCTCAACCCCCCCAATCCACCCTTACTCCAGTGGAACGGGGAAGAGAATCAAAAGTAAAACTTGTATGTCGAGATAAGAAGAGTTTAATTGGGAAAAAAAAAGTAAAATACAATAATACTGATGACAATAAAAGGGAAAGAAAAAGCCAAAACCAAACCAAGTGGTGCACAATGCGATTGCTCACCACCTGCTGGCTGATGCTAACCCCTGATTGGCACCCCCTTCCCCCTCCCCGTTAATGCATTCACTGGGCACAGTGTTCTGTGGTGTGAATATGTTCAGGTCCCCTGTCCCAGCTATGCTCCCTCCTATTTTTTATGTACCTCCTCTGGTTATTGGCAAAGCATGAGACACACACACACACACACAAAAAAAGTCCTTGATTTGGGATAAACATGACTTAGCAAAGCCCAAAACATCAGTGTGTTATCAACATCATTCTAATTCTGTGTCCAAAACACAGCTACTGAGAAGAAATTAACTTAACCAGCTGAAACCAGGGCACCCATTCAGAATGGAAAATTTTTACTTCTGGAGAAGGTTGAAAATCTGAATATTCTCTAGTAATTTGGGTTTATTGAAGCGTCTTCTAATAAGAGATTCATAAATGTATCGAGAGAGGTTACAGTGAATTAAAAATGATTGGACTTGTAGTTTCAAGGTTCCTGATCAAGAAAAGGTCAACTATTGACATAAGCTATTAAATGAAAAAATGAAAATGCCTAAAAAGCTTCCAGGGGAGTGGAAGTTTGAAGGGAAATCTCATGCAGGAACCAAGGTGGGTGGAGACGGTGGCATCCCAGACATCAACATTGTGCTCAGGTGTCACGGGAGCACCTGATAGGGGCAGATATTTAGGGCAGCACCCTATAGGGCAGGGTGGGGAAAACAGTTCTTTTGTTTCCTAAGTGCAGGATACATCTGGATGAGAATTTGACACTGCTCAGAAGTTTGTGCTATAGCCATCTGAAAAGTGTGAATTAACCATAGCTCTGCCTCTGTGTCTCAACCGCAGCACTCCCTTCAGCTTTCTGGGCTGTCTAGCAGGTGAAATGAGACCTTTTGGGATGGTGTTTCTGCCTCTGATGTTTCCAGCAATGGTCCCATCACCCTCTGCAGTTCGGAGATTGCTTACATTGAATGTTGAATTTCTGGGTATTCATTCCTTTAGCAATTGTGACACCTGCAATCTGAAATACTGCCACAGACGTAAAAACAGCAGAAGTAAAAATCCCAACTTCTTGAGAGGTTCCCCCATCTCCTATTTTCTCCAGAGTGAAATGAAAAGGTTGTACTAGGCAGGTAAATGTCAACAAACGCTGGGGTTTTTTTTAGTGAGACATCTAAATTATCTATTGCTATTATACAAAGAAAAAGTTTTCAGTGTGGGAGTATCAGGTTCATTATGTCAGCCACAAAAGAGACAGGATTTATTATTTTCAATAAGCTCCAGTAAGAAGTGCAATGATCCTTAGTTTTGCAAAACTTAAAGGAGGGAAAAGGTTGCTGCTGCTGTGTTTTTTTTTTCTGATTCCACTTCTGTATTTATTTAAATCATGCTTATTACTGCTGAGAATTGAGTTGGCTGACCACATAGTCATATTTTTTATTGGTTTTGTGGCTGTTACAGAAAACCTGTGTGCTTATTGCTTGTATTCTGTATTGTATTGTATTCTGCTGTACTTAGGAAGATAAAATGCTATTATAGGGAATCCAGTCTCAGGTCAAGCTGGTAGGTACAAGGCCATCTAGCTCGATTTGCTGTTTACTTATGAGAGGATCCCAACCAATGAATAAAATTCTAAGGGTTTATGGGTGAAATCCCCAAATTCAGACCTTTGAATTGTTCAGAGATCTTACTGCTCTGCCCTTTTGTGCTTCTATGAAGGTGTGTGCCACACACTGTGGTAGTTCTGCAGAGTCCCCTTTGGTACCTGCAGTCTTTTTCCTGTTGGTGGCTTAGGGATTCATGGATAACCAAGACATGGATAGTCATATTCCTAGCTAGTCTTTCAATGTTAGAAAGTCCTGGAGTACATGGTTTAGTGCAGACATTTACATACTTAAAAAAGTGTTGATGTTGTGGGTCCTTGTACATTAAATTTTATGTGAACCTTGTAAATTAGCAAGAAGGAAAGGAATTTTATATTCTGACTTCCCAGGGGGAAAAAAAAGTGTGAAAGTGCATCTTTTTCATCTACTTAAGCCAATGATCTTGAGTCCTGGGGCTCAACATAATTTCAAGAACCAAGATGTGTTGAACATCTGAAAGCTCCCAGCTACTGCTGTAGCTGCTGTGTCAGAGCACAAGATCAGAAAACTGGTTACCATGATAATTCCAACTGTGAAAATTGTCCAGCATGGCTTCTTGTTCATATGAATTTTTGAATCTTGAACTTCTGCAAGGACCTGCTTTACCAGCTCCAATATTACTTTATCTTGACAAAACCAGTGTTCCCAGGACACTTTCTTTTCCTTTCTTGTTTGTTAAAATTTTATTCAAAAGAGAAGAGGTGAGAGGGTTGCAGGAGCTAGAAATTAGTCAAAGAAATACCTAGAAAAATTATTCTCCAGGAACAGACAAAATTTCTATGCTAAGGGAGAGAAAGAAGGAGTAATGTTTATAAACTATGTTCTAGTATGAGGCTGGAAGGAGTTGTGAGAAGGCAAGAACAAAGTTTTCCAACACTTCAGCTCCCAGCAGGTAAGAAAGAGTGAGCTGGCCTGGCAAGCAGCTATAGCTGCTGTATTTGCCATTTGTCAGACATGAAACTACTTGCAAATAATGTGATTTTAAACCAAATGGCTCTGTTCTGTAGCAGCACTATGGGCTTTAATTTTTAATATTTTCCCCTGGGTTGTCTGTTATTAAAAACAACAACAAACAACATCTGTATATTCTTGTTCTCTTTTAAAAGACTGCTGGGATGACTTGACATCAATTTGCTGCGGTAGAAAAGTAGGAGGAGAAATGGATTACTGGTAGTAGATGACTGTCTGCCATCTGGATAGATTTTGTGGCTGATAAAATGTGTGATTTGAGCACAGATGCGTGTTTGAGCCGGTTCCAGTGCAGTGGCTTTTAGAAAAAGCTGTGAAGAGACAGCCCTTGGGTCATGGGGAGTACCAACAGCTGTGGAAGGAGGAGCAGGTCCCACTGCCTCACCTTGGCAGCAGAGGCTATGCTTTGGAAAGGTCTTTGAAGTTATGAAACTATTTATTCAGATCCCCAGATAGCTGGAATTATTTCCTTCTCCAGAGAACAGTGTAAATCTCTCATCCTTTCCTTGCTCCTCACTCTTCCTGGTGCTGCCCAGAGCTCAGCTCTCAGCAGGACATCGTTGTTTCCACATCTCTCCTCAGGTTCTCTCTCAGTCCTTGGCATCTGAGTTCTGTCCAGTCTTTTTGGGGAAGTCTCTTGCTTTCTTGCTTCTCACTCAGCTCATTTTTCTTACCAGGTGTCTCCTTTCTTGAGGATATTGCTGTAGGCCTTGCCAGTAACAGCAGGAATACACCTAATATGATACACTGGAATATGTTAACGTTTGATAGGCATTTTCCACTTTCTGGCAAGCTCTCTCCTTCGAGTCCAGGGCTTTCACCATGTCAAAGGTTCCTCTTGCTCCAAGTGTACAAATCCCATCCTGCTCTAAATCATAGTTATGATCCTTCAGTTTATAGAAAGTTAGTGTTGTGTTGCATTTTCTGTATCCTGCTGTGTCTGCCTTCAGCCAGCTTGTTCCTTCCACCTGTGTCTGACAAAGCACAGCAACAGCAAAAGTACCCAGAGCCCTTTATCTCTCATTTTTGTCTCTGTAAAGATTTTCCTTTAATGTTAATGTGAAGTATCGTATTTTTCTATAAAAGGGGAAGGGTTTCAGCAGTCACAGGTGAGACATGGAGCTATTCAAACTGGCTTGGTCAAGAAAGGAAGGATTTATAACACTGTCAAGAAGTGCACACACCTTTGCAAGCCCTCAACAGCCTCTATTTCAGACCAGAAAAATCCAGTGTACAAAAATAACACACTAGAGCAGGTTTGTTGACAATGCCTGCACACCAGCCTTTACTCTTCTGCACGAAGTGCATTTTGTATTCAAAATCTGGGTAGGGATATATTTTAAATCATCTATCTTAGCTCATGCACATTTTGACTCCTATGAGACTGCTTATCTGACTAGTGAGTTACTGTTGAATATTCAACACAAAGCCAGTTAATAAGTCCCACTGCTATTGTGAACCTGACAAGGAGAACAGTGTTGTCTAAATATTCTGTTGCTGAAGAAAACATTTCTACCAGATTGAATGTAGACAGATGATGTATTCCTTTCATGTAGCAATAGAAATTTGTTTTCCTTAGTCTGAGGAGAAAGAAAAATCAGTACTAAGGAGCTAAAAGTTAGGCCCATTTCCTCTCTAGCATAGGATAACATTAGTGTTAATGTATTTTTTACATTCAGCTCCTCATGGGTTTTTGTGGTACTACATGTGTGTATGTGTGCACACACAATCCTTTAGTTTTACCTGGAGAAGCAGAAAGAGGTGTTTCTCTGCTCTGTCAGAGACAATGTTCTCTGCTCTTAATCAAGCAGGGGCTGGTTTAATCCTTCTCAGGGATGTGCAGCTTGCTTTTCTTTGGAACTTGATGTTTCTTGTTGTGAAAGGATTAAGAAAAGAAAAGATATGACATTTTGAAACCACGCGCATTCAAGCTTATGAGCTCTTCCAATGGATTTTTTCAGAGAAATGGTTCACCTGAACAAGAGGTAACTGGGTGTGGTTTGGCCATAGTGACTGGGTTAAGTTTCATTTCATAGCTTTCCTGTTCTTTGTTTCTTGAGAACTGAGACAAAAGTCTCATGTTTTCTGATAGTTCTGTGTTTCTATTTTTCACTTACCCTAAAAGGAAGACATGACTACTTGTGAGGCATCCACGCTTTCCATAAAACACATTTGTTGAAGCAGAAAAGGGTTTGCTTTATGATTAACTGTGTTTAGAGATTGTCTCTGCTTATTATTTTAATCAAGTCCCTGACAAAGGGAACTCAACTTTTGGCTCTACACTAATGAGAGTTTCTTAAAGCTCAATGAATAGTATAGTGAATATGATATCTCTCTCTAAATGTGGTATCCTAATAAAAAGGCCACAGAATCCTTGAGGAGTGCTAGACACCAAGGTTCATCCAGACATATTAGTAATTGTCAATATGAAAGCTCTGCTGTACATTAAAAGAAAATAGCATTATAGAAAACAAGCAAGGCTCAGAGAAAAATTCCGTCAGCCCTCTAGACTCCTCATGTCATTACTGACTCTTGTCCTTTCTGTAATTTCTGAAATAACCTCTCTGTCAGGTTTTGTTTCAGCCTTCATTCAGGTTTCCTAGCGGTGATATTTATTTCTGCAGGGGTAATGCTTCATCATTTCAATTTTCCGTCAGCAGAGAGCTGTGCTCCTGGATTCTGTTTCCTAAAAGCTCTGCTTATTCAGCTTTCACAGCAGGTATGTACAATTATGAGTTCCAGGACAAGACAGATTGGTTTTCAAAAATGTGCTTTTAGGGCTTAAGCAGTGAGAAATCAGAGTTGTTTGCGTTTAGTCTGTGATTCTGCTACCTAACAGTAGGCATTGCCAGATATATTTGATTTAGCTGATTGACAGAAAACCTTCACCTTCAAGAGGCTTGAGTCATCTTCTGGATCATAGAATCACAGAACCGTCAAGGTTGGAAAAGACTTTTAAGATCGTCCTGTCCAACCGTGGATGTAGAATTCTTGTTTAGGAGTTCCTTCTGCAAAAACTTTACATTTATATTTCTTGATCTTTCCTGTGTCAGAAAGAGAACTAGAAGATTTTTGAAGGAGACAGGTGAAACAAGAAGTACTTTTAAAAAGTAGCAGGCAGTCTGTTTCTGGAAATCTGTCCTGTCCTCTTCCTGTCTTCTGTGAGAGAGAGAAGGATCTCCAGTGTGTCTAGGGATAAAATGGTCAGTGGCTAACCATGTGCCAGAAAGTATGAATCTGTGTAGGGTTAAAAATTTGTGAGGTTTTTTAGTTAATCTAGGTTTTCTACTGACATTTCTCAGCTTTTGCAATCTGAGGTAATCTCAGCATTTCCTGAACATAGGAAGGACCAATAAGCAGTCCAGATCACAAAATTCCAGTATTTCCTATAATTTCCAGAGGTCTCACTGTTTAAGTTCCAGCTTAGAAGATCTGAGAAGGTCCAAAATATCTTATTGCTTGTAGTCCTGGCTCTTTCCTCATCAGCTACCCACCATCCTGAGTGACTGATGTTAAGAAGTGATGTAGATGAACTCAAGATTTGAGTGCTCATAAAGAAAAAGGTCCCTAATCCAGTCAGTCATGATGTAAATATTTCCCTTGGTGTCAGAAGAAAAGGCTGAGGGGTTATTCATGCCCTTGGCCACCATTTCTGACAAGGCTATGTGTAGAGTAGGTCATTTCAAAAGGTGTGCCTGGCAGGTTTTAGACTCTTGCTTGTTCTTATATTGTGGAAAGGAGCAATTATGTAAAGAAGAAAGTGGTGGGAGTGAAACAAAGCTGCTCTCTCCTGTCTCTGGCAGCTGCTGTGGGAATCCTACAGAAAGCCTATTCCTGTGTGTAGCAGAGCCATGCCTCTGGCTCCAGTGCAGAGGGAGGCTGATGGATTCAGTGCTCTTCTGAGAGAAGCAGAGGTTCTAATGATTGATAGCTGGCTGCCCCATGAACCACTTGTAGTGGCAACTTTTTCACTCCCACCCTGTTTTATCTCCTTTTTCTGGAAGGAAAACAATTGATGAGGGGTGTCAAGGTCCATCCAGAGCTCCTGTTTTCCCCAGTTGCCTTAGAATCAGAGTGGAGGGGGCAGATGAAACAGTCAGCTGTAAAAACAGGTACAGAACTTATCTTCCTTTCAGTGAACGGGTTTGCACTTTTTAACTGTGTCTTTTTAAGTTACTCCTGTTTTGTGTTTTATTTTCAATACTTGTATGATGGGTTAATCATTAATTTTCATCCAGAATAAAGCTTGCCATGCTTGTTCTCTTGCACCACCCTCTAAGATATTTCTAAAACTATGTGTACTCCATACTCCAGGCTCAAAAAACCCCCCAAAACACAATACAAATACATAAAAGGAGAATAAGCATAAAGTGCATTTTAGCCATTTGGCATGACATTTAGACCCCAGAGCTGGTGAACAGCAGCAGGACTTGCAACCCACACAAAAAATACAGGAAAAATTGAGTTGCATTTGCAAAGAAATGTTATTATTTGGGTTGTTTTGATTTTTAATGGTATTTGTGGAAAAATGATTCAGCTTCTCACAGCTAGACTTGGATGACATTTGCCCAAAGAACAGTAACTTTGCCACAAAGGAAAAAAGGGAGAGGGGGACAGGGAAAACGGCATCATAAGAACTAAAAGTACTTGGGAAGCTGACTCATCTTACAAGAACTTAAGACAATGTATAAACAAATGGTGATGATTCTTTAAATATTAAAACGTGTCCTCTCAGATTTAAGAATTCCTTCTTTTGCTAGTGCTGATACATTTTGGTTTGTGATGTTTTGAAATTGAAAGTTTGGGGATTGGTCTCAAAATTATATTTTCTTCCTCACTCCTTTGTAACTGAACCTTCTATGAACAAAAATCTGAAATGAGCAAAATGAGCTGACATAAAATATTACTTCTAACTTTTATCTATTATGAAAAAAACCAAACAAAAACAAACAAACAAAAAGCCTATTTGATTTGAACTTATATTGATAATCAGAGGAACTGAAGCTTAGGAACATCTCTTTATTTAAACTAAAAAATCTCCTCAAAGCTTGAATTCTGAGCTCTCAAATGTCAGTCAAATATTTAAACATTGGGCCATTTTTCTCACTATTATAAACAAAATATTGGACAAATAATAAAAAACTGGTATCATTTAGAACATCACTCTGTTTTAGGGTTGTGTTTTGTATTTTAAAGGATTGCATTGGATAATCTCAGCTAAAAATTAGCTGAAGTTCTTATTTATCTGAAATCCTAGTCCCAGTGGGTAAAGGAATTAGGATTAATGAGCACACCTCCAGATACTTTTCTTGTCAAGGTCTGCAGGCTGTATATGTATTTGACATCTGAAGGTTCACACTGGCAATTGCTGGGACTTTCTAAGGCAACTGCGAGAAAATCCCATCTTTAGACCCACTAACACCCTGAAAATCTATCTGAAGGTTTCCTGTTAGGTCATGCTGGAAAGTATAACTGCATGAGCACTTTTTTTTAAAACTTAATTTTATTTTCTGTGTCTGCTTATCTTACTGCAGGATTTTCTGTGCCTTTTGACTGTACAATGTATACGTTCATGAGTATTTCTCCTTCCAAAGCTCAATTTATCCAAACCATTTGACAGGACAGTCACTGGATTTGCCTCCACATTTTTCCTTTCCTATCTTATTCCAGCCTGTGTGGATAAGGTTCCTGTTTTTTTGTTTATCTGGAATGGAGCTATTTTTCTGAGGCAGATAAGGAAAGGAAGTCAGTGAAGAAATTGTTTGCAGATACACAAGACTTAAGCATTCAAAACAGGTTATCAGCCTGAGCTGTTCTCAGCTATTTGGTGTCCTGCTCAATGGCTGTAAAAGGAAGAGCTGAATCCATGCAGCCTGAACAGTTCCAAATTCTGTTTCTCACTTTGTTTACTAAACCATGGTAAGATCTGAAGGTGCCAGCAGACAGGAGAGAGCACTTCTCATCAAGTGTCTATTATTTTGTGCTCTCTGCACACCTCTCCTTAATAGATCCTCAAGAGCTCTACTGCTGTAGAATGAAAATCACATCATTATATTGCTAACAACCTTCCTTTACCTGCAACGAGCTCTTGCATCATGAACCCTCGTAATTCTTGTACTTTTCCTCTAAAGACCTTCTTATTGAATGTTGTTGGTAGCGTATGGGAGGTTCTCTTTGACCCTCTTGATCTAAATGTCTGTTTATTTGCATTTGCACAACTCCCACATTAGTAAGAAGATTTCTAGGTAGGATGGTATTTCAAGTGGTGATGTGGGAGTCGATGCCTTGCAAGAAGCTAACAGAGGATGACTAATTAAAAGTTAAGGAATAATGGTGCAGAGAGGCGTCAAGAAACCAAGAGATTTGTTTTCTGCCTGAAATTAAATGCAGAGGAGAGAACAACTTGAAAAGATTTTCCTAAAACCCCAAAATCATGCTATTTTGTACAGAAATGTTTTAAGACTAAAACAAATAATTTTGCATGTGGAATGAGAAGGAAGTGGGTGTTATGCCAGACTTCAGAGTCATCGAGTGTGGCTTCCCTTTATGCCCAGGAATCTAGAGAAAATGAGAGAATCTCTGAAGGAGATACACAAAACATGGGATTTGTTACCTACAAACTAAAAGATTTTCAATTAGCCAAACAATAGTGGCTGAAACACTACAACTTTCCACTAAGATCTGAGACTTTGTAGACCACACAAAGACACTGGCATCCAATGCAGGGAGGCAGATTTTGTGTGTTTGCTGATCCTGAGCTAATGGGCTGGCAGAAGGACAGGTCTATATAACAAGGATTCAGTGCCAAATGAAAACACCTATAGAGCTTCTGTATTTAAGCTGCTGAATGTGCACCATGAAAACAGACTTCAGCCATATGGATTTCCACTAAATCTCTTTTCTTCCCTGTTGTTTCCATTGGTGAAATGTCAGCTAATAAAAGAAATTTTGTTGTTAGTTAGTAAGCGTTGTAAGAGGCTTACTCTTTCTATTTGCTTGAAGTAGTTATATCTTCTTTACTGCATAAGTCTGTTTTTATATTCCTTATAATTGATCAATCCAGAAAAAAAAAAACCAACAATGAAAAGCAACTCTATCTGCTGAGGAGAAAAAATAATTAAAATACTTAAGATATCTTATAAATAATTATGTCCGGAACTGCAGGCATCGCTGTAGAAAATTTCAGTAATAATCTGTAAAACTAAGTGCATTAGTGCCTTGTGTATCAAAGCATATATTAGCACTAGGGAGCAAAAGTGAAGTAAAAAATTTGCACAGCCTGAGGCAAAATCAAATTTTTGTATCTTCTGTGTGCTCTGATCTGTTAACTTTCTTAAGCACTAAATGTCTTTCTATTGATTTCACTGCACTTTATGTCAGAGCTTGAAAGTGATTTGAGGTTTTTGAAACTACCACAAGGATTTATTTGAGATGTTAAGCAACCAAATCTATTATTCAGTTTTGACAGTCTCAGTGTCAGTGTTTCCCCCCCACCCCCAAATGCCTTCCTGTCATTTCTTTCTTTTCTATTCATTAATCTTCTGTCATTTAGTGCTTAATGTGTGTGATTGAATATACTTCCTGTTCTATATGGAGTCTCAAAGGTAAAGGCTGAATGTGTAAAAGATTGGTTTGTATTTCCCTTTTGAAACACAGCAGAGCAGTGACAAAATTCTGGGCTTGGATTTGATCAGCAAAGCAGTGTTTTTGTCCTGGAGGGCTGGTTGACACCCTATGGAGTCTGGAGATATTTTCTGGTCTTTCATCTGGACTGCAATCATGAAAACAGAGGTGTCTTCAGTGTTATTCTTAAAAGCTGGATGCAAGTTCTGTTTTCTGACAGGGGTCTGAGCATTATAAACCTTGGTACCATTTTTCCATCTCTCGATGCTGGTGTTGAGTAAGTTCAGACACAAGGCAAAGCAAGATCTAAGCCAAAATGAAGCTGTTTTGATGCTACTGTAAGTAGCTGTCACCTGTGGTTGAGGAAGCTTTGCTCAGCAGAAAATGGGAAAAGCTGTCCTGAAAACTTGTCTGACTTTTCCCCTTTGCTATGATTCTCTGGTCATTGCCGAAAGAGTTATTCCAGTTACTTGTTTCAAAACTTAAGGTTTTTTTCCAGGTTTCCTCTCACTTAGAGTTCAAGTTTTGGTGGGGATGAGGCTTTTCAGGATGACAAACTGCTGATAGAGCAGTAGGTCAGGTGACAAATAGTAGGAGAAAGTGCTTGAGACGATGGGAAGTGGATTTCTTTCCACATCTCTCCTCTGTCAAAAATACAGGTGCGAACTTAGCATCCTCTAAGAGGCATCACCTGAAGTCCCACATCTTGCAAAGAATAATTTGGCCTCAGGAATTCTACTTAGTACTGTAAGTTACACCCTTTTTTTTTGGATAGAGAGTTAGATGAGAGAGCTATATGGTTGTTCTGCGTTTTTCTTTTGTGCAGCATATTTGTACATGACAGGACTGTATTTCTTTCTGGACTTTTTTTCTCCAATCTTCCTGGCCAGCCTCACTTCCTCACAAATCCACCACACACCCGTCTTGGAGGGAATATGTAGGTACCTCAGTGAAGTAGGGATGTCTTTAGAGACTTGAGTTTCTTTGCCAAGCACAGGGCTTCACCCCCTCCAATTGCATTTCCTGGAACACAGTTAATTCTTTGGGACGTTCTTCAGCTGACTGTGACATTGCATAACTGGGTTTTGTTGGTTTGGTTTTTTTTTTCATACTCCTCTATTATAGGGAATGAATAAGAGTAAATAATAAATTTAGGATAGCTTTTAAAAGGCAAATTAAAAACACATGGGTGGTCAAATAAAAGTCAATGGAGTAAAATAATGTGCTTTTATTACTATGGCTAATATTACCATAACAGTTTTAATAACCTGAGTTCCCTCATGGCTTATAACAAGGCTGTAACACCTGTGTGTACTCTAAGGTGGCTACCCATCAAGGAGGACTTGAGGAAATTGCTGCTGATATGAATACTACTCTGTCAGCTTGTGTTTGGATAGATCAAACAAACCACATTCAGAAGCACAAACCCGGGTGAGGTGTGGCCATAAATAAAATTATTTCTACAGTTACTGTGGTCAGAAAAGTTCTCACCTCACTGAACTGTCTCTGCCATGTTGATCCAGGAAAAAAGTTAACAGGATTTAAGTCAGGATTCTTGTGGAGGAAATCCTTAATGATCTGTTAAAATTTGTGTCATGGAACTTTCTGAAAAATGTAAAATTTTCCCCCTTCCCTGTGAATCACTCATTCTTCCTTCTAGCTGGTGGTGCTGCATGCAGGATTGCTTTGCAGTCCTCAGCACAGGATGCTGGTACTGTCCTAGTAAATGGATGACCTTGTGTCCTTTGCTGCTCCTCAGGTGTACAACAAGTGTTTTCTAAGAGACAACCCCTGGAGTTCTTGAAATTCAGTAGTGGTATCAAATAATTAACTGAAGGTCAGAGACAGTCCCTGCTCCATCTAATTTGTAAGCAACTGTTGAGGAGAAGCTGCACGTGGTGTACATGCTAATGAAGATCTCAGTTTCAGACCATATTATAAGAGTCCTTGGGGATAATGGTGGCAGGAGTTCAGATGTTTAGGAAACTGTAAATACAGACTTCACTTCAGGAAGATCCTTCTGTCAGTGTGCTTAATGTAAAGTTTATTATCACTGAAGACATCCAGTTCTGCACTCAGATAAAAGCATGTCATGTCCCATTCAGGTTAGAAACTGCAAGTTCAAACATGTGCTTTGCTGCTCTAGGGTGTGACTGTCTGCAGAAAATCATTTTACAAACAGCAAGAAAGTACATTTCATTTCAGGAGAAATGGAAAGGTCCCTCCTTAGCTGGAAATCCTGTGCTAGACCCAAAGCAAGCCATGTTTGCAATGACCAGTTATGCTCAGCTTCTAAATAAAATTCCTCAAGAATATGATATAAATCAATAAATTTAGATTACAGTATTGCCAAGCTGAAGAAAAAAAAAAAAGAGGAATTTATAATTAATATAGGAATGTTAGTCTGAGATCTCTCGTAAGTTAGCATGGTTCCAAAGGTAGTTTGTTCAGATACACATTTTTGGTTTTATCTTCTTATATATATACACCCAGGTGTCTTAAAATGCCCCTTGGGAAGCAAAATTTGAAAGCAAATATAACCAAGGACATTGTGTCCTATAATTTCAAGAAAAGTTAGACTACATGACTTTCATAAGACTCAATCTTTAGATTTATCTAGATCTATTTTTTAGATTTTTTAAAAAATTATAAATACTTACTCATGGCATGCTAATAAAGCCTATCGGAACTGTCTGAACAGTCTGCAAGTTGTATGACAGATCACTTAATGAATTTTCTCAAGATTTTAATTAGGTAAAAAATAATTAATTGTTGAACTAGTTAATCTGACTTAGTGTTTAGCTGAAAAGTCTCTAGCAATCCAAAACAAATTTTCCATTAGCAAATAGCATATCATCTTTGACCAGCAGTTGGATTCTTTTGTTCACACACAGGAAGTCTTTGGTGAGGGAAAACAATTCAGCCTTACTTTCTCTTGTATTGGGTGTTATTGAATGTTATTGATGTGTTATTTATCTCCAAAGGAATTTTGCTGGACTCATGTATCATTATATGTCTCTATACGATGGTATCTTTCTCAGTAACCAAATATTTCCTACACTTTCTTTGTATCCTAATATGTATTTAACAAAACACTGATGATAGGCTATTGGACAAAGAGATTTTATATAAAATCTTTGTGATTTTCCATCCCTAATTCTCTTCATTTAAGACCACTCTGCTTCCACACAGGAACTAAATCCTACATTTTTCTGAAAAAGGTACATAGAGATTATGAAAAAAGAGGTAGCTTTGATAGCAGGGATTTTAGTTTAACCTAATTTTGGACTGTTCATCTGTAAAACAAACACAGCAGTAGACAAAGGGTTCTTCACTGTTTGTTTCAGCTTTGTGGTCCTTGCTTACCTGTGACAACCCTTCTGTTTTGCCTAGCACACAGCAACAGCAAACAGCAAAATACATCCAGCAAGGAGCATCACCTGGAAAGTTTTGTCAGGAAAGTGGCCTGTGCAGGTGCCATCCTGCTTTTGTGGGGCTCGTTTGCTCAGAGACAAAACATCAGTGAGGTTGTGTTGAGATTAGAGGACACAGCACACTGCTCTGCTGTCCCCAGATGGGGCTGGTGCTCCATGATGGCACAGTGAGGTGAGACAATGTGCAATTCCTTCATATCAGTTGCTAGTGTCCATGAAAAGTGTTTTTCATAGGATAATTGATAAGATGGGGAAAAGGAGAAAGGACAGAAGCACCCTGAAGCAATAGAGGGAAAGCAAGAAATGGATCAGCTTCATATTTGACTCTTGGTGCAGTTAACATTGGAACAGCTGACGTTTATGGGGATTATTCCAAGCCACACATAGTGTTCTACCTACCTGCAGGAATCAATGATACTGCTATTGATGACAAAAAAAAAAAAAGGTGGAAGGTGGAAGAACATCAGTTTCTTTCATTGTTGACTGTTTGGCTTCTTTCCTTGCCCCAGATGACACAGGAAGATGAAGTGAGTAGAGATAAAAGTACAGGAGCTTCAGACTTGTCAAAGAAGAAACTGTGCTTTCTGACAACACGACAGTAAAATTATATGTGCAGTTGTTAGTACTTTTTTTTTTGACAAAACTAATTTGAAGAAAAGGCACAGGTTAGTGCTAGGCCACCGTCTTTAGAAATTTGTGCACTGTGGACAGAACAAGTTGAAGAACTGAAATATTTCCCTGCCTGAGACGAAAAAGAAGTCTTTGTAATTCCATCCAAGGGTGGTCCTTTAGAACAACTGAGAGACTTGCAGATAAATTAGGGCCATCCATGGAGAAAAGTAGGGCTGTGAATCACCACGCTCTCTTGGGAGCTCAATACCCAGCTGTTACAGCAAGATTACATTTTAATGTTTGATATCCATTTCTGTAAACCTGTGTGACAGGGCAGATGAGCTTTGACTGAGAGCCCTGTGTCCTGACATAAATGGGCAAAGAACTAACCTCTCTGAGTCTGAACAACTGGAGATTCAAAACTGAATTCTGTTTAACTGTGTAACCTCATATCCATCCTAGGGCATGGGGAATAGTGATAAAGGTATTTTAACTTCCCCACCTACAAGAATTGCACAAGCTGTGAGGTTTGCTCCCTAGAGTGCCAATGCTGCCACACTTTGGGAAAGTTTCTTTCGCTGATTCGTTGGGGATTTTTTGTTGTTTGGTTTTTTTTTTTTCCTAGTATCTGTACAATATAGTTGAAGGAACACAGACTTCTTCACACTACTGGAAATGAGAGGAGTGTGAACAGATTTGTGAGTTAGAGCAGTTATCTTCCCCACTCAAGGAATTATATTTTGCCCATAAAGCTGGTGTGGTTCTGCTGTTGGCTCAATCTTGGCCAGCTGTGGTGATATCCCTTCAGCTGGCTGGCAGGTTGCTTCACCCTGACGTTATCCAGCCCAAAGGGAGGAGCTATCAGCTCTCTGATATCACCTCTAAAGCCAGTCACAGTCAAAGGATACATGGTTCTCTGTGTATATTCAGCAATATATTCACAGGATAGCTTCAATGTACCTGGGACAAAGGCATGAGGAGATACAAAGGGGACCTTGTTTGTTAAAAGATTTGGGTCTCAAGCTGAACATCCAGAAAGGAAATGAAGGTTTTGTTTCAGCTTTCTGCAAAAATTGAGTTGGTGTAACTTGTTTGTCGTGGGGTTTTCGTTGTATTATTGGTCAGGCTTGGATACTAAAAGCAGCACTGTATAACCCTCATCCACAGGTACAGAAAATCTTTAAGGAGCTGGATAAGAAGCTCAATTTCAGAGGACAGAAAATAAGGCTTACTAATGCTGAGCCCAGATTTTCAAGAGTTGGAGGGGATTTTACACTGAAATTCCTTTGAAAATCAAGTGTAATGAGCACCTATTTCTTTAATAGCTTTTGAGAATTACCCCTTAACAATTTGTGCAGCAAGATTCTTGGAAGAAGTTAGTCAGTAAAAGACTGACCAGTCTCAGGACTCCTTTTATGTAGGGTTTATAAGCATTTCACTATGTTCACAACTTTTTTCCTAACTTTTCTTACGTAGAAGTCAAGAGGCAGGTGCATACATTTATTTTTCTGTCTCACCCTTGCTCTGTGGTAAATGTCTTATCTGTCAACTGGATTTCTCTCTCTTTCCACCCTTATAGAAAGAACTGAGGGGTGTAAGGACACAATGGGAGAAAGAAATGGCTTTAATACAATACATCATTTTAGTTCTCTAATATTCAATCATCTTAGTACTGTACTAGGGAGAATACCCCATACATGAGGCATCAAAGGGTGGATGGCTACATGGAGGGGATGCTGTCACCAGCAGCACTGGGAGAGTGTTACCTTCCAGCATTTAAATGCTCTTTAGAATCATGCTTCATTATGGCATTAAAGGAGTAATGTAGTCCTGGCTCATACTGGCAAACATCAAAAGAGCAACCCCAAATCCTGACACAATGCAGTGAATAATCACGATGAGTTATGTGGGCTGCTGGATACAGTACCAAGACAAGCAGAAAAGCTTCAGCATCTGGCTCTGCATTACATTTACCAAAGACCTGCCTGGGTCTATCCTGCAGAACTGCCAGCTCAAACAGAGGCTTTTATGGGAGATCCACCCTTTGGAAGCCCCGTGTTGTTTTACTGCGTGCCTGCCACATCGGTGGAGGAAATAAAGCAACAGGCTGGAGGCAGAACTGCGGGGGGAGAAACAGCAGGGAGAGGTGTGTGTCTGTGAGAGGGCCGAGAAGGTGGAAAACAGAGGAGGAGGAGGCAGTGAGCTTTGGTGCTTGTCTGTGCCCTGGGGAGCGGCTGACAGATGGCAAAGAGAGTGGGAGTCAGGAGAGCCTGCTTGTAGTGTTCTGCAAGTAAGAACCGGCTTGCAAGATGCCAGTCAGGACTAATGACACGTGTCAGGCAATGCTGGGGCATTTCAGGGATCCTGCTCTGAGGGTGATGCAAAGGATTTCAGGCTGGCACTGGAGCAGAGTTGCTCCATGAATAACTCAACACCTCGTGCTGCTCTCTGGGAGCAGGATGATGCAGTGAGATGGGCATGTGCTGTACTGTGTTCTTGCCTCATAGCAAGAACTTTAACAGTCCTAGGGCCAGTCAAAATAACAGCTTGTCTGTTCCTAATCAGATCTAATATTTAATTTCAATTCTCTAAAACAGACATGAAAGGAATACAGTTTATACAGTCATTACAGTTTATACATAAAATCATACCAGCTGCCCATCTGTAGCTATGCTGGTTGTTTTCAGGTGCTGTGAGAAAGAATGAGCAGCTCTGCAGATGATAAATAGTCTAATGAAGTCAGGGAAAGCTGCATAATTAAGCAAGGCTGAGGTAAAACCACAGCTATTTTGGAAGAATTCTAACTTTAACAAGGCCAAGATTTTACCTCAGGTCTTCATGGAATAGTTTACCACCAAAGAATTTTTTTTCCTTAGCCTTGAAGGATGAAGGCTTATAGCCTTAATTTTATTTATCTCTTCTTACGTAACCATGAATGCTCTCATTAGCCATATAAATGTCTAATACTCTTCAAATGCTGGTAAACCCAGCCACTCATTAGTAGCCCAAGGGCAAAATAATTATTTTCACCAGTGCTGCAGGCTGCAGATTTATAAAGTTTGAGCCTTATAACATTTTTCTCTTAGGTGGGCCAGAAATATGTGTAATTCATTTCCTTATGGTTAGAAAATGATTATTAAATAGTTTTAAAAGTTTAGCTATTGTAAAACACCTGCATTGTGTTCTCTGGAGCTTTTTCACATGAGAAATAGTTGCAAATACTCATTGAGATCAACTTACGTGGGGGTTTCTGGCACACCTTTCAAATTTCCTGCATTTTGAAGAATATCACATACATTTCTGTGGAGCTGATTTACTTCCCTTCCACACAGATCCAATCTCCCTCACTTTGATTGCTGGAAACTATTTCCACTGTGAATTTAAAAATATGGCAGCAGGATTTTCACACTAAAAGAAATAGCTTTCTGTTTCTCCATGGCTCTTATTTTTCAGTGTTTCATTTGGAGTTTTCATTGCATGTGTTTTCTCACATTTAGCCTCTGGCAGGTTGTTGCATGTGATTTATGATGTAGTCAACATGTTTTGACCACACTCCAGCTGATCAAGAAGAAGCTATTTTAAAGAGAAAAGATGTCTGCATACAAAAAAAAAAAAATTCTCAAAAAAATTAAAATATATTTGATGCTAAGGGTAATAGTTCTGTTCAAACACTGCTGTGTGAGGGCTCTTGGTAAACAGTTCTGTCATCGAATGGTTGTGTGATAACAGGCAAATGACTTCCCCACAAATATTGTTTTTCCTAAGCCCTCTCATGTCTTCCTTGTCAGCACTGATATCTTCAGAGGCAAGATGGGCTGTTTGCTGCTGTAGTGCCTGCAGTGAGGCTCAGGATGCAGACCCAGGAGGCAGCTGAGCTGGTCACAGCTCACTGAAATGAAAGCGTGAGATCCCTCTCCATCCTTCCTTGGCTCTTGCACTCATCTGTTTGCATGGGGAGCCAATTTGCCTTTCTAACCCAACTAAGGGCTTTGCTTTTTGCCAAGGTAGTTTTCTGCTCTTTTATTTAATGGAATTGATGCACCATGGGATCAGACCTGTGCCACAGCTGTCTCAAGGTAAAGCACTGGAAGTGCATGGCATGGAAATAAGGGAAAAGCAAGAGAGGGCTGGAAGATGGGTTGCTGATTTTGTCTGAAAACTGCTGTAAACTGTGTAATGATGAGAGCTTTCTGCATTTCTCTACCCCAGTACAAACTTCCACTGTGAGCTTGGATGAGCAATGCCATGCTCTTCTGCCCAAGATCTGTCTTACTACAGCAGGGTGAGAACATGACAGGCTTCAAAATCAATGGTGTGGCTGCAAGCTGTTTGTTGAGTCAGAAGAATTCAGAGCACTGTTCGTTACTATATCAACATAACCCAACATTTTCAAAAATACTTGCTTTTAAGTAGATATCCAAGTTTCCAAGCATTCAATCATTATCTCCTCACCTCTCTATTTCTCACTAAGTTTGTTATGTTTTATCAGTGATGAATAACTCTGAATTTAGGTTGTTACCATATGTGGGTCAGATTATATAGATTTTGGAGTGTTGTATCAGACTGGCAGGTTTGAAAAACCAGGCCACTGTTTTGACAGAAATGTCTTTTTATCTTTCTTTCTGGGCTGAAGCTCAATGTTTGTCACAGAGATGTTCCTTTAGCAGTCTCAGAAAGGAGCTGAAAGCTGTCAAACAAGAAACTACAGTGCCACGGATTTGTGCTGCTAATTTGACTGAAGAAGGGGACAAGGCATCCTGGCAGCAAGGGTTTCTGTCCCTGCTAGCATGGATGAGCTCTTGGCTGTGTACCCTCTCCTCTCTGTAATGTACAGATGGCCAGGGGTGAGATGCTGTGTCTTGGCAGATGACAGTGACATAGAGGGGTGTACAGACATGCACTTTGTTGCTAACCAATAGACAAACTTCCTAGTTGCTGTCATCCTTTGCAGATGTCTGCCTTCTGAATTGTCCTGTGAGCAGTATGAGATTTCCCTACTCCCAGTGTGCAAAGCAGCAGCTCACCTGTGACCAAAATTTGTGTGGCGCTTTAGAGCAGCCAATTGCACAGAGGCTTGCTGATTAAACACACTTTTGAAAACATGCAGCTGTTGTAAAATGTGGCTGATGCAGGTTTCAGAGACATTCCATGCTGTGGGAACACATCCCTTACTGCTTTTGGCTGAAACACCATCGCCTCTGCCTCTTGCCCATGGCTGGCCCTTGCTGGCTCACCAGTCCCACTGCGCCGCCGGTGGAGGCAGCCGGGCAAAGAGCCCCTGTCTCACTCCAGGAGAATCATCTGCACTAGCACAAGTGGCCTTTGGGCCTTTCAGGAGAACAACTGAGTGTGTCCAAGGTGGATTCAGGGATTCTTATGCTGCCCCACTGGCTGGCACAGCTGTGGGGATGCAGCCCCAGGCAGAAAACATTCACAGACCAAGGGAAGACCTCTGCCCAAACCCAGTGCCGTGCTTGTTGAGACATGTGGCCATCATTTGCCTCAGGACTCACACTTCTGGGCAGTGTAGTCCATCCAAAACGTGTTTTAAGTCCAGAACACACAGCCTGAGAGCTGGGACGTGTCTCTTTAGCCCATCCCATGGACAACCTGTCTCTTGCTTGTAAATTGAGCTGTGTCTGGTTTAGTGTTTTAAGCTTGGAGAGAAAAGGCTCATGAATTTGGACCCAAAGGTGTCAGCCCAGTGCTGACATTTCACTGCGGGTTTTCTGGCACCTATTTTTCTCTATTAAGGGCTGCTGTGCCCTAGAGACAATTTCCCTGTTACATAGAAGAGTGTTACTATAATTTTCTCCTGCAGTATATATTCCAGTTTACGAAGACATACCACAGCTATATTGACCATTATGGTTCTTCTGAGTTTTCTTCCATTAACCACAACAAAATTTAATTAACTATTTAGGAAGTGCAACCTCTAAACATACTTCTGGTTTCACAGTTTTTTTGTTACATCCCATAGTGAACAAGACAGAGAGAAAGAATTATTTAAAATAGCTTTGAGGTAACACATTACTGAAGTAATTTCAAACAATCTGAAGGAGTAATTTGGAATGACAGCTTTTATTACTTCCTCTGTTAGTAAATTAGGGGATAAAATGCAAGTGATTGAAATGAAGCAAGAAATATTTTTCCAGGTGTTTGCAGATGATATACTAAATAATTTAGTAGCTGGGAACAGTGTGTCATGCAGTCATTCAGCAGAAAGAAGAAAATTGAGGGTATAAAACTCCCCCAGCTATTGTTCTGGTCTTACTGATGTTTACATCAGCGAAGAGATGGAATAAAAGGGATAAATCTGGCCAGTATATTTGCTGTTTCATTACAGTATACACTTTCTATTTGAAAATATGTAACAGAGAGGTCCCCAGGTCTCTCTCTAATATCTTCCTGTTGCTCTGATTTTTTCTTCTTTCATAATTACAAGTTCTTCCAAATTATGAGCCACATGTGCACACTGATTTTATATCCTTCCCTTCCTAGAGACCTTGTCTTTTCCTAAGTATGGGGTATATATTTTGTACTCATTAACATCCAGTTTTATCTTTGATCTTAGTTAATATCTCTACTAGAAATTACTTCTTGCTCCTAGACTAGGCTATATCTCTTCTAAGACATAGAACTGTGAGCATGTAAGAGGGAGGTATCAGCCAGGAGAGATCTTCATTTACATCACTTTCATCAGGAAATAACATAACAATGCCACTGCAATTTTGGTGCAGATCCTAGTCTGGCACAGATGAAATAGCTTATGGCTGTAGAGATTGATTTTAATTCAAAACAGTTTGGTTAATGAAGCTAATAAACACCATAGTTCATTTAAAGAGGAGAGAGTGGTGATGATGATACTGACTACAAGTGGGTAAATAATTTTCATAAATTTGTGCAAATTATAGAGCCACTTGTAGCTTGAATGACTATGTAGTTCATTTAATTTGATCATCTTTCTAAAAAAAAATCTACAAATGGAATAGACCCTTGTCAAACATGAATGGTTTTGACCATTGATGCTTTACACAGAACAGAAAAAAATACTGGACTAATCTAAGTTTCTCTCTATCACTGCAAATGTTGGAAATTCATGATCCACAGCTCAATAATTCAAAAGGGAGGAGTTAAGATAATGGTTTGATTTTCCTTTTCTTTTTTGCCTGTATTAATTCTGAGTTTCTGAAGCTCATTTCCTGTTCCCTCCCACTCCCCTCCCCTTCAGCTTTTCAGTGCCTTTAGAAATGTTATTCCACTACAAAAATTAGGTAGCTTCACCTTTTTAAAAAAATATTTTATCTAATTCTCTTCTTCCTCTGGTTTGGATCATTTGCTGTGAAGCAAATACTGCAGTCATAGTTTTGGTAGTCACTCTGTATCTTATGGATTCACTTTAGTACAGGTTTACTGATTTAGATTGCATATGGATGTGCATAGAAGTATGACTGAGTGAATGGAGAAATTATACTCCATTTGTCTGGGCTGTTCCATCAATGTTTAGTGCTTTTTATTTTTATATTAGTCCAGTGCTTGGAAAAAGCAGCAGCCCCAGTCTTCCCTCTCCCAGTACTGTAAACTGCAACGAGACCATAAGTTGCACAAATAATTGTTTCCTGATCTCTAGAGCACTTGGCTTCTGACCTCACAATTGACAAAAATTTCTGAAGCCCTGCTGCTGCTGGGCTTCCTGGGGCTCTAAGTGCTGTCTTGGCACAGAATTTGCATTAAGTACTTTGAAGCTCTTGGAAGAAAATCTTTCCTTTTAGAAAGCACCTGAAATAAGATCAACCTTGGTGTTTGTGCCTTCATAAGAAACATATTGTTTTCCTTAAATGTAAGGAATTGGCCTGACATTTTCACAGGCACTACTGTGATTATGAGGCAGAAGTTTCCAAATATCAGACTTGAATTATATTCAGTTCCAAGCAGCTATTGCCTTTTCTCCTCTGAACTGTGTTTGTTAAACACACATTCAGGTCTCAGAGCACTTTGGAGAAAAACAGGTTCCTATTCTAGAAGGGGTGTTCTAAGAACAGAATTTAGATAACCTTCACCCAAAAGACCTTTCTAAACCAGCTGCATAAAGAAAATATGATAATGTGTGGAAAAGGAATGCTGAGGCTCATCTTGCTCTGGTTGCATGCAGATCAGCTTTGCAGCTGTCCTTGTATCTCCATGTGTATTTAAATTACTTGTCTCTTCTTTGACAAAATATGGTTGTGGATCTCACTGGAAATCTGAGGTCCTGGTTTGCTTTTCTACTTTGTTGATAAGTCAGAGGCTCATAATTTTAGGTAAGGATGTTGTTCTACCCTGTTGTAGGGCAATATTTTGGACAAAAAGCACACGTCCGAGATTATTAAGGGAGCAGGAAAGCTTCTGCTTCCTTAAAAATTACACAAGTCTCTTTGCAAACAAGCTGCACCCATGTGCCTGAGTTTGCCACTTCCATTTCCTTTCATGCCTGCTGCAAGAACTTTTAAAGTCAAGTTTTGACATATATTGGTAGCAGTGGCAAATCAAAAAGCACTTGAAACACACAAGTTTCACAGTGGTCTGAGGTCTTTGCTTTGCAGAGGAGTCAGGCTCTGAAGTAACTTCTGAGTGGTGAAAGATATCTCAGTACATGAAAACCCCGAGCTGATAAACTACCTGTGAGCTGAGGGAGTCTGCTACTGATCTACACATCAGGTTGCCCTCTTGATCTGCCCCTGTCTCTGATTTCATCTGTGTTACTTTTGATGCTTATTTTTCCTATAGATCAATAGTTTTAGAATGTGTGTGTCTGGCAGACTGCTTCAGGCAGATCCTTACTACTCCTGGATAAAAAAAGAGAGATGACAAGCTGAAATGTGGCAGGAGATAAGGTCAGCGGTGAGAATAAGTCTGAGACAGAGTGAATGAGAAAAAGAGGGTTAACACAGACTAGATATTGCTGGTGTCTCTGTTAGAGGAGATCTGATAAGGTACTGTATTGCCCTTCCTTAATAAAGTTGTAATAAATTCCTGTCTAACAATTGGTTATTTGATGCTTAATTAAAAAACTTGGAACTTGCAATTTTCTTCTTAGTTTATGCATATTATCCTCCTCCTTCTGGGAGAGAAAATTTAAATAGAAATGTTCTTAAAGTAGATTCGAAGGGATGACAGAGGAATTTTACAACCCTTAATCGAACAGGAACAGTTTCCTGTGGAATTTTTTTTTCTCAAATAAATAGATGCTGGTTTGAAAGTCCAATTTTGAAGCAGTGAGATTCTTTAGAACTTTTCTGCTCATCAAAAAGCCAAACTAGCTTTGGTGAAAAACAGCTCTCTGTCTAGCTTCTTTCTGGGAAGAAAGGTAATGATTGAGGAAAGAGAGGGAAAAGCATAAATCCAATATTCCTTCTGTAATTCTCTCACTTATGAACTATTAGTATTTTAAATTAGGGTGATAATTGCTGTGCCTGTATTCTCCATGGATAAAGCACAGTATAGACCTTTTCACCATCACAGAAGTATAACCGCCTCTGAGGTGGGAGACTCGATCCCAGACAATGGATGAGAAAACCTGTTCCCATCCCAGGGAATGCTGGCATATCATCTTTGTAATTTCAAAAACCTCTTCTAAAAATCCCATCTCATCTTGTGCTTCCTCACAACACAGACAAAGGAAAATAGCTTTTCCTTTATGCCCTGGATAAGGGGCTATGTGTTTATTCTGTTATCAAAGGTCATGCACACAGTAACCTCTTCTCTCTCCTTGGTCTCTTGCAATGGACAGACTCAATATTTCTCTGCATAAAAAAGGCACAGCAAACATGATATTTTACATCAAAGGCACCATTGCCTGGTTCTGCATGAGAAATAACATGGTACTGCAGGAGCTCAGGTCCTTATTAATTAAAGCTCTTTCAGGACTGCAAGCAAACACTTGAAGAACATTTGTTACTTTCTATGGAACTGAAAAATGTTCCCATAAATATTTGTCCCTGATGGTTAGAAAGAAAAATCTATATTGCCACAGGTCATATTATTCTGGGATGTATTTGCTTAGTGTTTCTAAAAGTAAAGTGTGACAAACACAGATGCTCTTGTACCCATACAAGCTGACTTTGAATTGGACTTTTTCCAAAGGTCAAAACCTCATTGCTGACCTAAACTTGCTAACAGCTGCAGGGGTAACAGCAATTATGACTTACCTCGTGCAAGCACATGTGGTATTGACCCAAAATTTGCATGTTTGGAGATCTGTTAAAAGCTTAAAAAAAGCTATTGTAATTGCTAAGAAGAAACATACTAAAATGGGAATGCTAACAAAACCTGCGAGCTACTGCAGAATAATCTAGGATATCGGACAATTATATCAGTATAAACACATGAAGTGAATGAACATGATTTAGTCTTTTCTATTTGAAATATTTTCAGTTCCTAGGAGCGAGAGGGCTGGAAATGTTGGTTACCCTAAAATCTACATTTTTTTCAATATTGCTTTCTCACAACTTTTCACACACTTTCAATATTATTATGTCCCAATATTTCACAGGTGAGAAATTGTTATCTACCATGGTAAATGCTGCCCTTTGAATGTCAACTCTTATATTCCTAAACTGTTACCACAAGTAACACTCAGTGCTTGTGTGAACTACTAGTGATTTTCCCAGTAGTGAGCAGTGTATTACACTGGCACTTCAAAAACTGAAGATAATGTTCCCAATTCTGGCACTGAAGTATAAGACCTTATCATTTCCTTTCCCCTGTGCCCTCTATCTGTTTAGATTTGTGAGGTTTTATACCTCAAGGATTATGGCTTATTTCATACTTCAAAACACCTATGCAATGGGCCTCGATTTCCTCCAATTACCTCAGAGGATCTCACAGTAGAAATGCATGATAATGACTATAAAAACAAGAAATGTGACACTCAACAATATCCATTTTAATGCCTTGAGCAGAACATGTTTTTTTCTGGCTTTGCTGTCTGGGGCACAGCTTCACTCTTTCATTCCTGTTGTTTTGAAAGGAATATCAAAGTTGCACCTGAAATGTAAGAACAGGAGGTAAAAAAGGGTGTAAGAGAGGTGACAGAAAGGGCAAATTCATTAATGCTTTAGAAAGTACATCTGACTATCTAGGTGTCTGCATGATAAGTTTATGCCTTGTGATTTTCATACCAGTCTTTTCCTTCTCTTCAATTTACAAACTTTGATGTGCTGCTTTAGAAGGAAAAATGTGCAAATGATTTCATTATGGGATTTTTAATTTCCCTGGCAGCTGTGGTCCAGTCATACTGAGAGATTAAGATGAATTGCTGCCTCTTCCCTGCACAGGATCTCTTTGAGGTTATAGCTGTAGGAATATACCTTGCACAGTAGTTGTAGCCAAAGCATTTTCCTCCTTTTCCTGCTTGTTGATGAATCCTCAGCCTCATCCAGATTATTTTTTTCCCAGACAATTTTTGGACAGATTGGTTTCCTAATCTGGTTCCTATATCTCCAGACTGAGGGGTGACCAGGGTGACAAGGGGCAATACTGCCAATGCCTTTGACCAGCAAGCCTTGCTGCCAGTGGCAATCTGACAGAAACGTCACAGGACTGCACCTCTTTCCTTCCTGCCTCATCACAAACTCTGTACGTTTTCCTTCTTTAGTATCTGCCACGTTACTGCAACTCTTACAATCATTCTTGTCATAATCAGACATACTATAAAATCATTAGATTAATTACAGTAGCCTTGCAGTAATAAGACTTGCTGTGCAATTACCACTGGAATTACATAAAACAGTTGTGTGCCAGGTTTGCCTTCTGCTTCTTGTAGAAACACTGAGTGCACTTAGGCACCCTCCCCTGTCAGAGCTGGTCGTCCTCATACAAGACCAGCAATGCAGACAGATGGAGATGGCAAATTCTATCCAGGACTCAGTTCTTTTACATTTAAACTGCTAGTATCATATTGTTACTTGTTAAAATCTTTATTTCTTGTATTTAAACTGAGGCTTGTTGAAAGACTTCTGCAAATAGCTTGAAACTGGCCTGCCTCCTGCCTTAGCTATTCTTGTGACAAGAACATTTCCTGAAATTTTTTGTGTGATCCTCTTTAAAATGCAACATTATTAATAATCTTTGGTCCTAAACTTGAACAGTGGTATAGGTGAATGAACCATTTCTACAATGAGTAATCCAGAAACATGGGATGATAAAGAATTCCCTATTTTGCAAGCTGACCATGCAATAAATTTATCCTTCTTAGAGTCACAGTGTGTTTGCATGGCTGTGAATTACTCTTGGGAGTCAACACTGCAATTATGCAGCTGTGCTGAGTGGTAGGGAAAGTAAGGGGTAAGGGGTTTTTTCAAAGGTATGATGAAACTGGAGAACAACTGCTGCAAAGATATTTTGTGGAAGAATTCAGTCACAAAGTGAGGAGCTTTCTGCAATAGTTGCATGGTTCATATGGAAGAAAGATTCTCGTAATTTTGAAAATGTATGATTTTCAGCTTGTATTTTGTTAGTTAACATTGCAACACTGTGTTGGATGGATGAGATCCTGAACTAATAGCTCTTTTTCACCTCTCTTTTGCAGTGTAATTTGTATTTAGCTCTTACCCAAGATGTTAGTCTCCTGTACTTGTTTGGTATTATTAAGAAATTATTATTCTAAGCACAGAACTAACTTTTGCTGGCAGAAAGAGCATCCTCAGGGGTTGCTATAGCAAATAAACTGTTGAAATCCCCTTGGTAGCAGTGAGATGGAGCCCTGTTAACATGCACAGAGTATCCTCCTCCGTTCAGAAAATGATGCATTATTTTTCTTGATTCTATTAATGCTCAGATTACATATTTCACCTTCATGACCTTTTTCCCTGATAAGTTGCATTATGTGTAAATCCATTGGGAAAGCAGACAGCAGCATTTCAGGCAGGTACCCTTGTATAGGTTCATAAGAAACAAGAGAAGCTCATCTGTATAGCTGTGTCCATCACAGGTTCTTGCTTCCATTTCCTGAAGTGAATGGCAATACCTCACTTTTTACTGTTCTACATCTCTGACAGTGTTGGTTATCTGGAACTTTGGGGACATTGTGGCCTGTGCCAGCTTAGACCCAGCACTGAGCTAGGTTTTGGATAGATGTATCCACATCTATCGTTCTGTGGAGGCTAAAGTGTTTCTCTACTTTTCCAGTGCTGTATCCTAGCAAAAAATTCCTGAAGTAGCAACAGCAAGCCAGAGCTGATGCAGCTGTGTTTGTAAGTAAAGAATGAGCTGGTGTTCCAGCAAGGCAAGTGCATTTCCTTGTCTCTGTGTTGCATGAAGAAGTGTTGTAGGGTCTGTATTGGGATTTTTGACTTGTAAATGAGCGCATTTTGGACCTCACTGAACTGGCAAGGCACTAAATAATTAAAAGAAAAGAAATGAAAGTGCTCTCTGCCAAACAGTTGCAAAATAGGGACTTGACTGTACTACTGGAGATATGGAAATGAGTCCTTCATTCTAAAAACAAAAATAAAAAAGGGACTGTGCTTGCACAAAAATTTAACAGAACAATTTTTAGAGATTAAAAGCCAATGAGTGAAAAAAGTCTTATCAAAAATAAGTCAACTTTTCCTCTGATAAAGTTTAGGTAGCTGAATTTTCTTAGGTCTACTTCTCTGTAATTCAGTAAAGTGTGTGAGACAGTGACACAAGGATAGTTACTAAAACTGGAAAAGAGAGAAATTCATCATGGCTGCAAGAGAAATAACAATGGGTTCATCTGGAAAGGAAACTGCTGGACTGAAGGGTGATTACCATCGAATTCTTCAAGCATAGGTCTTGTTTTATTAATCAGTAAACTTGTCACAAATTATAGAAGCACTTGAAATAAATTTATCTCACAAAGCTGAAGAAGCTGTCAACACACAGAAAGATTGAAATACCCCAACAGAACAACTGGATGACAGCAATAATAAAAATTATATGAAATTTAATGGAGCAAAGCACAGGGACAAGGACAGAGGGACTTAAAAGCAGAACTTCTGCTACTGGTTCAGGTGGCTCCAAGTGGAGATGACAGCTGGAGAGAAAATCTTGGTGCTTTCCTTGAGCACCATTTGATTGGGAGTCACCAATGTGTCCGAACAGATGCAAAGAGGACTGAGAGGATGAATAAGGCAAAGGGAGATTGTATTATGCTCTGACAAAATGAAGTCTGAGAAGGGATATGAGTATTCTCTGCTGGGGATAAACCCAAGGAAGTAATTTCTGCTGCGTTCTTTCTGCTAGGTGCCAAAACATGGAACTGAGTTGTTCATTTTCTCTCTGTATGCCTGTCCATGGAAGAAAGGGGTTTATTACACCCAAGCTGATTCAGCACAGCTACAGCAGATTAAAGGTTATAGGGAATAACCTGTATTATCCTCTTGATGACTGTTGAGCAAGAACCAGACAGTATATTTGCATAAAGGGATTCCCTGGTTATTTATTAACAAAATTACCTTGTCTTTTGAATTGCCTGCTCTACCTTGGTTTTAAAGCACTGCAATCAGGACAAAAAGGCTCTAAGTACTGGCTTGTACGGATCTCAAGTGAGGGACACCTGGACAAAGAATAGGGTCTCAGTGGTGATCAAAATGAAAAGACTTCAGGAGCCAGTTATGTTGCCAAAGGGCGATTCAGAGCTTTGCTGTCCTTAAGTGCCCAGTAATGCTATTTCTTCATAAAATCCTTTCAGATATTTCACTTTAGATCATGTTTAAGGCATGCTTCAGTATTCCTTTCTACAGTAAGCACTAGATCTTTAGAAGCTTAGTGAATGTTTCACAGTTAATATGTTTTCTTGAGGGACTCTTTAATCTTTACCTGTCAAGTTTTTATGCTCTCTCCAAATGTGCCCAAGTACATCCTACAAAAAGTCCACTGATAAATGGTTGTTATATGTCTTCATCTTCTCCTGTATTCCTTGCCAGTAAGTGCTCTGTACATCTGGTCATTAGACCTATTTATTCTTCTTGGGTTCAGGTATTTCTTGTATTTTATCCCTGTGCTCCTTTATATTTCTCTAGCTGCCAGAAGAACAATTCTTTGGGAGCGCAATCTTTTCCCTATCAGCTCTCAGTTAGGGATTGGTTAATTTTTCTTTAAGGAAACAACTTTATAGGCTCAGCTTCTTTCACTTCTGCTTTTTAATTATGGGGTCTTAGATACCTGGACATAACTTTCCATCAAGGCTATGACTATTTTCTGCCCCCATACCAACATCTTCAGTTTCCTTTTCCCCATCTAAGCATTCTTTGCTGAGAGAACAACTAGTACGGGACTGCTCCGCTGCTGAGCTGTCCTCTGTGCTCCTACCATGGGAACTACTTCCCACTGCCAATGGGGAAGTAGTCTAGCTTGCAGATGTTTTCTGACCTTCACAACAGCTTATCTTCTATGAATAATAATCATAAATGTAAAAATAAGAGTGGAACATAATTTGTGATTGTTTCTGCCATTTCTCCTTTTTTTCGCAGCCATCTTAGTAATCTTCTGGAACTCATCAGAGCATCACTGAAGGTTATTTAAGAAAAGATATTTTAATTTGGGGCAAAATTATGCTCTTTTATCTGCATACAGTGCAATAGATGCTCTTTTTCCTGTATATGGCATTTATGAGGAGTGGCATTGTGGAGGAAAGTTCTTTAAAAAGTTCAGTTGAGTTTGGACAGCTTCAGCAATAGCAGTGATTTTAGATATGGAAAAGGCACCTTATAAATGAGATACTAAAAAGCTCAATATCTTTGGATTATTTGGAAGGAAAATAAGACATGAGTTTAACAATCTCTAAAACAGCCTATATGGAGAGGAGACGTGTGATAGAAAGGGGCAAAGGGGTAATAGTTTAGTGGCTGGAATTTGAAGACACACTTCATCTAGAAATAAAGTGCAAATGGTTGCTGGGACAACTTATAAGTTGGTAAGGTTTTCATCACATTAGGGCCTTAAAGAAGGACAAGAGGTCCTTTTGAAAAGTCTGATCAGTCAGAAATAATGGGCTTCCCTTGGAAACATGTTTAAGTCAATTTATGGTGGTAATCCTTACTGTTCTTCCTGCTCTGTTCCCTATGCCCTTTTCCTCTGCTCTTTTTTCTTTCTTGAAAATACGAATATTTGGCCAAGGCTTTGTACATTAGACTTAATACTGGAAAGGGATTTTTGAAGTGCTGTACTCGTCTCCACGTGTAGTAAGGCAAAACAATGAAATGGCTTTGTGATGTGTCCTCATTTTTGTGCGGCCTCATAAGGAACAACTTCCCCTCATGGTACAATATACAGTGATGACAGCACTATATTGTATCCTAACTACCCACTGGAGTTGTTGAACATGCTTAAGTAAGCAATTATGATCCTTAAAGCACCTGTAAGAATTGGATTTTTTTTTTTCTATGAACTGATGAGTCTGAATTTACTGAAATAATAAATTCTTCAATTCAGGAAATATTGTTTTCCTATTTTTCTAGAAACAATAAGCACCTCCCAATTGTCCTTCAGTTCCAATCCAACAAAATCCATTTAAGTCTTTCCATAATAAGTTTTCAAATGCACCAGAATTCTCCCAGGATTAAAAGTCTTACACTGAAATGTATTGCATATTCAAAATACTGATAATGAACAATATTTTTTTTTAATCTCTCCAAGAAACTCTGCAAGTAAGTAAGCATTAATGCCTTCCTCAAGAAGAATAAAATGTGTCACAATGTTTGCTACTTTAGGTGAGAGTGGGTCTTCTCAGTAACGATGAACTATTGTGTATCACATAATAATGAGTTTTAACTGACTGCAGCCATGTCAGAAATAGAGCCATGTCACTGAGGCAAGCCAGGAATTACAGCAAACTTTAAGAGAAGCAAGTCCAGAGAATTAGGAACATAGAGGACCTGAAAACCATTCTCAAGCTACTTGCCATTTATAATACAGTACCTTTAGCACACAGAAATGTAAAGATTGTCACAATATCGTATTACAAAACTAAATAAAAAATGTTTCGGAGTAGATTTTTAAATTACTTACTAGGGTCTTCATCAGTACATCTGCAAAGATTTTTGCTTATGACTGCACTGGAAGTGATAACAATTGAGAGAACACTCAAATGATCCAGGTAACTGCCTCTTGGTTAGGTACTAGTCTTTAAAGAATACCTTTTAAAAATAGAACAAATAAATAAATAGTTTTCGTGGTGCTTGGTGCCTAACCAGTGTCAAACTGCGACAGCTAGTAATCTTAATCATGTCCTGAGGTAGACTGAAATTAGTGCTGCTGTTGTCTTCAATTTCTTTTTGCTAGAAAGAGAAGAAGTTGCTGTATTTTGGAAAAGTAACCATCCCTTTATTTATAAGCAGTGGACAACAGGCAGCTGGTAACTGTTAAAACTTCTGCAGCAGCTGAACAGAGGGTTTATACATCTTTAGTATGCTTTGTTTCACATCAGGTAATAGAAACTGTAACAAGTGAAAATTTATATTAATAAATCTCAATTGAGAATTATGATTCATGATACCCTTTGACTTTTGCTCTGGCAGCTGGAGAGCGTAACATCTTCAGCTCTAAGGCTGAAGGCAGCCAGTATGGTTCCATATAGCTGTGCCATTTAAATCACTATATTCATCTGTGGCTTCATTTCAGAACAGCTCATGAGTCACAGTCACAAGACTTGTAAGTTCATTAAGTTTGCATGGCTGTGGTAATTGCTGTCCTGTAACGCTGTTTCAAGTTTGATCTATAACATGGAAATCATAACGATTTGATCCTCTTTTTCCTTATTTTTTTTTAAAGCTTTTCCTGAGTCAAGATCTTACATTGAATTATTACAGCTGTTAATACAAAGATCTTTCCTCCACAGCTGGGGCTAAAGCTATGCAAATTATATTATAATTGATAACCATCTTTGTCATATTTTATCGTAGCTTTTTAATTATAGTTAAAAGGGAACTGATTTTGGTGAAGAAGGCAAAAATCAATAGTTTAAGAGGAAAATTCTTCACTGAGGTAAATATAGTCATTGGCTGTAGTGGATTTTGACTTCGCACATTTCATTTTTTCCACATTTTTTCTTAATCCAAATTAGCCTTCAGCACTTGAATCTCAATCATCAAATACCTCTGATTTGATTCAAATAGACTCAGATGTTCAGAGTATTTGAACAACATTGTTTTTACTTTTTTGTACTGAACAGTCAGTGGCTTGGAAGGCATTTCTCACCTTACTGTATAAATTGCTCATATAAGGCTTCCAGGGAAAGGCAAACACACGTTGGGCAGTGCTGTTTTACTGTACATGACAAAGCAATATCCTACAGAAGCAGTGTCTGGGCTTTTCCACTGCTACATGGAAGATGTGGAAGAGCTTCAAGACACATCAGTTGTGTCAGGCATCAGCTTAAAAGGTTTTGTTCCAGGGGAATTGAGTAACTGATATTAGGAAAGGTGAAGTTGTGACATAATTTCTGTGCTCTCCTTTTCCTTCCCTCTTTAAGCAAAAAAACAGATTCTGTACTGACTCTGCAAGCTTCTTACTGTGCATTTCTCATTCCATCTGCTCTGCTGCAAGACTCCTGTAAGTAAAGAATAAGCAAACCACAAGCACTACTTGTACTCTGTACTCAACTGCAAGGGTTCCTTGTTTTTCTACAGGATCTGATGATGGCTTTATTACTTCAACAAAAAAGACCGGGACCCAGGATCCCCCCACTCAGAAAGACTTGGAATGAGAACAGATCTGAAAACCCTGAATATTTACCTGAATTTTTGCCAAATGCTGTAGTTTGGGGATCTTCAGTGAAACCAAACAAAGCTCAATGATGCTTCTAGCAACCTGTTGGTTTCTTCCCAATCCTTTGCAGGTGAAAAGAAGGTTTTCTTATTGAGTTCCCTCCCCATTTTGCTATTTCAGTAATTATGCCGTTCCCTAGACTAGGCTACAACTTTAAGGACTTAAGAATTTTGCTAACACCTCTCAGCAATGGACCTCACCAGAAAACTCTGCTGTTACTGAAAAATCCAACTCTGTGAAGGATTATGAATGTTGTTTTTCTCCTCAGAATTAATCCTGAATTCAGCTGGATATACATAAAGTTTTGAAAGATAAATATTTCATTTTAGATGCCTTGGAACTGGATAATATGTTTTATGCTTCTTAATATATTGTTTATAAGCACAAAGAAAAGGAGAAAAAAAGAGCGACAAAGCTGTGATTAATTTGAGGCTGTTTAGATTCATTCCCTTTCCTCTCCATCTAAACAAACATTTTGGTTAAATCAGTTTTTTCACCCAAAGTGTTGCTTTTAATTTTTGATTGAGCTGTGTTTCCCTCTAGAAAATAGTTAAAATATTCCAAGTCAGTTCTTTGTTATTATGGTGTGAACTTTGACTTCAAATACGTAGTTTAGATCCTCACTTCTCATAACCTCAAACCTAAATCATGTCCCTGAGATGGTTAAATGCAGCCTTTTACCTGATATAAACTCTCAAGTGATGAGATCATATTTTCTTGATATATTTGTTGTTCAGAGTAACACAGAGAACACGAACATGATGTACCTTGAATTACTACCTGTGTTATAACGTGGCCATTGCTGTCATCCAGGTCCTATTTCTGTATTAAGTGGCTTCTGTTCTCAAATTCTTCATTCATCCATGTTAGAAAAAAGTCTGTGGGCAGGAAATTTAACACAATCATTCACAACAAAATGTATATTAATAGCCAGGTGTACTAGGTCAGGTTGTTAACAGTCAAATTAGGATATACCACAAAATAAACATGAGGTGATTTCATCTTGTGGCTGATTAATCCCTTTTCATCAATTTAAAAAAAACTTAATTTTTACAAGTTTTGCAAAACCTTTCCTTAACCCATCTTTCCTTCTCTTCTTTTTATTATGCAAACCAATTTGTTTTGGAAGATATTTTTTTCTTAGTACCCCTTTTTTTTCTATATCTGAGTAAGATTACTCACTAAAACTTCAGCCTCTTGCTTTCTCCCCCATCCTCACATTACAGAGAAAATGGTATCACACAATGAGTTTCTAAAGAGAACATACTCATGACACAAGCCATTAGGATGATTTCACAGGAATGAATAAGGGGAATAGATTTAAACATAACTTTGATAGTTTGGGAAGACAAAAGTGCAGATATACCTGTGTCTTGGTGCAGGACTATCATCTTGAAGCATTCAGCTGAATGCTGAGTGGCAAAGGAGAACTATTTTAATGTCTGTCTGAGGCATTTGATTGGGTTGTAATTATCTACCTGCATGGTTTTCCAGGGAGGAACTGCTAGCTATAGTGGGAAATATACATATATATTTGCTTTTTGAGATGGTATCTGCTTACATTAAATTCTTTTCTCTTACTGCTGCACGCAGCAATGAGTGGGAGTGAATATTGCTGACTAATTACAAGTCTAGTGATGCACTGTCCTGCTTAACCAGCAATTATTGTATTAAAATATACATCAGAACAATTCCTTTCATACTCTAATCTTTGCCCTCTTTAAGCTCAGCTGTCAATAACAGACTGCATTCTAAATTACCAAACCCAAGAATTAAGTGCTTTGTCCTTTGGAGCAGGAATGTACTGTGTCTGTGACATTTGCTTCCACAGAGCTTTAGATTATCAGGAGTGGAAATTTAAATGTGTGGGTCTGGAACTGCTGTTCATTCCCGTCTCTTTGGTGCAATACAGACAGACACAGGAGAAGCAGTTTTTCTAAATCTAATGATTTCTTCTTTCATTCACCTGAAAAATAAAGCCCAAACCAATAGAAAAAGATCCTGTCTAATTCCAAACCTATCAGAATCTGGGTTTTAGGGTTTTTTTTGGTGAATTTGTTTTTGATAAGAAGCTAATTAATTCTTTTCCTGATCCCTGAACTTGTTGTAGGCATTGACTTGGAAGCTTGTTGGAACCCTGGGCTCTGAGAATTTCAGCCTTTCAGTGCTGACAAGCAGTGATCCTCAGAAGCACACTGTATTCGACCCGAAACCTTGGGAAAAGCTTCCTAAATTGTGTGATAACACTGAGGTTGTTGCTGTGTGAAGCTGGTTTTAATTAATGAAGAGTTAAATGCCAGCTAATCCTACCTGTTGACGCCAGAAGCCACCCATGCCCTCCAGTTCATTAGGGGCTTTAGTTATTCATTTAATCTGGTGGCATGGGGTGACTGAAAAACCACAGGTCTGCTGATCTATGGAGCAATCACTGGACTATTCCTCCTGAGAGTTTAGGGGTGATGGGGGAAGAGTGAGCACAGTCCATGCCTTAGGCTGGCTAGGGTATTCTAATTCTGAGTAATTTTAATCACTGCATAAATTATGAAATAAATAATCATGGAAGCAATGCGTAAGAATATGAAGATAAGGACAGACTTAGAAGACACTATGGAGATGAATAACAGTTACCAGGATTTGTGAAAAACAAGGCATGTCAGGCCAGTCTTACTGGGGTTCTGGGCCATGTGTTTTAACAGGAAAAAGCCAGCATCCCAAAAGGGATCCAGTACATTGGGCACCAGCTCTGCTGTGAGAGGGAGTAAAATGGGGGTGAGACTTGCTGAGTGCAGACATGTCTGAGACATGGGAGGGTGGAAGGCTGACATGTGGGGATAGAAAAAAAGGAGAAATACTATGGGGAGACCTGCAACAGGAGTGGGGAAGCTGGCAAATGGGAAGCCTGGAGTTTTACCTTGTAATGGGGATCTTCTGTGGTTGTAGAAGGAGGTTCAGAAGTGTGAGGTTCCAAAAGAATGTGCTCTCCAGTCCTGTAGCAGGACTCTGGTATGGGACTGCTACTTCCTTTGCTATACTTTCTTTCTGCTTTGCTGAGCCTTAGCAGGGTGACAGAGCTGTAGCCTTGGGTAAGAGTCTCAAGCACTCTTATTGTATAAGCTTTCTAGGGTAGCCAAGGGAGACAGTGCCCTTTTTAAACTTTTCATGATACAGCTCTTACCCATTTTAAAGATAATGAAAAATCCTTGAATTATGTTTCCCCTGGAATATGTTTTCCTCAAACAGAAGCAAATAACCATTTGTTTTTGAAATAACTTCCTACCTCATGTAATACTGGTTTTTTAATGCTAGAAGTTACAGAAAACATTAAGAAAAATTCATATGGTCTCTTGGTTAGAAATTACCACTTCACAATCAGTCCCTCAGAGCTGCTATTGAAGAGATAAACCCAGAGTTGATGTCTACACAGAAATCAGCATGAAAGCACAGGACTTCACAAGGGGCTGCCCATTGCAAGAGACAAGTCACTGGAAGTGGTCACAAACGCTACAGCAACCAGGAGGAAGAAATTTGTCTTTGATATTTCCTTTAACAGTCTTCTAAGCCCTTTGGGAGTATTTGTCACAGCAAAGCTAAGGTCACAGTGTTCAAACTGAGCTGAGAGAATTGCACTGGACAGGCTCTGTCTGCAGTGTCTGACACAGTTTCAAGTGCTGCAGACTTTCTGAAGAACCTTAGACAGTCAGTCCTTATTAACTGTTCCCAGCCTGGCTTTTTCTAAACATTGTGTCCAAAATACCTCCCATAAGAATATAATCTTATTTTTAATGATTTCCACGATCAGCCATTCCAAGAAGATGGGCTTTACATAAATTTCTAGTTTCCTTCTACTCCATGCCTCCACTTTCACTTGTTCTGTTCCTTTTTATCTATTAGGGAACAGCTAGAATGTAATACTGCTCCATTTCCAAAAAAAAGTAGGGGTTTTTTGTTTATAACAGAAAAGCAAACCAATAAATTCCTGCAAGAAAATTATTTCCCAAAGAATGCACAGCTAAAGCCATAAAACATAATTATACTGAAAAAAATCTGTAGTGAATTGGAGTTCTGTTGGGTTCTCAGTTTGTCTGCATGTGTTTTATTATTATGTTAGATGATATTGTGTGGGACATAAAATAAATGTCATATTTCTTAAAGGTTTATGAGACATGGCAGGAATTTCTGAAATTACAGACACGTTTTGGAGAAATATTCACATTTTATCATGTTTGTGATTTTTCCTGTAGTCCTATGATGGACCTACAAGTCCTCTGCCTTCTTGGAGGAACGCTGCCACATGCAGCTTTAGACAGTAGCTGAAAGTCTCCTTTCTGAGGACCCTCTTACAAGCCTTGAGGCAGTGAATCTGACGGGCATAATGCAAATAGTCATCCATCTGTTGTTATATATTAAGAGTAGTTTGCCATCCCAACAAATTGTTTTAATCTAAATAGTCCAGTTAGTCCATCTAGATTAGAACTGCAATCCGTGTAATGCACAATGATTCCTAATGTCATTGTTTAAGATCTATGTCAGAAATCCCACAAAAACCCATAAATATGAAACAGAAACTTAGTGATGAAGAATCCAAGGAGGTAGAAAAATCTGACCTAATTTCCATATTGGGTGCTAGTGCTTCTTTGCAACTGGCCAGTATGTTCCATGTGTGAGTGCAAATTTTGTAAGCTAAATACCCTTAGGACAAGAATCTACCTTCCTTTTCCCCTATCTGCATCTTGCTCTTTTAAAATGTTTTTTAGTAAGTGTTTTCATTTCAGATACTGAGACAATGTCTTTCTTTACTTTGTCACTTTTCTGTATCAGTACAGCCTGTCCTTTAGTCATAAGGACAAAGTTCAGAATGTAAGGCACCAGGATTTAGGGTTTAGTCTTTAATAAAAGTTAAAATAAACAGCCTTTCGTTCTACTGTAAGGTACTTACTGACACAAGGAACACAGTTTCTTTGCTACAGGAACTGAGAAAATTCTATTGAGTCAGAAAAAGGGATTCTGAGCTTTTACCTTTGTTGTCTAAAATCTGGTTTCCTCTGAATTCCCCTCTTATAAAAGATTGTGGAGAAGCTGGTTACTCTGTTGATACTAAAGGGGAAGGAAGTTAAATAAAGCTCCCAAGTATTACTGTGCTCAAATGCCCTGTCAATGCACACAAACTGTTCCTGTTTCTCTATGGCAATTTACCTAATCTTGGCATGGAAATGTTGTTGTCATAAAAGACCTTTCAGTCAAGACCCAGAGGGAAAGGAATCTACTCTCTCCAGAGATGGGAACTGGAGGTTTATGTGTGTTGTTTTTGAAAACAGACTTGTACACAGACTATGGCATTTTTCCTCTGCCTCATCTCCAACGTAATTCACCTTGTCAGAGGAGTCAAGAGACTTGACTGTTCTAAAAAATATCAAGGGTTAGGACATCACGTAAATAATGAATAACAGAGAAATCTGCTTGGTTTGCTTCCACTTCTCTTTAAGATGCAATGGATCAGAAGATGGGTACCCTGTGTAATGCACAGGAATTCTCTGAGGTAGTTGTTAAATCTTAAGTCACTTATCAGACATCTTGTGTTGCTGCTGGAGAGCCTTGCTGTCCATGACTAATTTGTCCTAAGTTCCATTGAAATGTCTTGGGCTCCTTGAAAGGGCTCTGCCTAATAATGTATTACAAACACAATCCCATCTGTTTAAGCTCAGTGTATCTTTGGCCTTGTTATAGCTCTGAAATAATATGTTATTGGAGTGATACTGCACAAGCAGTTTATTTGAAGATTATGTGGGTTTGACACAGCAAATCATTATATCTTTCTAATTCTAGTTATATCCTTGATGAACTGAGGAAAGTCTTAAAAAATATTATTTTGAACAGTAACAAATAAGAATTTTAATAGTCCTATTTTAACTTTTTTTTGATTGCTGGCCTTTTACCAACAGTTTGAATTACTAAAAAAAAAATGTAATTGACAGATTAAAACACAGCTCTATATATTCATGGATAGAGAGACATCATAACTACTAGATTTTAATAATTTCGGTACCTTTTAATTGTCAACAGCTACCTGGAAATATCTTAATATATTGCAACTCCAAGTTGTTATTGTCTTGGCACAATCTTATCACAATTTTAGAAGCAAAAAAAACCCCAAATGAACAAATAAATACGAAACCCCAAACCTCAAACTCTCCACACCAATGAGCTCAGCAGAAAAAAGGACACAAGAATATCCTCTTCTCCCAACCTCTTTTCCTTGTGGCACCTCACAGATGAAGCTCAGCTGGGTCATTATGATTTTTGTACAGCATCATCAGAAATTCAAATACACACGATCCATCCCCAGCATACTGCAGACCTGCAATAGTCATACCAGAGACTGGCTGAGCATATGGCTGTAAACCTCACTTTCCTACCAGCAGGATGTTCCATATGTTCATCAAAATCTTGCAAACCAGATGGGGAGGATTTCTTATCTTGTTTTCTTCAAACATTTCAGTAATGTCAGTAAGCTAAAAATGTTCTGTACTCCCCAGGCCCTGGTACGAAGCAGCTCTTGGTTGGCCATCACCAGCCTCATCCATTTTTTTTCCGTCTTCTTGGTATGTCTTAATGCCTAACACAAAGAAATGCTATGATTTTGGTGCCAATTTACCTTAAGTAAGCTTGGACTAGGCTTTATCATTCTCCCCCATGCCTTAATAGGGAAAGAGCTTTCATGTGACTGCATAAGTGCATATTCAGACCCAAATTCATGTAATTATTTATTACAAGGATTTCTAGGCCTTAAAAAGATGCAATAAAATATGTCACTGTATTTTTTTTTCTTCCTTTAGTATTTTTTTTCTTCCTTTAGTATTCAGTCACTGTAAACAGGGTAGGGGAGAGGAGAACATACCTCCTTTAACTGGTATCTAGTGATACATGAGAGGCTCACCTTTGAGTTACCTCTGTTGTAGATGTTGTGGCAAATCTTTCAGAGAGAAATTCTTTTGTGCAGATCCTGAGTAAACATTTTTACCTTTGGCCTTGCGAATTTGAAGCAAGATGAAACTAGGAAGTCCTTCAGAATGCTGTGGTACCGATAGTGTATGTTTTAAGAAGTGCATACAAAAAAGTGAAGGCTTTTAACAACTTCCTCAGTGTGGTTGTACTGAATGCTAAAACAGAAAAGAAACAGTTGAGCACAATTCACTGAAACAGAGACTCCACTTTTCCTTACTCTTTGTCTTCCACCTCAGCAGAACACTGCTGCTTACTTGGTCTGGTAACAGTCCAATAATCCCAAAGGAAGATGCTTTTATAAGATTTTAGCTGTCCAATGTGCTGTTACATCTGTACACCGTTTGCAGTGTAGTCAATTCTCACACATTTGTACATACCCAGGAACGGTAGCTGGCTTCACACTTTAAATAGAATTAGAATAATTTGTTGATATTTCTGGACTAGTCCTTTAGCATAATAAACTTTCCTGAGCTGCACTGCTGGCATGGTTTGACCATGCTGTAATGAGAAGATGTTGATGGGAGGTTAATTTAAAAACAGCCTAAGGCAGGCTTAATTAATGTAGTCTGTGACAAAGTGGAGTTCAACAAGTGAGGCCAGATTTACACCAACCCCTAAATGACAACTAAGCTGTTGCAGTAACTTAATAATTGAACACATAATCTGCTTCAAAAGTGTTCCTGGTGATAAAAGGTGCCAAGTGTGATCTTTCAATCCAAATGGGCTTGGTGAGGTCTATGCCCACTTGACCCAGGAGGGGGTTGGAGGTAGCTGGACCCTCAACACACATGGATTGCTGCTATTTAATATCTACTTTTGGAATTTCGAGGCCCACCAACCTGAATCCTTCTCTCTGAGAGTACATGGTGAGCATGAGAGAACCACAGCTGTGCTCTCCAACTCCACACCATCATCCCTGTGTTAGGAGGCTGAGAGGATCAGGCTGGGCTGATCTTTACCTGAGGGAAGTGTCTGACTACTCAACCAAACTGACATTGCAGCCATGTGTGCAGCTGAGTTTTTGGTCTTTGGCTTTGTGTAACTTTATTTGCACTTCCACAAAAATGAATTGCTTATAGATTAACATATATTGAAATTATTTTGACTTCAGTTTGATATATGAAAGTGTTCTGTACGTGCAATTTTAGTACTCAGAGTCTACTGTAACATTGATTAAAATTCTGTGAGCTTTTTTGAAAAAAAAACCTCTTAGTAATAAATAATTAATTGAAATAATAAATAAGTAATTGTAGGAATTATACATATGTGCTTCCCTTGGGTCTCTGCAGCGATATTTTAATTAAGGCTAAGGTCTCTATTTGAATAAATGAATGACAATAGGGATATTTTTTAAAAAGTCATATTGATTTCTTCAATATCAATGTTTCACAGAGAAAGTTTATTAAAAAGAATGAAGTGATTCAAATAGATTTTTGGTTCTTGGCAAATGCAATCTGTGTTCTTTCAGAAATCTAATTTTCCAGATTAGTGACTCGCAACTGATACTATAAATAAGCAAGTGCTTATTGCTTCTGTAGCATAGCATGGAAAGCTATGTAAACAACATGGATATTTTTTGGGGGGTCAGTATTTCAGCAGTATTAATGCATAACATGCTGCAACTATACAATGCTTCTGAGTACTGTGTATTTCTTTAGTCACAGATCTGATTTTTTGGCAGCATAAAAGGATTTTTTTACAAGATATAGCAACATAAGCAGATAATCCTTCCAGCATTTCCACTTGTTTCTTTACAAAGTTGGTTACAAGAAGTAGTAAATTGATTCATAAAAGAGGTAATTAAATAGGAAAATTAAAACTGGAAGGAGATCTCAATTCTTCTAGACAGCCCTGGAATATTTTGCTTTTAATAAATGTATCTAGCCTCCATTTTATAGTACAAGCTGTGATTTTTCTACTTTTCTGCAAGTAGGCTTCTTGACAAAAATTCAAATATTCTGGACTGCACCACAACTATTGACTAAGAAAACTGCATTATAAATGTTGCATCTTTATAATCGACCAAAATCCTTTATTTTAAAATTTGACATCTATCAAGGTGTCCCATAACACAGTAATGATAAAGTTTCTTCATCAAATAATTTACACAGACAGTGGAAAGGGATTCAAATTAATTAATGTTTAGAAATGAGCAAAGAATTTAGCCCTTTTGACTCTCACAGAATGCATGCTGACCAAATCTCATTGACTCAGTAGGAAAGAGATCAGATGAAGGAAAATAGGACTGGACAGTATTTTAAGTGATCGGTTTCTCCATTCCTTTGTCCTAGATCCAGATCAGCTTTAATCAATCCTGACAAATGTCTGCCAAACCTGCTCTTAAAAACCTTCCCTGCTTCAATGTTTTATATCAGATTTTCCTATTGTTTCACCTCAATCTTTCTGGCTGCACCAAGATCCATTGCATCTTGTGAAGAGAATAGTCCTCCTCTTTATAAGTGCCTTTTATGTACCTCAGGATTTGCCATGTCCTTATTCATGCTGAGCATTGGGGAGGTATTAATCTTTTCTTCAGAGGTTGTGCTTTCTAGACCTGAAGTAATTCTGTAGTTTTCCTGGCATCTTTCTAGTCCATCTGTATCTTTAAACTGAACATCCTTCTTGGGCTGCAGCTCTTTAGTAGTAGAGTAGAATAATTATTTCACACATCCTATTTAAATGTCCTGGAATAAACTTAGAAAAACATACTTTGCCTAAAATATCCTTTGGCTTATAGTACTAAAGCCAGTAAAGAGCATAGAGAAAAATGTCTGTGTGAATTGTGGGAGTGTTTGTGGCCCAAAATTGTTGAAATGTATTTTTCATGCAGATGCAAGAATAATTTTTTCTGTGATTGATAGCTCAAACTACATGCCTAGCTTGAGATGACATTTGAATTTCATGGCTAGTGATGGTTTTGTGGTTTTTTTCCAAAAATGAAAAGGGCTTATTTTTCTGTTACTGCCAGGTTCTTAAGTTAAATTTCCTCTTTTGTTGGCTGTGTTTCATACTGAAAGAAAACATAGGAGAAAGTTTCTGTCTATTATGAGATAATCTGTAACATCTAGCTGTTTAAGAAGAAAATATGAAGCCAGGACTATGAATTGCTCAGTAAAAAGGGTTTTTTCTGTTTCCTAAAGGATAAAATTTATTTGCCTCCTGAGTTTTTGATGCTATGAGTACACAGGGCTGCTGGGGCCAGCAAGTGTCCCACTCAGTGGCCCTGTCCTTCTGGTGTGCTTCATAGGGTCCAGTCCTGGGTCACACAACGGGTCAATATGAGCAGTAATTTAAAGCTTTTCATATTCATGAGGCTCCTTAACCTTTTTGCCCTACACTATCCTACCTGCCTGCTCTGACAGCTGTTGCTGACAATGGACTGAAGTCTAATATCAACTTTAATATTCTTTTTTTTTTTTTTTTTTTTTTTTAATGTACTAGCTTAAACACATTTTTTCCTTTATTTTCTATATTTATGTGGGGTCAGTTCTGGTCACTTAGAAATATTGACTTACTAATTGGTATTTGAATGTAATATGTGGAGATCTGTATTAATATTTAGCCCCTAACTGGAATATGTGGTTTAAAATGCTGAATGCATTACAGAGACATGTAGTTTTAACCAACTTCTGTTCATTACCATCACATTAGCTTTACTGAACATGATGAAACTTTGCTTTAATCATGGACTGCATCCCAGTTTTGTAGTTTCCAGAAACTCAACATCTCTTCATTCAGTTTGAACTTTTATTGTGAATAAGAAATCTTCAAGCATTGAATACCACATATTCATAGCAAGAAAGCCCCTTTTTCTCCAGCTGTAGGTTAGATTCTGCTTTTTGCTCTTCATTTTCTTGATTGCAACATACTTAGCTTTCAGCCAAAATACTTTGTAAACATGCATCAGTCATCTAGGATTCAAACCAGTTAATCTTCTTTACTGCTGCTCTCCACTCTGTCCAATTCATCTGCCCAGTTCCTGTAAAGGACCAGGATCCAGTCTAGGAACTGAAGCTGTGCTGATTTAATAACAGCCAAAGACAGCTGACCACCTGAGGCTCAGCCCATTTCTGAACTTTATTCTTGGCTATTCTGATGCCAGGACAGACTAGTATAGTACCTGAGAAGGGTTGTGCTGAGCAGCACCAGTGGTCTATGTCACATCCAGGCTCTGAGAGGGGAGGCAGGTGGGTACCTAGGCTGGGGGAAACAGAAGACCAGCACATACAATACTTCCTCTTAGCAATCTCTCCTCAGCAATTTTCACATCAGGGACTTTGGGATGATTTCTGGGAATGTAATAATCCTCAATGCATTGCTTTTGCATTAGTTAATAAAATATCTTCTTCAGCTCAGTTGAAATTTGAATACCTACAGAATCCTTTAGTAGGGATGGCCACACAGCTGCTACCCCGAAGTAGGTGCAGGGGTTGAGAAAGTGTAGAGAATATCATGGTGGCTTTCCTAATTTATGGTGTGGATTATGTCATGTTCTGTTGTGTAAACATCCCATCCACAAAACACTAAAAGGAGATTAGAAAATACGAGTGAAAAGGATGCAGATCACAAACAAAGCCTTTAATTCATAAATATGTGCATATAGAGAGTGTACAACAAGGTTGTAAATGATGCATTTTTCTATTTTTTCTTATAATTCCCAAATGAGACACTTAATAAAATTACTGTGCTACTAGACAGTGGAATTTGATGGAATTTACAATGAGGATTACAAACATATCTGGAGTTACTAAGAGATAACAACTTTGGTAGAGAATATTAGACCTTTTGATTTCAGGACATGAGCTGGTCTCTTGCCCACTCTGACTCGTTCCTTCCTCTGGTGTGATGGAGATGCCGTGCCACACAGGCAGCTTCTCACAGCTCCTTCAGAAGCACCAGTTGCTCTGGTGACCACTATGAGCCAATGAGAAATTCTCTGCTCATTCTGCTACTCTTTATTTGGGCTCTAATTTTTTTCCTTAAATGTAGACTCCCTCAATAATATTGCCTTTTAAAGATAATGCCAAAAGAGTTTTCAGATACGTGCATTCAAAAATTTAGTAAGTAATCCGGTGAAGTTAAAATGCCAAAACTTTCCCGTCTGTTTTGCATTTTTCAGTATTTGAACAGAGGCCACTTCTCCATTAACTCTACAGTGAGAAACAGGTTTGCTGGCTATGAAAAACCAGCGTAAAGAATCCCTTTTTTTCAGGTCATGATACCATGTACTGCTGTGTAGCAATTTGAAAAACCTATTTAAAGAGTATGGGCTTACTACTGCTATTATTACCTTCCTGCAGTTTTCAAAATTTAATTTGTGGCTCTATTACCAAAAATATTTTCCAAACAACAGTAGAGGAAAATCCTCTTAAACACTGGATCTCGGATTTACTAATTTCATTATCGCACGACATGTTAAATGCAGAGGACAAAACATGTGGTGCCTCTCTAATGGTAACAAGTAGCATTATATGAGTTTTGTATTATTTTAATCATAGTTGTTTGTGTGGTTTCCAGCTGAGAGGGAGAAAATACCTTCTGGATGGCAACCTGAACACATTCCTGGCAAAGAAGAATCTGTTTCCTCAAGATAAGATAAAGGAGAGCTAGGAATAGACAAAGAGGTGTTGGGATTTTTGAGAGAGAAACCAACATTCCCACTCAGAGAATCACTTAGGCAAATGTTTAAGATCCAAATGCATAAAACTCCTAGGCAGAATTAAGGAATGTGTCAAAGTGACTGAAAAAGTCCAGATGAGTAGTAGTCCTCTTGTAGCCACAAGGATACACATCAAATGTGGGGGTGATGCCTTCACACTCATGCTGTCCTTCACACCTCACTGTCAGCATGTCCCGGGGGTAAAAGTTGTAATGCCAGCATAGACCTTCTGGTTCCTGTTAAAAGAAAGAAATCACATTTGTTCCTCCTTCCCAGTCCAGGCACATTCTCTGCTATCTCATAGTAGGTGCCTTCCTCAGAAACACTATTTTTTGAGCTTCCTAAAGTGTAGTCACCCTTCATAATGTCAGGTTAAAAACCAGAGTGATTTTGGTGTAAAAGCTTCTCTCAAGCCTTCCCAGCTGGACCAGCCTAAGGGATGCTGCAGCCAGCAGACCAAGGTCTGAAGAGGAGAACCTGGTTTTCCAAAAAGGAGTTGTAAATGAAATTTCACTCCACTGAGCTGTTTTCAGTCCTGGTCAGAGACATACAACAGGTGCAATGTTTGAGACCAAGGCTTCTATCATTCTACAACTTGAACCTGTTTTCAAGCAACTACCCACCTACATACTGATGGTAAAAAGCCAGAATACAAATAAACCTCACAATCTCCTCCTCCAAATAATAACTTTGTTGTGTCAGTGGCCAGAACAGCAACATTGCAAAGTCCATTTGCCAAGGTATTCCCTTTGTACATACAAAACTTCCCCTGCTTAATTAGCTCATGATACATAAACCCACTGATAACCTGATACTGCTACATGAAGAGTGGACAGAGGAAAATTACAGGCAAAATATTTTTAGCAGAAAATTAGTGTTCAGCTTCACCATGGAAATAAATAGAGGCTTGTACTGTGAAGCACAAAAGTGTTAACCTTTTTGCATTGGTGGAGCTGCATCTATTTTACATAGTTCTAAATGAACAAAGGGGTAGTGCTGGCTTCTATTGCAAGTAAGAAAAATAAAGCCATATTCTGATACGATGTAAATCAGCCTAAATATGAAGTTAGGGAAATATGCATCATCTAAAAAACAGATCTGAAGATTTTTTTTTTCATACAGTGCAAGTAAATACTTAGGCTAAAACTTGAAGACTGAAAAGGTGCATTCATCTCAGTTCTGAACTTTATCTTGTAGCTTATTCCTTTTAATGATGTTTCAGAAAGACATATGAAGTTTAACCATACCATTAATGCTAATTGGGTGTGCAATGTGTTAGTACATTAGTTAGTGTTATTGCTTTGTCTCCACTGGCAATTAATGCAAGTAATTTTGACATCTGAAAGATACTGTAATTTGAGCAATTAAAACCTTACTGCTAGCGCAATCCTGTGTTAAGTAAAGTGAAATATCATTACAAGCCTAATTTTATGCAATTTTTTCATATTTAAGAGAATGTCTTATAATTTTCACAGGAAAGGCATTTAATGAGTCCTTTACAGATACCCCAGGCAACAGATCCCACAAAACTCCTCATAACGTCAAAGCTATCATTAGACAAAAATGTCTGCATGCACAGAGCATCTGCTCTACTGACAGAAATCTGCTCATTGTCTCTCCATTTCAGAACAAGCAGGAGGGAGAATGAGATTTCCTGAATCACTGATTCAATTAAAAGCTTCAGGAGCCTTAAAAGGTGCTTTCTCCCTTCCCTGGTTCTAGCTTTTATTTCCTTTGACAGAGTGCAGGAGAGAGTTTATACCTCAACAAAACAAACAGCCTTCAATTTCAAGGGCCAGGAAACTGCCAGGTAGATTCTCAGCATTCTGTTGGTTCCATGTTTCATTCTCTAGACACACGAACATCAGTAGTAAACACAAATCTGTGCAAGTGGATTAGAAGGATGATTTCTTAGTGATGCATTTAAATTGTCAAGATAGAAGAGGAGTGCTTTTAGCTCACCTAGAAAATGGATTGGAGCTACTGACAAGGATTAGGCTAGACTTCACTATAAATTCAGCCCTCCAGCTCCTAGGGTGTTCAAAATTATCTAGTTGCAGATTAACATTGAGATAATCTGAAAAGCAAAGCAGGAAAGCATTTTAGAGAGTGTATTTAAAAGCAGGTTTAACATATGAAAGCATATTTAGAGAGTAAAGCTAAACTTTGCAAACAAAAAAAAAACAAACTGAAAATTTATAACCAGTGCTTGTTTGTCTAGTGAGAAATTTCTCTGTCATTCTGTAACATTAATCCCAGAACATGAGGGTCTAGCCATTAGCCATTCATAGATTAGCAGCTGAAGAGAACTCTTGGACTTTTCAATGTGAGCTAGCAAAGCAAAAATAATAAAAAATCAAAGAGTATTGCCACTACCAAAATGAATCCATTATCTTGTCATGTTTACCCTTTTGGTGGGGTGCACTAAGCAGGTCACACTATGAGAGTAAGAAACTACATGTTGAAGGCACCAATTTATAGTCCAGTGGTTTTCATCGAACGCCTTGTGTGTGTGATAATCAGAGAACATAAGGAGAGCCATACATGAGGCAATTTTCTGTGATGTTGTGTGCTTTGAGACTACTCTGCTGCACCTCCATTATGAACAGGGTCACTGAGCCCATTAGTCTCTGGATTTCCATAGGATAGTTGTCACATTCCAGTTGTCTAAATCAGCTATTAAGCATGTTTGACTGACTGTCAGTAGCAGTGGATAACATACCTTTCCTGGTGCATGGATTTCCAGTAGCCAAACCCCCAGTCTAGGAGGAAAAGCAGACATATGGCTAAGTGCTTTGTTGGATGGAAGCCAAGAGAAAACAAAAAAATGGTGTTCTGTTTCTCCCCTTGGTGAGAATTCTATATAGCACAGGTGATGCTTTTCAACAATGAATCTCGTAGTGGATGAGAAACTGTTATCCATTTGCAAAAAAATATATAGATGTTTAGACCTTTGCAAGAACAGAAGTGGAGAAAGTAATACACAATGCTAAAAAAAGAAAGCTAACAAGTCAACGAGGTGTAAAGTTGTAATTGTTTAGAAAATAAACAATTTAAACTTCACAAATTTCAAAATCACAAACACACTGTTTTTGTGTTCCATGTTACACAAAAAATTCGCTAAACTGCTTAAGTATTTGATCAGTGGGTGTGGAAAAATGTTGTGGTCTGAAGTTATTAATGTAGTAGCCTAACTTCTGATTGCACTGAAAATAGATTTGACAGTGAGGGCTGTGGAAACAAAGGGATTAATTTATATCTGGTTTCACACCCATGCAGATTAGCTAGCTCTGTTGATGTAACTTGCTTATGCTGCCATAATCAGGCTCTGAGGCTTGAAAATAAAATGAATTCATATTTCAGTAGGTAGATCCAGATGTATTTTTCAAAGACCCAAAACTGGGAGCTATTTTTCTTGGAACAGAGATGTGTTTATGCTGCAGAATGCCAGACAGCACACAGCAGTGGTTTTCAACCTGTGGGCAAAGGAATCCACACAGCACAGCTGACAAAAGCCTACTGTGAGTAAAGTAAATTTCCTCTCAGGGGGCTGGGAGTGCATCTCTGTTGGAAAATTTTAGACAAGTCAGGAAAGACTGAAAACTGCTCGTTAGGAGTCAATCAGTTAGCTTAGAAACCAGAGACAATCTACCTCTGCATGACTACATAGAGCTTTGTTTTGTCCCATGTCTTTCAAGAAGATAAAGATTATCTCCAGGAACTAGATTATTTGAAAATAGCACATAAGGAGAGACAATTCCATGTAAGATACTTTAAAAAAACTGATGCAGAACTAAAGGGGAATCTGTGCTTCTTAGTGTTAGAGAAATCACACCTCCAATGTGCAAAAATTGTCATGGTTTCTTTGAGTTTTTAATGAAGCAATAATTACCATGTGTGGAGAATTTTCCTTCTTTTATTTTTCAGAACAATGCTCAGATTTCCCAGGGCTCTGAAATGTCACTCTTTTCCTTCACTAAATAATTCTGTAAAATTCTTTTGTTTGAACTGAAGATTAGTTATTTTTTTATTGGATCCTTTCAGGAGCCAAGGCTGGTAGATCAAGTGCACAGCACATTTGAAAACAAGGCAGGAAAAGAAGGTTATAGAGGAATGCAGGAACTTTCCCTCAGCACCTCAAAAAAGGTTTATGTTAAAGGTGCATTTAGCAGCAAATCCTTGTGCTCCAGGTGAGTCAGAACCTAAGAAGACATGCAAGGAACCAGGAAAGGCTGGCTTTCCTCAGACCACAAGAGTTATGCAGCACCAGATATCTGCTCTACTTCACAGGGGGACAATGGAAATTTCATCCTAAAATGAACCCCCTGAGCTGTGGCCATATGCATATCTTGGAGATATGACAGCTACCTTCTTTGTTTGGGACCTTACCTGCCTTTACCCTGGTGTTTTGGGAAAACAAGCTTTACTGTGAAGGCCAGCAAACATCCCAAACTAATTCCCTCCAAAAAGCTTGCACTTCAGGAAAAAAAAAAAAAACCTGCTTGGTCTGTAGACTTTAGCAAATCTCCTGATCTTAACTACTGAAAAGCAACTCACTGATCTTTTTTCTCATATCTAACCTTCTGTTTGGTCCTCTTTTTTCCTTCTTTTTCTGTACTTCCCCTCTGCAACTGCTACCCCACCCATACTTTGCCCCAGAAACATCTCAGAATGTGTTTGCAGTGGTCCCAACAAACAGGTGTCTGCATGGATTGTCATGGATTGCAGCGATGTATTCAGATCTCTGGCCACTTGATGGAGCTGCTATGAAGAATGTGAAAGAGCAAAACTGCAGCCAAACCAGAAGTCTGAACAAAATGCTGGGCTGAGACCACATTACACGCTACTCACAAGAATTCATGCCAAGCTTTCAGGTGGTCAGGGAGTTAGGTGTGAAATAACTGGGAGAGGAAGAAGATCTTGCTATTTTAGACAACTTGTGTTTGGGAATGTAAATGGAAAAATGTTGCTTTCATTTTGTTCAGTTTCAATAGTAGGTGATTGAAGGTAGAAGTACATAAGCTTGGGGCACTTAAATAAACACTGAAATGCTTGCAGAAGTGTGGTGAAACTGAATTTAGCTGTCCATGTCAGCAGCAATCTCCCAAAACTTCCTCGGTCTTGCCTGATTAAATTGAAATTTTAGACTGTGAGGAAGAGTAAGGAAATTTTATAATTTAGTGTCAAAAAGTTATAGAAATAGAAAAAGCCTAAATTGAAATTTTTATAAAGAATCAGAAATGTTTGTTTTCCTAACTCTAAAAGAAAGGAAGATTACATACGCATAAGCTCTGTTATACGTTCTTCCTGGGATTCTCTTTTAAAACTGCCAACATTATATTGCTTCTGAAAGGAATTACATTTCTTAGCAAATAAAATATAGAAAAGCTGAGTCTTTTTGAACACACACTTTCTAGACCTGTCTATTTACTGTGGCACTCTGATTTTTAGAATGATCAGCTTGTGGGAAACTGTCACTGGGAAACATGGTAGGAAGTGGGGTTTTTTGCTGTTTTTTGTGATTGCAGAGGGTTTATTTTTCTTCAGACAGCTTGCCTGGATGGGTTGAATCCTCTGGCACACTCTATATTCTGCCCTCCAGGAGGGAAGAAGCATCCGAGAGACTATGAGCATAGACTGAAGTCATGCAGCAGCTGGGGTAGCTGAATTGGATTAAGATTTGTGAGGTGTTTGCTTTGTTTTTTCTGGGGGCAGCTGTTCAAAAAAGAAATAAAAATATTTCATGTGGTTAGAAAATATGGTAAAATAACAGCCACAATTCAAAAAATATGCACCAGTAGTTCTTTATTTCTGTAAATATTGCCATTGAAATATTTACCAATGTCCTCACTCACATTTAAATTCATATGAAAATTAATAGAAAATAATGCTGTGATTGGACATAATTAGGTCATCTACTGGTTACCTTCCTGGGGAAGAGGCCAGTGCTGACTTACCATCAGGACTGAGCCCACTGAGGACACAGTCGCCATGGGGAAACACGTTTCCTATAGGTGCTGTCCACATTCTGTGGATTAATGAGAGCTTTCATGCTCAGGAGCTGTCAATACATGTTTTATAGGTATGAAAGTCACTGTCTAAAACTTCTTATAGTTTTGCACTGCTTCACTGCAGGACATGCTTAATTAATACACCAGAGAATGGTTTATTCTTTGCAAAGTATGAGCCCATCCGGGTCACTGAAAGCTCTGACATTGTGGAGATGTGAGTCACATCAGTGAAAGCTGCCTGAGGCTGCATTTAACCTTGTGCACTGAAGCTGAAAAGTAATTAATACTCTCAAGTGTTATGTTTTTCCCTCCCACCAACTCAACATCTTAATTACAAAGGAATAGGTATAGAGAAAGCTGCTCTGTTTGTAGTTGTTGTGCCCTTCTTTGCAACCTTTCTTACCAAAAAATGCTTGTAGTTTCAGACTAAAATACCTTTAGTGATATCACTAAAGCAATCTCAGATTTTATTTACATAGGGACGCTAGTCTTCTTAAAATGGAAAGCTTTGGATGGATTATTTCTAGTTCTTTTTCCAGTGTCAAGAATACTGGTACCAGGTGGAACCTCAGACACTATAGTAAGAAAGACAAAAACGGTAATAATAAAAGTAAACCTACTATCTTCACATGATCTCTATTCAGGCATCCTAAACTCTACACGTGTTTCTATGCCTGTACAATGGAGACAGCCCCAAGTGCTTTCAGGGATCCAAGTGACATTGATAACTAGGAAGCACTAGACATTAGAACAGGCACAGAATTGCAATTTCAGTAAGTCATTCCTATTGCAAGAGAAATAAAAAAATATTCAAAGCTTAAATTAAATTAAATTATAATCATGGGGCAAAAAGTAGATTTTCATGTGTCATGTACTCCCCTAACTTTAGAGAAATGTTGATACTTGTAGAAATGTGGAAATTTGTGAGTAATCAAAAATTCAAGAGCAATGTGTTTTCTACTTGAAAATCACATTTCTGTGCTGTCTCAAGAATAAAAGTGAAAAAGAAAGAACTAAAACCTGCATTTAATAGCTCTAATTTTAGCACAGCTAATTGCAAACTTTCAATCATAAAGCACTGTTTTTTCATTAGGTAAAATGCTTCAAAAAAGCCTCTGGTTTTCATACTGATTGGTAGAAGTGTTCATCAAAAAGCACAGTGTCATGAATTTTATAATTTGGAAAAATCTCTTCTGGAATTTACATAAAAAAGAAGTTACGGAAAGGCTGTATTCTACTACTGAATGGTTGTGGGCTAGAAAGTAACTGAAATACTATTTTCTATTTCAAATTAACAATCACAGTTTCTGATGACTGAAATCTACCATCTGCATCAAGCATTTTCCATTTCATAATGCTAGAGTCAGACATTTGCTACACCCATTTTAGTTTTCTAGGTTCTCTATCTTGTATCTCCAAATAAGAAATCTCACCATTTGTTTAAAAGAGCTGAAACAGGTTGTTCAATGTTGAGGTGCATGCGGCTGTGGCCACATTCAGAGCACACACGTGGCAGAACACTCGGAGGACATGTGGACGGCCCTCCACAACACCAAGGTCTAATCCTCACCGCATATTTATGGCGAGTTCCCATGTTCCTAGTGGGTCCTAATTTACATGTTTTAAGTTTATTGGTTTAGGAGTTCTCCACCCAGTTTTATGTATAAGTTCATGTTTATGCATTTTCCCCTAGTTGCTTATGTATTAGTTCTGGAAAGTTCTCCCTTCTTTGATGCTCCATTGGTCTATTCAGGTAATTCCCTCCCTTAAGCCCTTAAGTTATCCCTATTGGTTATTCCCCCGTTATCTCCTCCTCCTCAGTCGATCCCCATTGGTTGTTTCCCTTTGTTCCACCCCCATATAAAACAGTGTGCTCTCCCCTTTTTCCTGGTCTTTGTCCCTGGTCTTTATCGTTGCACCAGCAGTAGACCAGCTGGAACCTACACAGAGACCCCCCCCCCCCCCCCCCATCCTCTGCCGATGCTTCTACACCACCTTTGTTTGGGGCTTGCTCCTTGCAAATGAGCCAGCTCTCCCTGCAAGCTGCAGCTGACCCCAAGGACATCTGCAGCTGGATGCTGTGCTGCCTTGGGCAGCCCCAGCAGTGTCTGTTCAAATCTTTGAGTGTGGTGCTTGTAACCCTTCACAAATTGTCTGGTGTCTTCACCCTAATTCTTTACTTAGATGGCTGAAGTGAGATGCTGTGAGTACTCCCCAGTGCTCAAATATGAAGGAGATGTTCTGACAAGCAATTTCATCACAGCATCACAAGGAGAGACTGTCAGACGATGTTGATATTAAATAGCAGCTCTCATTAATGGCCATAAAAATAAGGCAGCCTTTCTCAATATGTATGTGCTGTGTGATATTGGCAAGAGTGTTTGTACTGACACGGTTATTAATGTAAAAATAGGAGCAAAATAGGAACGAGAAGGCTTCACAGCAAACCAGAGGTTGGAATGGAAGTCTGAAATTCAGAGGTGGGTGAGAACTTAGGAGAACCACAGCTGGTTTCTGAAGATTTGTGTTTTCCCACATCCTGGAATTCTCTTTCTGGAGAAATCCTACTCTAGAATTTCATTCTTATTGGGGATAATGGAATGGATCAAAGGATTGAAACTTTCCAGGAAAATAAAAGGAAAAATTAATGTAAGTATGAGATGTTACATGGCAAATTCTGGGAAATTCCTCTGGAGGAGGAAGGCCTGGACTCAAAATTCTGGGAGTTCAGTGTGTTCAATGGAAGAAGAGTCTCATGCTTGTCCCGTTTGTGTGTTCTTCTACAGGCATTTGATGTTGCCTGTTGAGCTTTTGATGGAATACCCTTCCTTCTCAGACGAGGGTGAGAGAACAGAGGAGGCTGCTGTTCTTCTAAGTTCTTTATTTCATAGTCTCATAGTTTTCTGAAGGCAGAGTTCAAAGGGATTACATGATAAGGCCAAGCAGCAGCAGCAGCAGCAGCAGGAGGCAAACAGCAAGTAGCAAACAGCTTCTTCTTCTAATTATAATTAATTTTTTTCTTATAGAAGTGTGGATTATGTTTTTTAATTGACCAATAAAATTAACACATGCTTCTGGTTTTTGTTTTCTTAACCTATCCTGGTCTAATTCTAACAGTCATAAGTCTTACCCAAGTGTTACATAGGTACTACACAAATTTCCATATATAGTTTCTATCAGCTCTTACTGTTTATGTGAATGCACTATCTAAAAAATGTGAACAGTATAGTTCTATCTATATTTTGTCTAAAGCAAAGAAATTCTGTGAAAAGGTAACACCGCTGCTGTAAAAACTATGTTTAAGGTCTCTGCTGCAGCTTTTCACTGTTTAAGGCACTTAGCATATATTTCTACTAAAAGTTAAAAATCTCTATTTCACCTTGGTGTGACTTCATGTATCTCAGCTTATCCAAAGGTTTTAATTCAACCCCTGTCCTTTGGCTTTCCTCTGGGCCTGAGTCCAGAGGAGCTTTCACTCCAACAGTTGCCCAGTTTTGCAGCTGAGACCATGGGGTGTTGATCTGGTTCTGTAGGGCTCTTCCTACTCTCTTAATGAGAAGAGAATTCAGCCCAATAGCTCAAGGGTTGTTATTCAATCCAGTTCATTTAGTGCTCCTCTGTTTGCACATCATGACATATTTTAGAGAGCTTCAGACAGCAAAGAAGGTCTGAGAGAGTTGCAGCTGGACAAAGATACTGCCCTGTTCAGAGAGGTCAGAGCCTGTGGTTGTAGCTAAGCTCTAGGTTTGCTATCAGAGTAAGAAAAGGAATAGGAGGACAAGTCAATGAGAACACAAGTAGTGAAGGGAAAGTAAGAGAAGAGGACAGTGTACTCCTGCTAGGATTGGCTTCATGAATTAATCTATAGGTTTGATTCCATTATTAGGTCACAACCTTTGAAAATACCTAATTGTGAAACACAGCCTGTTGGAAAGGAAGGACACCTGAAACTGAGAAAGCCTGATGCAGAACTAAAACTTAACTTGCAGATACATAGTCTTCAGTCAATACCATTGAACTGACAATGATTTTGCAAATTATTCCAGATAAATGTGGTGGAAAACGTTTGTACTGCCAGTGTGAGGGGCAGGATTCTCTTGACCAAAGAAGGAGTGGAGAGAATCAGTTGCAGCATAGGAACTTACATATTGGTGTGTAAATTTGGTCAAATAAATCCTGACCTTGATGTTTTGAAATAGCAAAGATGATGTGTGAGGTCTCCAGGTTCCTAAACTTGGACTTTTTATATGCTTGTTGTGTTTTTCATGCACTTAGGGCTGACTTTGCTAACTTTTTCTCTGCCCCAGGTTAAGCTAGTGATATCACGCAAAATAAATTCAGAGTTCTTTTTGTAATCACCTGAGGGCAAGAGCTGTATAAAGTAAAAAACCACTTCACTCAGCCAAATATTGATAGGTTTTGCACTACAGCCACAGGATCTGACAGTACTGATATGTTGGCTTCACTTCAGTTCTCCTTTGCTATATCTTCATCACTTGCTTTTCTCACAAGCTTAACTCAGATGTGATCTTGGAAACAGCCACATTTTACCCTAGTGAATAAAGATGACACACTGCCTTGTTTTTCCTCTTCCCAATTCCACCTTCCATTGATTTATTAAACCCCTGAGTTTTGATGACAAAGTATGTTTCATCATTCTTCTCTGAAGGGGCCTTTATCATAAGCAGATCATTGTTGATGTTGATTCATGCCTTCTCTGGAGAGCAACGATTGTGGATTGTCTTATATTTTTATTTCCTCTCAGGCTATTCTGAAACAGTACTAATGCCTAATTTTATTGACATGCTTTTCATGTGGTTTTGGCTTCTTGTTGTTACCCCCCTTCCTTGTTGAATTGCTTTGTAATTTTCTGGATGGGTGTTTGTTGAGGTATGAGTCACAGAAATGGAGCAGTATTAAGGTATTCTTTAGTGCTTTCAAACAGATCACACTTAATAGAACAATAATGCATTATGTTGAGTATTGTTCTATAGGCTAATTACCTAATCAGATAGTGCTGGGGAAGCAAACTTGTAGCAGACATTAATTACCGATGCATGGACTGGTAGCAGATGGCAGTATTTGCAGTGGAATATAAGTTGATGGTTCAGTGGATTAATTAAAGCTTACACAACTTCATGCCCTCCATTCAAAACACAGTGTAATAACAACTGTATGCTTTTTACATAAAAGGAAAGCAATATTTTGATGTGGTTCTTTAACCGAATAGATTTTCCTGCAAGCACAAAGAGAGAGTGAAAGGAATAGTCGGTTTCCCAAAAATGACTTTAGTGGCTTCTATTTGCCTTAGGAGTGCTCAGAATGGATTTAAAATAATGAGTAATTATTGTAGAGTATATTAACAATTGTGGAAACAGGGACTAGGTAATGTGCTTTTCTTCACAACTGTTTGTAGAATCCTATTCCATTTTTCTTTGTCTGTTGGTTAAATTAATCTACATCACTTCTCCTTTGTGTCTTCTTCCTGAACTATATGAGAACACTAGTGCATCTCCTCTGCAGATTGGACATGGTTTGAATAATCTCAGCACAAAAAAAACCCCATGAACACAACTTTTGTCTGGCCAAAGGCCAAGATTGTTCCAGCTCCGATGTGAGGGAGGAATACATGGCCAACTTCTGCCAGGAGAGCATTCTCTGCTGGGGAGACACTGACCCATTATCCTGAATAATCTTCAGTGTTTAAAGTGAAAATACTGCTCAGCAGTGCTTTGCCTGCTCTGAAAACCATAGCTCTCCCCAGGGGTGAGCTGCAATGCTTGGGAACTTTGGGAGCCTTCTAGGGAGGCCAAGCTAGAGCCCTCCCATGCCATGCTGGCAAGGGAGCACATGCACCAGTGCTGCATGGACAACTCCTAAACAAACATCTCTGCACCAGTGAGGAGGTCCAAGGGCTGTGAAGCACATCTAGACTTGTTTGGGTAGCGTGGTTCATCAGAAGCAAGCACTGAAGTGAAAAGGACTCTGACAAGAAATCCCTGATTTCTGTTTGCTGTGACAAATTGGTGAGGAGTGTGAGAGAGAGGCATGGCATCACATGATCTATTCATAAAGGAAGAAAAAGCAATAACTGTTTCGACACTAATGAGCTATAAAATATCTCACCTGACAGCCACCAACACAAACAGGCCTGGCTGGTTTTTTCTCTTGGTAATATGAGCTCAGCCTAGATTTCATTATCTCCTGCTGGCTGTAAACTTTATGGAAGAGACAAAACCAAGACACTATACTCCCTCTGCAAGTTACAAATAAGTTTAAAGATGCAACAGTTAAGTTTATTGTCAGTTTTTGAACTTTTGACAGGGAATATCTGATTTGGTAAGCAATAAACTCACAGTACCTGGCACTTTAATGCACACATCTCAACTTCTGTTACTGTTTTTTTTGCATAGATCACATCTGGAGTCTCTTTCTGCAAGCCTCAATCCTCCTCCCACAGATACCAGGGTAAAATAACAATAACTTTACTGAGGGTTACAATACACTGCTATAAATTGCTTGAAAGGACTGGATAAATGAAAAAAAAAAAAGTTATTTATATAATCTGTCAATTAAAACCGGTGTCTGGTCAGTAGGAAAGAAATTATCCCCCCAGAGTCCAGAAGAATCCCTCACAGGGGTAATTCCCTTCTTATTTAACAAACAAATTTCCTTCTAATTCCTTTTTTCATTTTATTTTTTTATTTGCTATGAAATCCCTCTAGAAGTGAAGGCTGGATCTTCCTGAGTAACAGAGGGTATTTGGATTTCCTGTCTGTCTTGCCACCTCAAATGATTCCAATGTATTTGGTTTCTTTAACTAAGTAGTGGGATTTCCATTTCCAAACCACCTTCAATATAAGAAAGAAAAAGCCATCCTTTAGAGGAGGTAGTAACCAGATTTCTTCCTTTCAGTTCAGCCAGGAAGGTTGGAAGCTGTCATGTGACAAAACACATGTTTTTTAACTTAATTTAGGTATGTGAAGAGACTCCATCCTGCATCTGTAGATCTGTTTGTTTCTAACAAACATTTGAGAAGTTCAGTAGTTTTTCATGACTAAGGGCCAATGGAAAGCTTAGACCTTGAAAAGGGTACTTGGAGGACTGAAGTCTTGACAGTTTCATGTCATTGGGTTGGAAAATATTCACAGTCCAAGAGAGCAGGAGCAATTATCATTGTGTTCTGACTCATTGTTGCGCCCATTTCTGGGCAAAGCTCTCCAGCTGTGAGAGCACCAGCTTGAGTAGTTGACTCTACTTTTATTTTTCCATTCTATGACACAGAGCTAGTCCAACCAAATCAATCCCATCAAGACTTAGTGGGACTTTCCTGCTGACTCCCTGGTGTTTCATGACTTCCTTGAGGTGAAGGCTTCCTGGTGTTGCTCAGTTTTAATTTTAAAATACTATTTTCAAGAACTTCATTCAATATATTTCTCATAGATTTCACCAATCATAAAACATGTTTCCACAGTAACAAATAGAGCAATGTAATTGCCTGTGCACCCTGCCATAAATCCTTCAGGCGGTGATTTTTAAAATGTTGATAATATAGGGACTTGGACAACTTTGCCGTTTCAAAGCAAACTTGCAGATTTCAGAGTGTCAGCCGAGAGATTTCCCACTGAGTTCCACTCAGCTGGAGATGTGAATGTCTCTGAGATAACTCTGAGATAACTCACACGCCAATTTTTTTGCTGCTGTTTTGTTTATGTGTCTATCGTTCCTCTTCACTATGGCTGTACCAGTGGGACAAGTACAATCAGACACTGGGCAGGACTTGCCAAATTGCTGGCTGTTTGCTGCCATCAGCCTCAGTGAGGGCACAGCACAGGAGAGGAGCAGCTCTTTGCCAGCTGGGAAGCCAAGGTGGTGGTTATAGCTCAGGGGGGGGAGTTGCTGTCACCTCCCTGAACTCCTCCAGGTGTAATCCCCTCCAGTGGTGTATGTTCCCATTAAAGAGCTGTGTGATGGAGCCATGTTTATTTGTAACAAGCAACCAGCAAAATGTTTATGAGTTTCCAACCAGATTTCATTAAATATTGCAAAAGAAGGCTGGACAGAGCCCTGAGAACTCCTCTGGCTTTGAGTTCATGCTGCTCAGCAGAGCTTCCTTGTGAACTCCCCTTGCCATCACTCCTGTTTCAGACAGCTCTTTCTCTGTCCTGCTGCTATGGAGCTTTAACTGTGGGGAGTCCTCAGCCTGTCCAGGTGATTTATTGCAGACCTTACCCATAAGTAAAAGCAAGTTAGGGTTGTTTTTTTTTCCCTGCCAACATCTAACATCAATCTTCCCTCTGCAACTGAATTAAAAACATTGGACTGACAGATTGTTGTGTGGATTTGTGCCAAGGACAGTGTGTGATGCTTCCAGCAGGCTGGACAAAAATTGAGGTGTTCTGCATTGGCTTCCACAAGGCCCATCTCAACCTTTACTGCTGAGCTCCTGTAAAAGCCCAGTTAAAACACACAGTGTTGGACAGGGAATCCATCTCTGCAGTTGTATGTTCTGGCAGCACAGAGGCACCGGGCAGTGATTTGCTCAGGTTCAACGGCAGGAGCACTGCTGGAGTGTACTTAACTGCAGGGGAGCACAACAACCCAATATCTCAGTCTCTGTTATTTTTGGTGCCTATCTGTTACACCAAGCTGCTACTTAAGTCTGTTCCTCAAGCCTCCTGTCTGTATGAGTGGAGTTCAGTGTGCTGGGAAATGATGCTCCATATACGGGTTTGATATCAGTGTGATAGCATATATTGGAATAGCATTATATCTAATTTTAAGTATATTAACCTGTCTCCTGCCCTGATTACTAAATTCCTGTCTGCATCAGTAGAGGTCTTTGTATCAAACAGCAGCATGAAAAGCACAGAGAGTAACAAGAACAAGAAATATGTGCTGATAATCCATTTAAATGCAAATACCTGGCTATTTGACCTGGGATGCAAATGTTGAAATATATTCAATATTAAAGTGATAGATCACACTATCAACAGCCATAGTTTAAAAATTTGCACATATACCTCTGTGAGCAAATTATTTCAAAGTTAAATTCAATAAATTTCAGCTGCTCCAAAGAGAAAAAGGACTGTTTCTTATTAAACTACAGCACAACTCTCAAATCCATGCAAGTGTCTTCTCTGTTTGGAACCCTCAATTTTATTTTGCTTTTAAAAAATCTCAGAACAGGGCTGATTGGTTCATTTAATTGATTAGTGAAGTTTTTTAAGCAGTGTACTAAACATTACAGAGTCATCATGAGCTGAACTTGAAAATTGCAAGGTTATTTGGTTTTCTTGTTGTTCTATAAAATACATAGATATTTGATTTCATTTATCTTTTGGGTTATATTCTGCATATATTTCATTTAAAAACAAAATTATCCTTCAAAACCCTGGAAAGTGGAATATATTTTTCACCTGAGGGTGAAATAGCTTCATGGTCAGCTGGTTGCAAGCACTCCAACTTTCAGGAAAAATAAAAGTAAAAAAAAAAATTAAATGTTCTGACTGAACTAAAATACAAATTCCATAAAGATATTTTCACTGGACTTTTCAGACAGTCTCAGAATCTGTATGTTCAAGATCTCATTTCAGAGGTGTTTACAACTAGTTTGTCCAATTTTGTATAACAACAATATATTTCTTCTTACTTTTTTTTAAACTTGGTTCATAGTCTGCATCCTGGCATAATGAACAACTCTGAAATTTGAGTTAATTTCTGTATAGGGTCCCTCAGCTCTAAGGAAAAAATCTAACTTAACCTGGACACTTTGTAAATTGCTTCTAAATTTGGTATTTTTGCTCTTTTGAATTCTTGCAATGAGTTTTTGATCATTCTTCACCTCCCTTGGCTCAGTGAAGCTGGGCTTGGGAGAGGTGTTGGCTACAAAACAGTTCAGCAGCAATCTCAGATGCCTCTCTGACAGAAATGTTTCTAAACTCCCTCAGGTGCTCAGTCTGTGCCTCTGCTGCCTGCCCCCTGGAAATGATCCTCAGGCTCCATTTCTGGTGCCCGTTTTCACTGGAATTTGGAGTCATCCTTCACCTTGGGGTGAGAGATTGCCACATTTAGGTTGTCTGTATGCTCTATTTGAGTGCAGTCTCGATGGGGTTTTTATTGTGTAGCCAAGATTGGGGGCATCCATTCTCCACCCCAGGCCCAGTTACACCCTCTCACCATCATTTTAAAGCCTGTTAGTTTTGCTGCTCTCCTGCAAGATGAGGTTGCTGCTGAGGAGAGGAAATAATGAGCCTTACTCTGGTGCTGTCCAAAATCCATTTTAATGAGTCTTCCTTTGCCATAAAGAATAAATTCGAACAAGAATTACACTTGAGTGTGTGAGCACACCTGGCCAAGGTAATTAGAATATAATTCTTTTTGTCTTAGCTCTGTTTGTGTGTTAGAAAGTGGGTAGTTGGATGCCAGGGAAAAGGATTCAATGTGAGTAGTTTCTATTATTGCAGATGCAACTTGTTAGCAAGAAGTGTTCCTGAGGCTCTGTTGGCTGTTGATGTACTTGTCTTTGCTTACAGTGTAGATATGCAGACATCTTCCAGTTTATTAAAAAAATACAACAATAGATCATTTTTCTCACTGATATATCTTTTGTACTCCTGGGGATAACACAAATATCAATTTTTGGTTTTGTTGGCTTGTTATTTAAGGATCATCTGAAGTCTTCATGTCAGATTGTGAAATGTTTTTCCTTAAAACAGGTCTTTTTCAGAATATTTTTTATACTCATCTCTTTGCATCAGCTGAGCATCCAGGCCACAGTGATGTCTGGGGTAAAACTGGCTCTGTAAAGGTGACAGTTGTCAAACCAAAAAGCAGGAAGGACACACAGCCAAACTGGAAAACTGGACACATTTGTGGCTCAGGGAAGTTCACTGAGAAAAATTCTATCTTTATGTCTAAATTTGCACTAAGGTAGGCTGGCACTTAAGCATTGTCTTTCCTTGTAGTGAAAGTGCTCTTGCAAAAGGAGAAATTGAGAAATTTGTATGACAGAAAGTTTTGCTTCTATCTAAAACTTTTCATATGATCAGCTGTGAAGCAGCAAATCACCATTCCCATCTTCTTGCCCAAACTCAGGAAAGAATCTTCTCTCCCTCTCTCCTCTAGAGAAAACATCTGATACAGCTTTCCTACCAGCTTCCTACCAAAATAACTCTGGAGTCAATTAACATCTGGGGTTTGAATGGGTACACAGGATGTTTCAGCAGCGAGTTTTTTAAGGTGAAAGAGCAGAACTGCTGTGTTGTATCTTTAGGGAAGGTACTGCTAGCTCAGTCAGTGCTGATGCCACGTTAAAATGTGACTGGATTTCCGAAAAGATTTCCTTACATCATCGTGATTCAGATTGCTCTCCAAGCGCACAGAAGTCGACAGGATATGAAGAGCTTTCATAACTAATGACTTAATCATTGGGTTTTGACTAGCTTTTTTCTTAATGCAGACATTATGACTCTGAGCAGATTGGTAGGTGGGCCTTTGATTTGCAAGGGTAACCCCTGTTAGCCCTGACACCTTTTGAACTTTCAATTCAAATGTTAATTTTGGGAAGGAGGGAGTTGTAAGCGAGTGGGAAGAGGGAAAAAGGAAGAGACAAGCGTTTCTGCAGGCACACAGCATTGCAGCAGGGCTCTCTCAGCCCCCCAGGCTGCCACAGAAATGCACCAGCCCCACACTTACTATGCCACATACAGGAAAAACACTTGAACCGCTCAGTATACCTATTGCTTGTGGCTTGCTTCATCCTTCTCTCCTTCCACTTTTCCTGTTCTCATAAGGTAAAATTGCCTAGAGAGGTAATGACCACAGACATAAAAAATGCCACTAATTTGGGACAACCAGACTGAGAAATTTACATTGTGATTGGTCAGAGCAGCTCGGCATTACAGGACCTCTTCCTCACACAGTGATGTGTGTCTGCCTCTTTCTGGGCTGTGCTGGTACACGTTGAAGTACTGGAGCAGGCTTTGCCAAGACAAGGACAGGGAACACTTTAGTCTTGACTGTGTCATCCGTGCTGTCTCCCCGTTCAGCAGCAGACCCAACTTTTCCCAGAAGTTCTCTTGAAACCATCGTATCTGTTGAGTCCCTTCTTATTGCTCTGGACATCCTTTGCTAGTTTTTCCTCCACGTGGGATTTACTCTTGCCAAAGCAGTGCTTTCGTATTCATGTTGCTTATCTCTTTCTTTTTCCCCACTAGTTGAGTATTCTCTCTTTACATTTCATTTCAATTGTTAAGGATCCCCTTATTGGACAACTGGCCTTCTGAGCCTTCCCTTCAGTCTTTCCCTGGAATTAAATGGATTCTTCTTAAGCTCCTAGTAAGTTTTCTGTAGATGTCAGCCAGCAAACCTTTCACTCCCATGGCTGTTTCACAGCTGATTTCTTTCAGAAAATGAACAAAGATGTGGAAATCTTGAACACCTTTTAGGGGCTTGGGGAGGTATCTTCTCCATTGTATGCATGCACTTCATTTTGTTCCCTTCAAATTGGTCCCTGATCTCTTTTCTTCTCACCATGTCTTTGCTGTTTTCCTAAAATAATGTGTGATCACATCTGGTGAGCACGCATAGCTGTTGAAGAAATTCAATTCAATTTGATCAGGGTGATTTGTTTAAGATCTGTTTCCAAAGCAAAAGATACCACAGAGCTATTATACCTACAAGTCTCATAGCCTGGCCTGAACACACTGATCAGATAAGCCAAGTGAACAGATGTATGCAGAAACTGCAATAATGGAATTTTGCCAGTCTCAGAGGAGAGGACAGATGAAGTTGGAATCTTTAGTGTATTAGAACAGGTCTGTTAATGCTGCTGGTTCCCCTGTTTTTTGTGCTCATCTTGACATTCCCCATTAAAGGACCTTAATTTTGCTTCACAGAGGTACCAGTCCCATGACCATGGGTCACAGAACCTCTTACCATTCCTCGTGAGCTTTTCCTGCAGTGCATGTTCTTTCATTTGCTCTTGCAGTGGATTGCTTCATACTACTCTTACCCATTATTTGTCTTCACATTTTTTTTTCTAATTTCCAAATCTGCAAAATACACAGAATCATCAGGACCTGCATTTTACAAACAACTTCCCTTACTAAATTAATTCCTGCTGATTTTTAGTTCATACAAAACCTGTGGTAGTAAAATAAATGTGCACTGTCTTTCATAACTTATTTTTTTATAGCAAACTACACAGAATTGTGAGTATGTTAGATTTCAGCATGCTCGTATGTGGGCAGCAGAGCTCTGAGACTGGACCAGAGCATTATTCTCTAGATGAAATCTTTGAAGGTTAGAATAACAAAATATGAAGTTCCTAGAGGACACATGATGTGTAAATTGCATTTTTCTCATAGCTTGATCAAATTTGGACAGTTTTTTCAGATGGCAAAACACAGTGACAAGAGTTTGTTCTGTTTCCAAATGTAAAAGACCTCTACAGAGACTGAGGAGAAATCAGTGTTCAAAAAAAGGAAGAGCAGGACTCTTTGCAATCAAACCACTGTAATGTTTGTAATCCCTTCACCATGACTTCAAAAGAATAATTTTGGTTGAAATTACCCAGTCTGTCAGTTGTGGGTGGGCAGGCAAAAAGATGTAATGTATAAACTTTGTGTCCAAATGGTAGCCAAAATTCTGAATAATTGATCATGGAGAATGGGTTACACAGCAAATTCAGTCTCAGTGCTCTCAGCTGTGCTTGTAGTAGGTGTCACTGTGTACCAAGCCATTAGAGGAAAACTCCCATGTCCTCAGTCAAGATATTAATCAGGTCAGGGTAGTACACCAGTGCTAAGAGTGCCAACCTGACTAAAATATTAAATTATAGGCTGGATGCTGGAACAGAAAATCAGAGTTAAATTTTCATGGTAACACCTGCTGTAGTCATTTGTATTTCACTGCTGAAGGGACTGCAATAAAATTATTTTGCCTTCCCATCAGTTGATGTTTGAATTAATAAGGTACTGTCCTCATTTAGATCCCTTTCTTGTTCTTCAGGCTCACATTCTCGTGTAATAAGAAAGATGAATCAACTGAGACTGAGTTGATGACAACAATGCCTAGCTAAAGCAAATGAATATAGCTTCAAAGGACGGTAGTACTGAAAGGTTTAAATGGGTTGAGCAGGTATTTGAGGATATTTGTCTATTGAAAAACACTGATTATATTGAAATTTAATCTACACCAGTAAAGAGCTGAGGTCAACACATGTTCCATTTAAAATTAATTTGATAAATTTTGCTATGTAACTCTGGAATTGGATCTACTAATGGATGTCACTGAGTCTTTTTCCAGCCCAGGCAAACAGTGAGTGGATGTGTGGTTAGAGATGAGAGAGCATCTCTGCACATCATTGTACTTGGGGTACTGGAGAACAGTCTGGTAGGTTTGCATCAGCTTTTCTAGCAGTGGGATCCCATCAGCACTCAAAGTCATTCTCTGACTGACCTGTCAAGATACATTCACTTCACTGCAGCTTTCAGGTGAAAAGTCCCATTTTGTGACAAAATTACAGCCATTCTTGAGGCACCTGGCCTTCAATTTCACTTACCAGCTCTTTCAATAAGCTGATGTGGAAATAATCTAAAGCTTGATTTTGACTCACTAAACAACCAAAGATTTTCTTATACTCTGAAGTGCTTTTTGTTTTGCTTTGCTTTATTGTTTTAAAATTTCATGTGCAGGAGTAGCTTCATCTCTGGTGAAAGAGAAAACAAAGTATAAAATTAGGCAAAATTTGATCTAGTTTTAGGGAAATTTTCATTTTTTGAAAATTTTCATGTCTTTTCTTTTGTGTCCTTTTATGGGAGGTAAAAATGGTTCAAAATCTGGTAACTTTTCTTTGGGTAAAGAAATGCTTTCTCACTAAGGTTTTGTTCTGGTGAAATATTGCAAAGCAACCAAAGCAAACAGAACAAATAATAAGGAAAGATGACAGTTTCCAGACTTTTTTGACATATAATATGAAAACTACATCCCTTTTCTTTTGGTTTCAGTGGGACTTGGTGACTGCATTGCAATTCTTAAATGCACTGTAGAAATGTCAGGTTTGTCATGGATTCTAAATGTTCAGGGGCAGTACAGAGTGCTGGCAATTTGCTGTGAAAACAGTTGTTTTCTTTTCTGTCTTGCTTTGCTTTCATGTGTATGGCAAGACTGTTCTTGGTCTTGATAAGAACTCTTTTCCAGTGGTGTGAGTCACTTGGACTTTACAAGGTCAGTGTGATCTCCCAAACGTTCTTACAGTTCCATTGCAGCAATCTTGCCTGGTCAGAACACGATGCCTCCATCAGTCCAGTTTGTTGTCCTCCTCAAGGGCTGACCCTGACCCTGAGAAAAATAAAAAGAAAGGACTAAGTCCCAACTTCCCCACTGAACAAAGTAAATCTGGTTTGAAGTTTCTGATTCAGTCTTTTTAGCAGAATCTGTCATTGTTTTGAATTCTATCCAGTCTTCCAGCAATTTCAAAAAGTGTCACATACATGCAGTGCAATGCTACTGCTGTGGAACTCAGTGTACAATATAACATGTCTGAGAGGAATATGGATTTGTCACAGAACACAAAAACCAGAAAAATAGAAAAACATTTTAGCATGACCTTGGCCTTCTGCACGAATAGCCTAATGTTCATATCTCGTCTTACTTTCCTCCTACTTGTCTGGAGGCCTTTGTGGAGCTTTTCTAAAGACCATAATATCATCTACAAGATGGAAGTGATTTAGCAGTTCTCTGTAGATTTAGATTGCTATTTCATTTTTATGTAAGTTTTTTTTCCCTGTGTGAATTGAGACCCATTCTGGGGCATTGTGGGATAGTTTAGCCATCTGAAACTAACTTTAACATCACAAAATCAAATGTTTATCTCCCACTTGAGTATTGTTTGTTTTGACATCCTACTTAAGGGCTTCTGTGCAAAGGGCAGGAAGAGAGAAAAGACTAAAGGAAACAAGTCTAATGAGACTGAATGCATAGTAAAGTGCTTAAGCCATCACTAGATTCCTCAGGCTGCAGGTCTGTGATGGATTTAAGATAATCTAAGTGGGCAGCTGTAGTCCCACCCTGTTCAGAGTTTTAAACCTCCTGGAAGATGTGACAGCCAGCTCTGGGTTTGGATTGCAGGGAAGCCTTCCATACTACTTCATAAAGCTGACGTGAGAAATAGAAAGTCTTTGGTCATTTCAGAGATCTGAAACATGATTGTAGAGAACGGGCTCCTTAATTCTATATATATGTTTTTCTTGGTCAGTATGTGGAATAAGTCCATGTCATTTTCTTTATATCTAGTGTAACATCAACACTAGTAAAAAAACTTCAGTTGGATTATTTCCAAACAAGGTTTTCATAAATTAGCCTTCTAAACTCATAATTGGAAATGTAATCAAGAGACTGTTGTGCTTTTTGATACAGCAAGGCAGTCGTTAATGCCGTGAGAGCTCATGATGCTCATGAGTCCTGAGGACCATTCCAGCATTAACGAAGGTCATTTGTGTTTATGTCCCCACTGATACATCCAGTTGTTGTTATGACAGCTGAAATGTGCATTTCTGAACTTTGTGCTGCTGTGCTCCCAGTGCATGGGATGAGATACACCAGCACCCCACATACATCCCCTCATAAGTCAGAAAGGGTGGTAGAGAATCCTGAGAACAGAACTGCTGTGGGTGCTGAGACTGTTTAATCTCTGCCTGATTCAGGTACTGTTCAACATCTGTTCTCCTCATGCCACTGGAGTCTGCAACAAAAAATACTATTGTGGCATGTAAAGGAATTAAACCTTTTGCAAAATTGAGTAAAAAGAACTTTAGCACAAAGTTCTGGGACACTTCATCGATCTTTCAACATGGAATTAAAAGGGAATATATTTCTTCAAATAGGCTTGTCTCTAGAGACTATGGTTATGGAAGACTAGTTAAATTAATGCAGGACAGGATATAAATACAGTGATTAATTCTTTTTGGATGCTAAATCAATAACTATCATTGTGCAGCTTAAATTCTTTGCATCACTTAAGGCTTTATTTTGCAGCATAAAGAGAATGTAAACAAAGAAATGAAAATTAAAAAGTGAAGCTTCTTGTAAAAGTTTCAAAAGGAAATGTGTGTGTTTTCAAAGTTGTATGTGAAGTACAGACAATTTATATTGGCCAAGATAAAAAAAGAACAGCTGCCTATTATTTATAAATTTAGCTTCAAGATGGAAAGATGGATATAATGAAGTTTTAAATCTGTTGATACCATTTTACCACCTGGAATAGGTTCTTATATTAAACCAGTGTCAACTCCTGAACTAGAAGAAACATCAAAAAGAAATGTGAGTAGAGGATGCAGAAAACACCTCTTCTGAGATTTTTTAATTTAATGCTGAAACCAGCATTACAAATGGGTGGAAATAAACAGCCTTCTCTGCCCTTTCTGCCTTTCTTCCAAGCCTTTGAGACCACAGACTCCACCAAAGTTATCAGTCAGCCTTTATTTCTCCAGCCTTCAGTGAAACCTTGACCAAAGAGTGCCATAAAAAAGATTAATGTTCTCCACCTGGAGGGTTGCTTATCTTCCCACTGCTTCCCACCTCTGAGCATGTGCTCTTTCTATTCTTGACTTTGTTTCCTTTCTTCCTTCTTTACTTTTTACTAAAGAAAAGAATCTACTTTGAGGAAGAGTGTCTTTGGCTGAGCTGCTCTCAGCCTGTGACCAGGAAGGCAGCTCTGTCTGAAATAACCTGTTAGTGATGTATGTTTACCCAGCTCTAGGCAGCTGATAGGGATGTTTACCGACCCTTGTTTCTCTTACAGAGACACTTCATGCCATGATCTGCAGAATCAGAAGCAGCACATTTGTCTTTGTTGTTCTTTCTTCCTCACTCTGAGTATTTGTCATGTTTTGTCTCCAAGCAAACATGTTCATTCTCATAAGAGAAATCAACAGAAGCAGCTTCAGTAGCTCATTTTAGGTAACAATGACTTGCAAGAGGGCAATTAATGCCACTTCCATTACCAACACAAAGACATTCAAAGAGGCAGCATCACAAAAAATTTCTCTGTACCCAAAGAGAAAGGAAAATAGAGCTGGTGTTAAAGTTAAAACTTCCCTAACTCTTTTAGATTTTAAATGTTTTAATTGTTTTTTAAATGTCTGGGGTTTTGTTAGTTTGCCAGGGATGCTTTTCCTGTTGCTTTAACAAGAAGGCTATTAAAAGAAGCATTTGCCACAAGCCTAAGCTGACCAAGGTTTCATCTCAGTGTTCAACCTTGCTTAAAGGGAGAAATATTTTATTCACTCTTGATCCTCTGCATATTTTTGTTCTGTTAAAAGTAGTGCATTAATTGACTCCACTGGATTACAGTAGGAATTTAGGGGTTTAGCCTTGATTAAGCTGGTTTTGTAGTTTCAGCTAGATGCCTTTGGTTTGGAACATTCCCTAACTGTAAAGCAGAATGTTATCTTCAGAAGAGTAAATCTGCTCTTGTAACTACTGGCACTATGTTGAAGTAGTACCAACATGGCACCTCAAACAGACCTAAGAAGGAAACTGGATGTCCTCAGCAGCCTGAAGGTTGTGGTTTAACCCAGCTGATAACGAAGCACCACACAACTCTTCACTCACTTCACCTACTCTGGCCTCCGTGGGATGGGAAGGGAATCAGAAAGGTAAAAGTAAGAAAGCTCCTGGGTTGAGATAAGAACAGTTTAATAACTGAATAACAATAATAATAACAATAATTGTAATTAAGAAGAAAATAACAGGAAGAGGGTGAAATAAAACTCAAGAAAAATAAGTGATGCGAATGCAAAACAATTGCTCGTTACCAACCAGCTGATGCCCCCATCAGTTCCTGATCATCAGCCCCCAGCCAGCTTTCCTCCTGGTTTACATGCTGAGCATGGTGCCCTGTGGTCTGGAATATCCCTTAGGCCAGTGGGGGTCAGCTGTCCTGTGTGTCTCCTCCCAGCTCCTTGTGCCCCCCAGCCTCCTCACTGGCAGGGCAGGAGAAGCTGACAAGTCCTGTAAGCGCTGCTCAGCAACAACTAAAACATCCCTGTCTTATCAGCATCATTCTCAAAGCCAATCCAAAACACAGCACTGGACCAGCTACCAGGAAGGAAATTAACTCCATCACAGCTGAAAGCAGGACACTGGGTAATTGCTTTTTTTGACTAAAATTATCCTCAAGTCAAGAAAATTTCGAGAGCAAAGCAGTCATAGTGCAGACCTATATGGTACTATTAGCCAAAAGCCCTCTTTATCACCAGTCTGATAAAACACCAGCAGAGTCTAAAAGTTGTTTTGCACCAGGACATCATCTGGTCCCTGAATTTTGAATAAAGCATTAACAGGCCCAGAATTTTTAAATCTTCCCAATAATTCCCATGACTAAAAATCTTTTCCAGACATTGTTGCCATCCATTGGAAGTTGTCAATGAGCTTTGCCTTGAGGTTCTATAAATAAAGATCATTAACCTTTAACTAACATACAAATCACACATTTAAAATTATTATAGCTGCTGAGACTTGAAGATGAAAGACATGAAATTAAAAAGCTTTGTGCTGATTTTTTACCATTAACACTGAAGCTTTGATGTGCTCTTGACATTCCCTAAATGCTTTCCTTTCCTGTCTCCTTCCTTTGTATTTTGACTTGTTCTCTCATTAAAAATAACCACGCTGTAATGATTTCAACTCTACTTCTTCTTTCATTGAACATGTCAGGTTGTGACAGATGTGTGTGTTTCAAACCTGAGCCTTGAGGATGTGGAAATTTCATGCAAATGCCCTTAATTACATGCAGCACATTTGCATAGCAAATTCCTTGGCAAAGCAGCTCTGTCCCAGCTCATTTTTACCACAGAGGCATTCAGACCAGGAGAAATCAAACCTTTTATCTATCCCCAGCAGTGCTGCAGACACTAAATGACCACTGAATTCAGAGGTAGCTCTCTCTGTTCTGAAGAGAGTGTACTATAATTCTATTCTGGCTGCATGTGTCCCCTGATTTCTGCTGTAGGAAATGCACAGGTTTTATGTATGTGTCAGCTTCACAGTAGTTCTGATGGTAATGGTGTCACTCCTTCATGTCAGCAGGCAAAAATTGCTTTTTGGTCAGGCTGTTGTCGTATGTGGAAAGGCCATCCAGCATAACGGAGTTAGAGGTTTCCTGGCTACAGAATTCTCATGCCTGACTGTATTTTTCTTCCACTAAGCTCAGCTTTAGTGTTACCTGTCAAGTGATAACTTTTTTCTTAAAAACAGAGCCCTTTTTTCTTATTGTGACTTTTGTTCTGGGTCCTTCCCAAGATTAGGAATGAAAATGACAAAAATATCATACGAGCTAATCCTTTTTATGGTGGCGTTGTCTGCATCTACCAGATGGATCTTGTTTTTCCAAAGCACAGAGCTAGAATCTGGGAATCTGATTGAGTGAATCAGACAAGCATGATGCAAAGAGCCAAGAAATATAGAATCAAAATACGTTTGCTTTTTTTGCATGTTTTGCTTGAAATAAAAAGTGTTTAAATTTTCACCAATATTTTTTCATTGAAAGCTCAGAAGAATATTTTGGAATTTGGGAGAGTCTAGATTTTTTTTTTTTTTTTTCTGGTAAAGAACCATTTTCTAATTGTCTATGGTGAATATCTATAAAGTACATTCATATTTTAATTATTCAGATATGATATGTCATTGCCAAATACCTTGAGACACATGTACATTATCACGTCTTCTTGGGTCAGAAGTGTGCTTTTGAAGCAAATTCCAGTTATCGTACTTTGGTTCATATGGCAGAGGAATTTCGGAAGATGCAAATGGTTTGGGAGCCTGTCTGACATAAATCTGACATTAAAAAATTATATACATGACATAAAAAACAAAATAAGCTCAGTGATATTTGGTCCTAAGTACCAGCCATTTTGCTTTACAGATCCATTCCCAGTGGAGTGAATATAGGCACAGACATTATTCAGACCAATTAGATTTAATAGTTTATATCCAAATTGCACAAATAATCACCAATGTGAAGTTTTGTCCAGGCTACCCTCATCTTTCGAGCTCACCAAACCTGTCCAGCAGTTTCACAGCATGTTTTTCTCATGAGATTTCCCATGTCTGGATTCCCAGACAGAAATTCCTTCAGAGTTGCAGTGCCTCATTTTTGGTTCTGATTCTGGCTGGAGCCCAGAAATACATAAGGAATAAAAAATGGGGAGGAAAGCTCCATCAGGATGAAACCATTAAGGGAGGCTAAAGCCATTCATACATGGGATAGAACTGTATCTTTGCAGATTCCTTTACAGAAGGGCAGTTACTTGAAGGAGAAATAGGTATAGATTTGTGATGTGCATCTCTGGTACATTGCTGTTATTTAGAACACCATGCTGCAGGTTGCACAGGTTCTTCTTGCTGTTAACAAGCACTACCCATCTCATCTTTAACTCTTCATCTCTGCAGTGTGCTCTATCCCCCAGCTTAGAATAAGAATGTTTCTGCTGGATTTGTTTAAGCTCTTTGTAAACGCCGAGTGGTTTTAATGAACAGAACAACACAGCGGAACCAATGCAGGATACACACATGAAGAATATCACAAAAGGACTGAGAAGTGTTTACATTTGTAGCATCTTGTTTTCTCTTGCCTTACTGTTTCTGTTTCTCCTTTCGTTTGCTTGTCTTATGTTCTCATTTTGTTCAGTCCCAGAGGTAACTGCTTGCATGCCTTCATATGTTCGTTGTCTCACAGCACAGACACATGCTTCAATCCCTGATTGCACCAAGCAGATCAAGAGGTTTTACACTCAGGTCTGACATATTGAAATGCTACGGTGCAATTCCTCCATAATGTGATGAGAAATACTCCCTGCCATCTCTGCAGCACCTGCTCTGACCTGCTGCCCAGAGCAGCTCATCCTGCTATATCAACTAAATTGGGTATCGTGGGACACAAGCCACCCAGGCCCAGTGCCTAATATGTGGCTGAGTGTGTGCCTCTTACATATCTTGTTAGTGATTCTGGGCACAGAGGAAGCATTTTCTGAAGATGTATCATTAGTTCATTGCCCATTAATGGCCTGCCTTATGTGTAAATGTCTCTGGACTGTCCCATATGTTTAATCTGCTCCCTTTATCATTCAAAGATATTATATCTGGCCCAGGGTTCGCTTTGCTGTGGTTACACTCAAGCATAAGAGTTTTTCCCATGACCCTTGTTTTGGAATTAAGGCATTGGAAAGACCTCAGCATTTCTAAAATATTGTTACCAAATCAAGTCAGAAAAGCAACCAGAACTACAGATGGGAGGTTGCAGAATGTTAGCCAAGCAAACAGGAAACCCTGAAATACGCACAGTATTATCAAAATCAGATTAGATGTGATGACTTTTCATTTAGGGGGCTCACGTTCTCTTTAGATTAAGTAGATTTGCATAGGTGTTAAAAAAAAAATTGAACTAAAATGTTAGTGTGCTGGCAAGTATATTTAGTTTCTCAAAACAAGAAATTCCTTGTAAAGGCATCTTTGCCTACAGAGGGCTTTAGATCTCTGCTGTAGGGAGATGCATGGAAGATATTTTGTCACAGCTACAACTCTGAGAACAAATGGTCCCTGGAACAAAATTATGGGTGCCACTCGTAATTTGATGATTATGGCTTCAACATGGATCATGGATCATCAAGGAAGCCACTGGTCTTGTTTGGCCTAAGCTACTTTCATGCTAAAAGTATTTATGCTACTTTTATGGTGATTTTATTCAAGTCCATTGATCTGTCAGTGCTGCCACAGGTCTGACTTCTTTTATGCTGCAAATACCTTAGCAAGTTTTTACATTATATTTTAAAAGTCAGAGTCTTTTAAAACAGAGGGAAGATCAAGAAGATCACATAAATTCTGTAGTGGTAAATTGGATGCTCTCACGTTTTAAAGGAAAAAACAAAAATACAAGATTTCTCTTACTGACACCATCAGCTTTTTAAGGCTGATTCTTTCCAAATAAAGGACTTCAGCAACAGGCCAGCTATCAGTGCAAATAGATCAGGACAACCTCTCTGTTGCCAAAAAAAGTAGGTGGTTAATATGCTTCAAAAATCTCAATAAGCAAACAAGACATATAGAAAAAATAAATAAATAAAAGGTCACAGTCAACCAGGCATGGCAAGATTAATTCACCTTTTTATTCTGTATTAGCAGGACAGTGGAAGGAATACAGCCAGCTCTTGCCTTTCAATAATGTGTTTATAATTTCCAGATATCAGGTGCTAATTCCCTAAAACATGTCAACTTCATCACTTGAAGCTGGCTGGAATTTGCTGATCATCTTCCTCTGCAGTTCAGTACCTGGAGAATTTAGTGTCTTCTCTTTGCTTTTCTGACTCTCACCTGCTGTACCAAATAAATTATGGTATTTCATGGCAATTAGGTCTCCCACAAAACTTCCCGTTGAGCTGCAGGAAGAGCTTGCTTACATGATTAGTTTGGTATTTCTTCCTTTATGACAGCATTTGGCAGGTTATCCAAACTGGAATTTGTCCCTGGACACTAAGAATTCCCCCTGGATGTTTGTGGAAATTTTGAAAGTGTTGTGCCTTCTTTCATGTCTCCATCTCATGATCCCTCTCTCCTGCCAGCTGGCGCCCAGGGAGTTCCACAGAGGAGCCATTCCCCTGGTGCCGTGCATCTCTAATGCTCCTTCTGGTTTTGTTTGCAAAATTTTCCAGTTTTTGCCTGTTCAAATATCAATTCAAATGTTTGTTTGCACAGATCCACTGCTTACCTCATCGTTCTAAGCCTCATTCTGTCCCCTCAGGGCTGACAGTGAAGCAGCAGTGGCTGACTGTGTCAGGCCATGATAGACGTTTGCACAAGGACAGGCGCACAGCTCGATGGAGTCTTGGTGCCTTTCCATTTCCCAAGGCAAGATCTAAGGCTTCTCCCAGAGCAGGGTCACATTTGTCTTCAAGGCTACTCTAATGCAAACAGGAATCTTTTGAGGAGAGAGGAAGCTGTATCCCAGAAGAGCAAAAAAACCACTTCAAAATGAAGACAAGCAACAGTCTCCCTGCAAGAACTTTTGAAAAAAATAAACACTTCTTCCTACCTGAACTCCTGATCTCAACAGACAGCAATGCTTGAAGCATCTTTTCTTCACTGTTTAAAGGAAATAATTCAGCAGGAAAATTTTGGCAAAGTGAGACACTGTCTGAAACAGAACATTTTCAGTAGATTAGATTAATGGAAGAAATCAGAACTCCAGCATTTTCCAGAGTAAAGTTGCATTATGTTTGTCAGGAAAGCTACAGTAGTCTCTTTTTCTGTCTCACTACATTTTTTGAAGGCACATGAAAATGTCTTTCTAGATCAGATTATTTTCACTCTTTTTGTTTCTTTTCAGACAAAAAATGTTCTCTCTGATGTTTTCATGTTTCTTCAGAGAACAACACTAATTGGCTTCCATTGCAAGAAAATAACTCTCTAGAAGAAAAAAATAGTGCCTGTTGTTCCTTTACATCAATTTTATGTTTCTTAGTTGCGTCAGCACAGAGAATGACTGATTCTGTTTTTTGAGAAAGGGTATGGTTCCTGCCTAATTTTTATTTATTCATTATTACTGAAGGCAGATAAGAAATAAATAGAGGTAGTTGAAAAGACTTTAGTTGTGGACTGTATTACATTTTATTTTCTTTGCTCTGAAATAAATTGGTTTTATAATCTTTTTTGTCTCCTCCAGGGTTAGTTCACTTCACTAGTCACAAGAAAAGGTTTGTGACACAAAAGGTGAACAGGAAGGAAACTGAAAGGCTCCCTCATGTAGACAACAGGAACATGGAAGTTCATGTGTGTACCAAGATTTTTTAATTTTTTTTTCAAACATTTGCTTTGAACACTTGGTGCTGCTTTGCAGAGCAAATGCCACCTAAAAACAGTAGTTGAGAAGGATGATAACCTAACATTTTGGCTGTGAAACCTCAAATAATTACTCTTAGAGGAGTTTGTCTTCCCATTTGTGACAGAGGTTTCATCTACCCTACAAAGTACTGTGCTGAAATGTTAATACAGACCTAAGAGAGCTCCTGAGCTGTGTCAGCTGAGCCCAGACTGCCTAGACTGAGGAGCTTTGAATAGATACCAGAGGATACAATCTTGGCATTCCCAAGAACTAGAAGCTTTCTATAACCAGGTTACTATCTGGATAATAAGATAGTCATAATTTTTCTACATACTTCTTGGTATATATTTTATATTTAAACCCCAGGTGGCCAAACAATGGTTTGTGGGCTGGATCCCCCAGGTCATTAGGATTATAGCACCCAAAAGGCAGAGGTTCCTTCAGCTGCAGGTAATGCTGCCACAGTGGTGTGGAGAGAACAAATATCACTGAGTTATCACTCAGTAACACAGTCTGAACCTTCAGATTTGCATTACTTAGGACGCACTAAAGTTAATGTATTAAAAGTAAAGGTATTTCTTACCTTTTGTGGTCCCCTCTAATAATTCTCATAGCTGCTTGTTTTAGAGCCGATTCCTATTCTCAGATTTTTGATACCACTCTCCTAGAACTTTTGGAGAATATCTCTAAACCCAGGCACTCAAATAGCACTACTCATTCAGGAAAATGGCAAAAGTACTGGACCTTGGATGCTTTTCCAGATGCTATGGATGCTTTTTGTCCCTCTTGATGCATTCTGCGTTAGTCAGCAGACAAATGGGACTCGACATGCAAGCAAGTAAAGGACCTTCTTTATCCATCCATTCTGTTTAGGATCAAAACTTCAGGTGTCATAAACTGTAGTGGCTCTGACAAAGACACCCTGTTTTGTCACATTAATCTTAGTGAATGTCTTTTGGTTTGCATTTAGCAAATATTTTGACCTACTTTTGTAGAACTGCCAGCTCCAGAGAAACTCAAAGATTCCTCAATTTTTTGCATTTCCAAGAGCACACATGAAAGGAGGTGAAAAAAAGAGATCAAGCTACTTCTGAAATGCCCACATATCTAAATCCCACACAAGGTGATCACTTATTTGGCTGTGTACTGATCAGTTATGAAATTTGGGTCCCGTTCTATTTAGCAAACTGATACAGAAGTGTCCTTGCAGCTGAGAATTGTCACCAGGCTTTTCTCCAGTCAGGACCAACTTGAAATCAGCTCTGTTGTCACACAGGAATTACAAGGCTATCAAAACAAGGGAATTTCTGAACCACAAGATACCACTGGTTCATTTAATGTCTGAGAATGATGAAGGCATTTTCAGCAAAGGAAGATGAAAAATTGCAGCCATGTCATCAACTATTCCAGTCAGTCACCATTTGTGCTCTAGGGTATACGTTGTTCAGAGGAAAGAGTTATTCCTGAACTAAGTGGGTGTTCACTTCATACCCTAAAGCACAAAATTAGATAACACTTTTAATTTTATCCTAGCTATTATAACTGCACCTATCCAATCCTTTTATCTCTGCTGTGACATTTTCATATCTCATTTTTCTACCAGTAACTTCAGAATGACGCAGATGATTTTCACGTTCCAGATGTATGGCCATACAGAAGCCTTGTGACCAGCTGAGTTATTGGATAGCACACCAGAAAAAGCTTGTTCATCATCTCTCTAGAGGGAGAAATTTGCTTTATGACAAAGGTTGTTATTATTAGATTTTATCTTCAGTTCGGTAGAGTATCAGAAATACCATGAGAAGTGCATTTGTGCTTCTGCTATTCTCAACATTTTGTATAGGGGGAACAAAAGGACAAAACTCCTAGCAAACCAGAATTTTGTAATTACAATACATACAAATTACCAACATCCTTGAGCATCAGAAGCATTAATGCAGTGAGAAGTTCTCAGCATAATTTCCTTTAAAAAAAGACCCCGAAAAAACAAAACCTGTATTGAACCTTTGTAATTTTGGAGACAATAGTGAAAATGAAGAGAGATGTAAATCAAATAAGGATCATATGGAACATCCTTGGGAAATCATCTTAATCACTTGGAATAAATCCTCAGGCACACACTGTGTGCCGGGTGATTAAGATAGGCAGGAACAATTACCATTGGAGAAGTGGATCAGAAAATTGTTGTTTTGCAGGTCAGTCTGAAAAGACTGAAAAAATAGCTGAAAACAACCCATTACAGAACAGAAAAATAGATTCACTTGCTTTAGCACAAAGTTTTGGCAAATTCAATTCTGGTCAAATAAGCAACGTACTACATGACAGGGAATTAAATTCGAGGGAGTTAAAACAAAACCAAATAAACAAACAAAAGCCCAAATAAAACACACAAGCCAAAAAACCAAGGCCAACTCTGTAAATGTTCCTGACAGTACAGCATTTAACATCAAAGTATCTTCCTCAGGCGACTGAGAGTAGCAGCATCAGCTGGATATTTTATAATGAGCCTAGAAAAAAAAGAATAATTAATAGATACTAAAAGGCTAAATGACCTGCATAACTACAAGCAAAATAACATTTTGATATTCTTTTTTCTCATCTGATGTGACAACTTTTTTTGGGGAAAAGGATTGCTCCTGTTTGGGAAAAAAAGACTTTTTTTCTCCTGGTTTGCAGAAAGGTTTTGAACACAGAGTTATAATGTCCTTCAAAGCCCCATCCAGGCAGTGGAATATCTGGGAGGAAAGTCCATGTGGTCTTCCTTGTGGTGTCCCTCATCCATCTTCCTGTGTGCTTTTGTTTCTTTGGAGCTCTGCCAAAGTACACAAATTGGGTTCTTCTTGGTGTAAAGCACTGAGAGTTCCTTGGATAATTCCTCTCTGTACATATAAGGAAGGTCTAATGATTCAGGAGGCTGAGTCTCACCAGACTCCTGAAGTCCTTTGACACCTTTGCAATATGCTCTGTTTTCTGCATGTTCAGCTCCTGCCTAGAAGACTTGTTTGCTAGTCAAGCTTGCAAAGCCTAATTTCTACTTGGTCATTACTCTTTGACAGAATAGGCTGCCTTTGTGCACAGGTGTTGTCAATGAGTGGCTGAAGGGCACTCGGGCTGCCTAAACTTCCCTGAGGAATCTTGTATTGCTGAGCAGACATGATACCATATGGAATATCCCTTTGGTCAGTTTGGATCAGCTGTCCTGCCTATGTCCCCTGCCATGCCCACCCCATCCTACTGGTGATGGGGGAACCCAGGAGAGACAGTGCTGATGCCATACCAACACTGCTCAGCAGTAGCTAAAACACTGGCGTGTTATCAACACCTTTCCATCTACCGATACAAAAGCACAGCACCATGAAGGCTGCCTTGGGAAAATCAGCTCATCTCAGTCAGACCCAATACCCCTGTCAATGGGGAGCTGACAGCAAACAGACAAATTAGAGGCATGGAAAAAACCTGAGTGCAGAATTGGGCCAGGATGCCAAGGAAGAAAACTGTGTTAGAAGCACTATTTGGTAGGGAAAGACTCAGCAGGAGTAAATGAGAGTAGGGATGGTATTATCAGTGATTAACAATAACTTGATATATGGCATGGAACAAACTTAGTCAGAATATTCATTTTTTGAGACCGTTTACATGACATTTCTACAGCTATACCTAAGCTGTTGAAAGCAGTACAAATACGTGTTCTGTCTCACAGTGCTGCATGAGCTGGATCTGTTGAGTGAACACTGCTGTATTTTCTAACCTTTCTGCTTCCTTCTTTACTGTTCCCTCTGTTGGCATAATTTTTTTTTCTGTATTGCAGGGACAGCAAGGTTATCAACTGATGTCACTACCCTAACATACAATGTGCTGCACAGAAGAGGAACATTGCTAGAAATCATATCCTAGCTACACAGAGGTGAACAAAAGACAAAAAGCTTGGCCCTGCTCACAGCCTGGCAAGGTGAGCACCAAAATCAAGTTCAACAAAACTCACTTAATTTTACAAAGAAACTTGGCTTAATCAAAGGTCAGCCTCTGAGATCCCAGAGGATCTCACACCCTGAGTATGCCCATGTCAGCAGGCTGTGGCTACAGCCACACAAGCTGCATGCACAAGGTTGGGATAGGGAGTATTTTAGATTCTTCATTGTCAGTGTGGCTTTCTGTCATTTGTAATGCACACTGCTAATGTAGATCTTCACTTTGTGTGTGAGTCAAGTGTTCATCCATTTTGCTATTTCACCAGGCTTCCTTAGGAGGAGGACACATTATCCTTGGAGCAAGAGAAAACATATACTGAAGTAAAAGCATGTCGAAGAAACCTGTGGGTGAAGAGGGAGTGAAGAGAGGAAAGAGATAAATTGAGCTGGACAGCAGCTCGCCTTTGGGAAAGCAGAAAGTACATAATCTCCAGTATTTTTTTCATCTGCAATGCTGAATATTCTGTTGCATTAATCAGCGGCCACTTGGGCAGCAGCAGCAGCAGCAGGAAAAAAAAAAAAAAAAAAAGGAATAAAAAAGAATGTCCAGACCAGTGCTGTGAGCAATTAATCCATCTTTGAAGCATAGTAATGAATTAATTTGCCACAAAAAAAAAAGTGAAATAATAGAAATATTTTCCCTCCTCTCTTTACCCCAGAAAGGTTCTAATGTGAGTTCTCATTAGTATTCACTTCTGTCAAATAGAAGGGTTATGCACCTTTACTGGAAAACGTTTAAATGCAAAAAATGTTTGCATTGCTGTCTTAAATTAGTGATTCTTTTTGCAGTCATCTAACCCATTTGTATGTAATGCACAGAGGTAGTTTGAAATTGAGGCTATAACAAACTGAGAAGTTCCCAAGTGCTAGGCCAACACAGCTCTGACATGCTCTGTCCCCATGCCTTTGGATCACACTCATTTCCCACTCAAAGAATTAGACATGGACATATGTTAATTAATATCTCTCCTCCCCATTCAAATCCTGGTATGGCAGAGGCAACAAGGAGAAAAGAGGAAGGCTGCACACAGGGTAGTGTGTTTGATCATTAGCATCTGCAGATGTAGCCATATATTCCTGACTGCTGAAAAATGCAGCCTCACATAGCTTTGGGGTATTTTCTTCCCCAGAGGTAATCTTGATACTTGGCTAACTTTCTAAAGGAAATGTCCTGGTTTTCCAGCACAATGTTGAACTGAGTGTGGAGGTGATTGCATGATATTCTACAGCCTGTGTTGAGAAGAGGTCAAACAAAATCAGAAATGGCCCTCTGTCCTTAAAAAACATTCCTGTCTCCCTCAGCAGTTTAATCTGTGTCTCTTGGATGTCAAGTAGTGGTTTCATTTTTATCATTTACAATGTGGTAGCACTCTAAGTTTGTAGTGGACTCAGTCAGTTTTAAACACCAGTAAGGTAGATAGCAAGGTCTCTGCTGCAGTGCTCTTCTATTCTACAACATCAGTTGGAGGGACAAGAGAAAGGAACATCTATATGACAGAGAACAACAGGCTAAGGGAGGAAAGTAGGAGGAAAGTAATCAGATTGAGTCAAAAAGACTAAAGGGAGCCTTCAGGAAGGGGTTAAAATGATAGAGCTTTCCGGTAGTAGATGACAAGAAGAGTGAGATCAATCATCCACTCATAGTCTGAGTCAACTTAATGAGACTGGAGTGGAGGACTTCTGGAACATTAGTCTTGACTGATTTTTCTGAAGGAAATTCAGATGCTCTCTCTGGTGGGGGAGTGTGACAGCCGTGAACCTGCTACACAAGCTGTAGTTTATGACACTTGCAAAGGTATCATTATTATGGAATAGCATCACACAATACAGGCAAAAGTCTATGCCAAGTGTTTTTCCATCCTTTGTGGTGCTTGAAGTGCCAAATTATGTTCCAGCAGGTTTGCTTCAGTGTGTCTCACTCCTTTCCTTAGGAAGGACACCATGTTGTGCACTCCAGGCACAGGGAAACTGATCAAAAAGGTAATCAGATTTTATCACTAGAGATCAGCTGTAGCTCAGGTTGAGTGTGCTATTTTAAGTGGTTTGAGATTTATGGTGGTCAACAGTACAATCAGCTGTTCCTTGCTATTTCAAATGACTGCTACCAGTTTTATTGTTCCCAGGCAGGTAAACAAAGTGCTGTGAAAAATACCAGAGTTTCAAACCTGGACTGCTCAGATAATGCACATTACTGCCTCAGAGTCCTCTTATTGTCTATCTTTGCAAACAGCTAGCAACAGCTCTTGGTAAATAATATCAATCTTGGTGAGTGTGAGAGCTGAGTGACCCCAGGGGTGCAGGAGAAGGTTTGGTACCCAGCTCCATCACCGACTCCTCCTGGCTTTGCTTTCTGCTCCAGTTCTTTCTTGGTGAAAGTAGGATAAAAATTACTTCATTCCTTAACAAGTGAAATGTATGCTGACTATAACTGAAAATTACACCACTAAGGACATGCAGTGGCACTACTTCATCTACATTTGTGTTATGTTCAGTTTTAGGTTTCATCTCCTGCTGCAGAGTTTTTGTGGCAGACAGCATATGGTGCTGTAGTACCTCAGAACCCACCTGCTGTACTAGCTGCCTGGCACAACCACTGCTGCTACTCCTGTCAGACATAGTATTTTTGCCCTTTATTGTTGGATTGTTTTAAAAAATCTGACAGGCTGTCACCCATCGGCTGGTCTTTTCACAGGTGCTTCCATCAAGGATTTTGTAATAAACAACTGTTTAAAGCAACAAGATCTGAAGGGGGAGAGGCTTCAGCAGCAGGGTGAGTGTGGCCGTGTACAAGGGTTCTGTGCAATCTCTGCTCCTCAGCCACCTCTGCTTTCCATCACTTCACACGTCAGTGGTGACCAATGCAAACCAAACTCATTAATCCTGCTGCTAGAAAACTAAAATGCCTGTGTTGAAATTGCATATTTACTCACATCTCAACTTGAAATAATCACAGTGCACAACAGAACTACTGTTGATTACTTTCTCTGATCACATCCTTAATTAGTGTTACGCAAATTTAGTGAGTAATGTTGAGACTCCAGGACAAGGAAGCAGCAAACAGAATGAAGCACAGGGCCAGTCTCCAAGGAGCTTTAGCTCTGTGCAGAAACTCACTGACCAAGTGCAAGTCAGCCGCGCTGCAGACATGTTTAAATATAATGTGGATACTTATTTACCTTATTTACCAAGAAGTTAATTCCATGTTATACCCTGCTCTGATCCATGATGAGTGAGAAATCCTAGATAGTGTTATTTCAAACTCTGATAAATATTTATCTGTCAGAAAACAAAAATGAGAGACTTGGACCTTAATCTTCTAACTCGTAAATGACTAATGAATTTGAGTGTCCGCAATTTCAAGTCTCTCAGAAGATGTGATTAACAGAAAGTCCTGAGGATCTCTCTGCTGAAAAACCCAGCCTTTCCTGTAAAAGTGGAAAGTTTCTACCTTTTAACTTTCAGGTCATTTTCTTTTCATGTTTACAATAGGTTTCCAGGCAGAGGGGCTTTGCAGTTCCCTCAGCCTGTCCTGTGAATAAGGTGACCAGTCAGAGGAAGACAGTAACTCCTCCTCCTCTTTCACATGAGGGCCACCTTCAATTTTACATCCATATGGGGATATATGAATGCCTGTGCTTTGAACCAATTTTATCACTGTCACAGAAGGTGTCATCATCACCTACAGCAACGACTGCTTTCCTCAGCAGTGTGATGACAAAGTGTCTCCATGATTTCCTTCAAGAATGAAGTTTGGATTTTGAAAAACAAAATCAATTTATGCTTTCATGCGTACTCCCAGATTATGAGAGCATCGTTATGAGATCACCCATAAAGGTTAGGAAACAGATCATTAGAGTAATTCACTCGATATGGTTATGCCAAAGTTAATTCACTTTTCAGCCATGTAATAAGATCCCACAGGGTCATTACTTCTTTGCTACATCATCAAAAATAATGAGATTCATTTTTCTCTGTTTATGTGGAAATAGACACTGCCTCTTATAATCCCCAGCTGAGTGAAATCAAAAACTGCAGCAGTTCCTTTCTTGAAGTTTTCCAAGGTGAAAAACCATTATTTAAAACAAGATTTAATGCATTGGTACCAGAGACTTGGATTGTCTCTCCCTGGCAGTTGAACCTTTTATCACCAGCAGGGTGCATAGAAAGATGAACAGCTGTGAAAATAAGATTTTTGTATGTTATTTCTGAAAAGAAAAAAAAAGGAGGTATTTGTCAGGTTCATTAGTAAGAGAAAAATAGGGCACAAAAAATGTGCTAAGAAAAAAACTGCCATCACATGTAGTGTAAAATAGTTTTGCTTATGTACTTGACAAGCACTGTCTTAAAGCGTGAAGCAAGGCATAGAGAGTGTAAGTTGCTTGAAGGGTCCATCAGTTTAGGAAGGGCATGTGCTGAGCTCTTTGTAATGATGCCTGTGCAGGTAAATATTCCTTTACTCAGGGCAATGCTTACTATTTCAGCAGCCATCATATCACATAAAGGTGGGTTTTTAACTTATTAGATCCTTTCCAGTAGTATGCACTGTTCATCTCTTTGAAGATGCCTGAATTACATTACACCAGCTACAGCCTGATGATTTTTTTTGCCAGTATTCATCAGCTGATTCATTGGAAATGGAGGAACCAAAAAACACTGACATTTTCAGTTAACTAGAATGTCTGTTAGAATTATTTTTCTTTTGTTACAGCATCTGTTTTTATACGATTTCACACTGTGCAGGACTGTGGTCAGGAGCCTACAATTCATCCCAAAAGTATACAGTCTGACACCAGTGTTTACACCCCAAGCCCTGTCAGGACAAAGAGAGATGATAATAGTGTAGAAAATACAGAAAACCTTTCCGTCTACATAATCAGACATGAATGGGACAAGGGATAAAGACAACTGGAAATACACAGAAAATATATTTTGTTCAGCAAGGTCATAGCAAGTATGGGGACAAAGTCTTGATTTCCTGTTTTTTATTTATCCTAAGTGTTCTAAGGCCTAAATGTGGGGGTGCTGCTGACAGAAGGGTGTCTATTGAAGGAGAATATTACTTATAGCAATAGAGGAAATCAGAATTTCCTGAACAAAAAAGGTGGTTTCACAGCAAAGCAACTTGGGGGCCTCCTTATTTCTGTGGAGGGTACACTTTGCGAGGACTCCACACAGACCTTATTGCCTCTCTGCCCATGCAGGAAACCCAGTTCTTGGTCTGGACAGGTGCTATAGGTCTTACACCTACCAACCCAGGTAATGTGGTGCTGGCAGATACACAGGAGGCTGTTAATAACGTGTCCTGCTGGCTTTTCATGGTGCTGTTGTACAACCCGTGGGGGGACCGAAAGTGCGCAGCTCCTGAGATACTTCTCTGAAAGAGTAATGGATTTATGGAGCCTCCTTCTTATCCTTCAGTTCTGAAGAGCAGGTGGTAAAAGTTGACTCACTCTGATAGTAATCTAGGAAAAGCAGCTGACAGCCAGGCCCCTTGGGAAGAACCCATCATATTTCCAAGCACTGCTTATGTCTGTGCAGTGAAGCCAGCACTTCCCGTGCTAACAATATGTATAATTTGAGCACCCAAGATTCCTGTGCTAGCAGCAGGAAAACCTTATGCAAATTCCACTCTTGTAGGCATCTTTGTGAAAGAGTCACTGTGCAGGAGGTTGCAAGTCAAGAAATCTGAATTTGAATGGAAAGTGTCTCCCCTGTGGTAAATTTGCGAAGTCACACTAAAATTTAGTAAGGCTGCATCAGTTTGTGCTGATTAAGGAGCTGATTGCTTTAGTTGACTTATTATACTTCCTAAGTAAGGCAATAGCTGAACATGAAAATCACTCCTTGTATGTCAGCTTAATTAGTAGTGACTAATTTAATGAATGCAGTGTAATTAATGTTTATTATGTCATGCCAATATCTTATTTCAATGAGCCAGATAGATTTTTCTTTCTCCTGTAACTATAGCAGCCTGATTGCATTTGACCAATGTGATAGAAGGTACAGCTGCAGACTATAAGGTTGGACTATATACTAAAGGTGTATAACTTTCAGGCCTTCACTGGGAACCTGAATTGCCTATTTACAAGTACTCAATGCATCAGGCATGGACAATCTTAACCCTAAACTAGGTTTGATTCTTTTCTAATTGAAACTAGAATAAAGAAGGAGCACTTCTTTTCAAGACAAAGAAATTTCATTGACACAGAAATAGTAAAACCAGAAAGAATCAGGTGTTGCTCTCTCCCAGTATTCTATCTCAGTTCAATAGATTAAGAAGCATTTCTGGCAGGACTGAAACATGAAATTAAAATAAGGTGTGGAACTCCTTATTTTCAAATGCAAAGACAAATAAATTTGGGCAACTCATACAAATCATAAACCACCTCCAAGGTCCAGAAGATTTCACAATGAAGAAATTGACTATATTAATGAATAATGTGCCTTAGCAGAGCAGAGTATAAAATGAATATGTATCAAGGTTATAAATAATAAAGTCAACACAAGTTATGTCTTTTGAACTGAGATGAAAAAGGAAATATTTAAACATGCATGCAAATATAAATAATACAGAAAAGAAGGTACCTCAAGTTGTGTGTGCTATGACAGCTCAGATTCAGATAGCCCAAATGACACTTTAATTGTATTAATTTTAAACACTATGAAGATGTCTCCCGGTATTTCAGGACAGCTACCTTACTGAACTTTGATAGCATCCTTGTAGGCATTTCCATCTCTAATACTCATATTAGATATGCTCAATTTAGTCTCTCTTAGTATATTAGAAAGAATGTATCCTTAGTATGCATAAGAATTTTCAATTTTTTTATGGCACATAATAATAATTTCCAATTTCATCGTTTTCCCTGTAGACTAAAACAAAGACCTCAAATCTTGAGAGCTTTATCAGGGTTTTCAGTATTGTTCTCACCATTATTTGAGGTTTTTTGCTCCCTTATAATTTTCTCAGTAGAATCAGAACCAGAATGGCCTCCAAAAAACACTGCCAACAGCTGCAATTCAATCACAAGCATAACCTTTGTTAAATAACCTATTTACACTTAGTTGGCAACACTAGCAAAATAGGCAGCTCTCTACAGTGCACAAAACAAAGCTGCTCCAAATCTGAGGATAAAATTTGGTGGTAAGGAAGCTTCTTATCTCTGCATGAACATGACATCCATTAAATTGACTTATCAATCTCTTTTCCTCTGGAGATAACAGCAGAAGGTATACAGACTACAGCAGAATCAGGTCTGGCCTTTTGAGTGTGTAGGCTCTTGCTATTACAAATTATGCTGTCATGCTGGGGAAAGGACTGTGGATAGGGCATCATTCCACCATATGAGTCAAACCTGTTAAAGGATGTTATGAACAAAACAGGAATCCACTAAAACATGTACAGTCTTGTTTTAGATAGAGCCATAACTGTGTTACTTGAGTTTTGATAGTCAGCTTATTTTATATCTTTATTTCTCACCTAAAAGCACATACTTAATGCTACAGCTATAGTTCACTGTGTGGCAGGGGTCCCATCAGAATCAAAATCTCAGTGCCAGTCACCTGCTTCATTTATTTCTTGCTGAGAACCTAATGAGAAAACAGCCAGAGCTACTCTCAGAGGCTGAGAGGAGAAATATCACTTTTCCGGAGGTACCAAGAAATTCAAACTGTTCTGAACATGAGAAAGAGCAGCTGAAATATCAAGAAATATCATTGTGAAAGAAATAATCATCTCATTCTCAGTGTGATGGGCTTACATTGTACATGTCAGAGCCAGAGGAAGAAAAAAAAGGGAATTGGGCAAAAACTTTCCCAAAGCCTGGGGAGTTAAAGTTTGTCTAATGGCTTCAACAGAAATTCCATTGCATCAGTTTTATTCACACCTTCCCTTGTGAGCAAAGTTCTCTCAGAATGCCCAAATAAAGCACACCCCCAAGGCTTTTTACTAACTCCTAAATGTGCAGCAGAATTTGTATTCCAGAGATTAAAAGTGCTATGGATGATCATTTTGGGAAGAATATGTGGTATAGAACATCATGTTTATGTAGGAAGATGGACATTAAGAAAATGGCAAGCTTTCGGTGAAGCAAGAGAGTGAGGCAGCAGTTCTCATGGCTCAGTGGATGCCTATTCCCTTTTTATGGTTATTTCTTTGGTCTGCAAAGTCAGTAGAAACCATTGTGGGAAGAGCTGGTTGCAAAAGCATTTTATAATCATGAAATTAATTAATAATGAAAACAATTTGATAATGTTTACTTTACCTAAAGATTTTGTAGAGTACTTGAACTTTGGTAAAAACTTTAACCACTGTTGATTAGAACTCAGCTTCTTTTGGTGAAGCACAAAATACGACAAGATTAAAAAAGGCCTATATTCTTGTGGTAAAGCCTTTTTCCTACTGTTGCAGAAAGTTGGAGATAAATTGCTGTGTGTTTGTGACTAATTATTTTTGGTACTTCAGACACTCCAGGATTTCTGAGGGGGTTTTATTCCGAAAAAGCAATGCCACATGCCTTCTGCAAATACATCAGTAGGAGCCAACAGTTCTCCATATATGCCAAAAAGTTGGGTCATAGCAGAACTCTCTGAATATTGCCAACATTAAAAAAATGCTTTCTGATCCCAGTTTGGGGAAGTGTGGAAAAAAAAATAAAATTAGGATATTCTGCACTTTCGACCCTGTTAAAAGTACTGAGATATCTCATCACTGAGTTGCAGGTATTCCAAATTATATTTGTTTGTTCCTTCCAACTGAAATCTATTCTGTTCCTACTGGTAGAGGTGAGTATGGCTTTAACCTGGGAGGCACTCAGACACTGGAGAAGCTGATGGCAGCGTGAGATGCCAAGACACCAATTCAGCAGAACTGATTTCAGAGATTCAGGAAGAAAGGATTTCCCATTTCCTATCAGTGCCATTTTCCCCATGTCAGCAGTACTAACCCTGAGCTTGATCAAAGGCCATCGTGTTGAATGATGTGAAAACTCAAAGCAAGACTTTCAGTCCTGCAGAAGAGCATTAGCAGTAGGAGCTGTCTGACAAGACAGCATGTTGAAGTTCAGTGATGACATTATTATTTTTAATGAGCAAATAGCACAGCAAATATAAAAAGTAATTTGACTGTATTTGCCAGAAAAGTGTCTTACAACAAAAAGAGTGAGGATGGCTGCTCAGCTGAAGAGAGACAGGAGTTTATCTGAGCATGGGAATCCTCATGAAAACAGTCATCTTGGCATTGCTCCTAGGCAGAGCAAGCTGAGTGGTAACTGATCAGGTGTCTAATATAAAAAATTATTATTCTCTGCTGTTACAAGCCTGGTGGGTGATCAAATACCTCTATTGTTCCTCCCTTACCTGCAGCTTCATCTCAGCTAATATAAAACATTGCCTTTTTCCACTTGTGCCCTGATCTTATGACTCTGTAACAGCAGGCATTGGGCGAGGTTGGCTTCTAGCAACCCCAGCTTTCAAATATTGTTTGCCTGGTTGTTTTCATGCTCAATTCCACTCACTTTACAGTGGATAAAGATGTCAGGTCATTCTGTTCTGGCTGTGTCAGTGATCACATTCTGCAAACCCTTAGGGCCCCTGCACACAACAAAGATTTCTCTTCTCTACAGGACCAGGACGCAATTAATGCATCTTTACAGACACCAGAGGCTGTGTTGTATAGGTGTGGACTGAACCACCCATGTCCAAAGGAAAATTTATATCCTTTGTCCCTGGTAGGTTTAAGAGGTAGGAAATCACACAAAGGCTGGGGAAGGAAAAACTGGCCTTAATTATTTCGAGGCCATTTATCATTTCTGCTCTGCATAGTTTTTTGTCCCACATGGGCTGCAGCTTCTAACACAGTCTAAGATGAAGAAATACTGAGTGACATTTGATCAGGTTAAAATAACCAAACCACAGAGACAGATAAGGATTTCTAACTTTGGATCACACAGGGGAAAAGGAAACAACATTTTTATTTCACTTTGACACACTGTAGGATGTCAGGCTGTGCTTCTTTTTAGGATATTCAGTGAGAGAATTGAGTGCAGAAGTAATGATGCCTCAGTGGGAGATATGCCTCAGTGAAGGAGGAATAAAAACTGACTGCAGGCACCAAGGTGTATGTGAGAGAGAGCCCAAATTGTAGGCGTGGATGTGCAAAAATGAGGAAGAGGAGAGAAGTTTTCTCTCTTCTCTTCATTTTGTGCAGCTTGTCCAAGGGTTCAGGCCCAGCTGTTGTCAATGAAATCCCATCTGCAGGAGAAACAAGAAAGGATGGAGTACCCAGAAGGGACACGAAGCAGTGCCTCCACCTGCATATGTGTCAAAGCCTTAAAATATTTTCTAACAATGAGCTTGCTTTCCCCTGTACCTGGGACCAGTAGAGGTACTCTGAGTACTTTCTCCAGCTTGCTTCTTTCAGCCACAACTTTTGGCACTTCTGAACAGTACCATGGTGATTTGTTTCAGAAAAAAAAGAGAGAAGTTGAAGAAGAAAATACATGCACCAAATATATATAAATAGATCTTTAATATATATAATATATAAATAAATATATGCCAAATAAAAAAGTTTCTTCTTCTGTCACCAGAGGTGCCCAGTAGCATTGCTTGGCATCGATGCAGCTGCCAGGTGCCTGTTCCTTCACCATCTGAAAAAAAATAGAGAGATTTGTAAGAAGTGAAGCCAAAGGCATGCCTTGGATGGAAAATAAGTTTTCTTCTCCACCTTGAAAAGGGAAGAAGGCAGATAATTTCTATGTGGAGTTTGCCATGCTTTTTATTAAATAACTGCTGTCATTGGTGTATTTTCCCAATTTCCAGAATACTAAACATGAATGATCAGAAAAACACACCTGGTTACTTTCTTGCCAGTTATCTCAATGCTTTTGGGATTTTCTCCACAATCATTTTGATAGGACCCAGATTGTACAGGTATTAATGTAGTTTAGCAGGCAGGGGCATGACAGCCAGGCTTGCAGAACAATATCTGCTCACAGAGTGTAGAGTCTGGATACTCCTTCCAGCACATTTCAGTTTAGCTTTGTTTTGCAGTCAATAATTCCTTGCTGTTTCTTGCCATGGTGACGTGAGAGTCACATCCCCAGAGAGATGGTTTGGAAGAATTCTTTAGAAAGAGACAGTCTCCAAGTAGTCATGATGATTTTTTTTTTTTTTTTTTTTTCTTTCCTCGCAGTTTACATCCAAGAATAGGAATAAATCTGTTAAGTTTTTCCTCAGGTATTACAGTGTCTAAAGCAGGAAGACCTCATGGTCCTTCCCTCCTTGGACACAGCAGTAACTGGCTTTCAGCCCAGACCTAGTGCTGGGTGTTCCTGTGCACCTGCACTCCCACTCTGAGCAGGTCCCAGGAGGAGCTTGCTCCTCCACTGCCCACTGAGAGCTTTGCTTCTTCAGCCACGCACTGGGAGCCCTTTCCCTGCACACTTAGCAGGGGTGAGCATAGAAAGCCAAGGTCTGGAAATTTGAGTCCAATGCCAGGTTTCCCCAAAGGCCGTCCCGTCGGCCTCTTTGCAAGACCACTGCCTCACTGTGTTTTTGCTGCCCCTGATGCCTCCAGAAAACATTGTGATGAACATATACAAAAAGGATTTGTTATTTCACACCTTTAGAGTCACCACAAAGGATGTCTGGTTTTCAACCTTTCTGTCATCTTGCTGTAGTTATATTGTGAGGAAAAAGCCTTTTTTCTCTAGAGGAAGAAAGAGGAAAGAAAACACTACAACGATTAAAAAACCCCTTTCAACTCCCACCATAGAAAGTATTCATACAAAAAACCATTTTTTACAGCAAAATAGCTCATTTATCCTGCACAAGATAAAGCTATATAAAAAATAGCATTCTGCCTTTTGAGGCATCTTGTATTTTTTGACAGCCTTAGCTCACAGCCTTTGATTAGATAAAGGCCTTAATATTGCATTACAGCAGAATTACTTACATTATGGCAGCTGCTTGTTGCAATTGTGTTGACATGACTGGCTTCTTGTGTGAATGTATTCTGGTCTTTCTAATCTCTTTAGCATCAGCAGCACGACATTTTATTTGCAATTGATTTTCAAATTTAGGAGTAATTGAAGTTTAAGTGCAGTTACCTTCTTGCAACAGGGACAGGTTGATACTGTTTAAATCCTAATTATGTACTGATTAAAAGTGATTGCATTGTCAAAGTGCGCAAGGGCTACAATTTGTTTCATTCTTAAAGGCTCAGCGTAGAGAATTAATTGTATTTCCAGGAAAACAGATCAACATAAAGAGGAAGCAATTAAGAGGTCATTGTTGAATCATAAATTTCCTAGTAATTTTTGGAAGGTAGACAAGGTAGACTTAACTTTGAAAGCAGGTCTTGTTGACAACGAGGATTAGTCATTTAATGATTTTGGCATTTGATGATAGAATTTTTACCTACCATCACTCATACTGCGTTTTACTAAAACAGGTAAGGCAGGATTGGGCTTATTTTCATATAATCCAGTCTTGTAGTGATCTGGTGTTTGCTTTGTTTTCAAATTTAATAATGAAATGACAGCCTGCAAATTGTTCTCATATAACAAGTAGGATAAACAAAACCAGTCACACTTTTCCTATTAGCAGGAGTCGTTCCATAAGCACCGTAAAAAAAACCAAGAAAGCACAAGGGAAACCAGAGCAGCAAAATACTCTTCTAAAATAGTGACAGGGCAAAATCTGAACACATTATTGCTGGGAGTTCTGGATCTGAGCTTTGTGACTGTTGCAGGCAATGTCTGAGACAGAACTGAATGATCCCATATTTTGGGAGGCACTTAGTCCAGACCTGTCCCTGTGTACAGTGTTGCTTTTATTATTTATTTAGACACAGGTTACGTTTGTATAGTGGGCTCTGCTGTTGCATCGAATTTCTCATTAATGGCATATCAGCATCCCCAATGAAGTATAAAGGTAGTAGATGCCAGCATCATGGTGACAATTTAAAGGTCTTTTTACCCTTGTTGTAGGGTTTTCTTTCTTCTTTCTCTATAGAAAACAGTGGATTTCTTAATTCCTACCAACATGTTACTAGCAGGAAAAATTTCAGTCATGGCCAAGAGAAATGGCAAACAGAAGTTGCACTGTTCCCTGGCTCAACTCACCACTGTTTCAGACAATGCCTCCCATCACTCCTGGTTCCCCAGGAGACAGGGAACTCCATTCCTTTTGTCAGACTTTGAGGAATCTCCCAGCATTTCACTGCCAGTGCAGAGAACAGTGCCACTGCTCTGTTAGGCTTCACTACGGTGGCAATTAGTAGTAAACCACATCAGTATTACCCAGAACTCCAGAAAGGCACACATCCACAGGTTCCTCTTTCTAAGATATTAAGCTGTATGGGGTGGTTTCAATGTGTAGAACAAGTTGTCACTGGGAGACCACTGTGGTATGGGAACTTTGAATTCTATGATCTTCTCCATATCACTTCACCAAATGATAGATACAGCCAGTTCCCATTTTGGTGATCACAGAAAAAGGTTCCAGTTCAGGTTTGTTTTTAGCCTGGCCCACACATTACTCTGTGTGTCACTGAATTACTTTTGAACCTTTTTAGCCTATGTGTCCCCAGTGTAGCAGAGGAGATGGGTTGCCAAAATAACTTAGTTCCCATACAATTTGCAAGTTCAGTTAAAAACAGCAACCCAAATTTCATCAGCACTATTTCTTCTGTTATAAGGAAAAAACCCAGAAAACAGCAGAGGAGAACTTTATGATTACATAAGGAGAATGTAGAAAATCTGGGTTTTATTCATCCCTAACAAAGCAGACATACAGAAACCTGTGTTCTTTTTATCTTAAACTTGTCAATTAATAGTGAAATCAAACATGGGGGTTCAAGTCAAAAGAAAAATTCTGGATTATGGATTACAGAAAGGCTTGACTCATTGTAATAAGTGAAAAGCAGTCATCAAAAAGTGTGTAGCTTTACGAAAAGGTTCAATTATCAGGGTGAATGCATAGCAATTCTACTGCAACGAAAAGCTGATCCAAAAAGTGAATAGTTAAATAGCATTTAACAATAGTCCTTCAAGAAGCCACTGTCATTTTGGGTGACTCTCTGGAAGTCAGTGGACTGTCTTCAGGCACATACTGGTTGTATTGAAGACAAACCATCAGTGATTCTGAATTCTGGTCATGAGTTTAGGTAGCAATTTCTGTCTCCTTAGTGACATTCTATTGTGGTTGAAGCATAAACAACTTCAATGGCTCTACTCAATATTTGCTTACTGTCTGTAGTAGAATGATTTTTCCCAAACCTTTCTTGAACCATAATGATTACCTAGGGAACTCTGAGTGCAGGCCCAGGATATTACAAAATAAAAATGATTTTGCTATAATTCCTTTTATGTGCATTAGTTTCTCAATTATATGATTTATAGAATCTTGCAGGCTCAATTGCTGCATTTGAGAAGATGCAGGAAAAAAGAAGGTCTAACACAGGGTGGCATGTAAGCCTGAATTTCTTTAGGGAATTCTGTTCCAAAGCCCAGTGAAATAAGTAGACTCTTTTTTTTGCACTGTCTTCAGTGGGATTTGTGCAGGTTCAGAGGACATTTACAGGTTGCAGAATATTGAATTAGAATCATGGAAGTGTTAATGTGTAATATATGCATAATAATAGAATGGTGGTTAGAAATCAATATTGGCATTTGTCTTATGAAAAAGTCATAGAAATATGCTACTCCTGGGATTTAATGCAGAGTTAATATAAAAAAAGCCCCAGGGCTAATGTTTTTCTGTGCTCCAAGAATTAAGAGGTTTCTAAGACTAATCAAAACCTTTCACACACTCTTTTTTTCCCATGTAAATGGATCAAAAGTCTGAAAATGTAACTGAAGTTACTATGTTTGCATGAATATTTTACAATCTATAAACAAGACCTTTACTTTGTAAGCAAATTCTGCATGGAAAAAAATCCATTTCCCATAAAGAATTCACAGGAAGAGCTGTATGTTCAAAATGTACTTTCTATTTATTTCACTCATTTGATCATCTGACCAACTTCCGTTTCAGGGAGGATAACTGAAAACATATGCTTTCTTCTTCAATATTTTCTTTAACTTCTTGAATTTCAGTAATAAGGAGATAAACTTGACTCAACCTAACCCAAGGATGGATAAAGACTTTTGAAAAAGCTGTGAAATTTTCCACAGATTCAGATCTGACAGAATGTAACAACAGAGCTGTTTCCCACATCCCTTTCTGCATCAGCTTTTTCTCCTGACTTGCACCTAGAGTATTATGAATGCTCCAGCAAATAGGGCTAAATCTATTAAAGAGAATGATGTGAGGTCATGTCATGGTACAATATTATTTTGTGATGAAGCAGTTTCCCTTTACAGGCAGCTGTGGGCACTGACCTGGTCTCCAGTGGAGGAGACAGCCTGGCAACCTTTTGCAATCTCCCTTCTTATTCAACAACCTTTTGGGGAATCTGTTTCCTGTTAAAATGTTTGAGTAACCAAGTATAGCCTCCTTCAATATTGCCACTCACCCTCCAAATGTTTGCAGAACATTTGTGGATTTCCCAAGACATTCCTGAATTGATGGTGGTCTCCCATGATTTCCAGGAAAATGCATGCAACCGTGACAAGTCAGATACCTTGGATTTACAAGAACAGAGATCACCAGCATTTTTGAAATATGGATAGACATTGCCAAGGTGCTAGGAGAATAAAGCCAAACCAGCATTTTTTTTTGACGGTAGGGCAGAACACTCTACTGAGCCTGTTCAGATCTTTTTTTGTTATCTGAGTCCATATGGGATTAAATGAGAAAGACAAGGTCCTGTTCTACATTTTTAGCATTACAGAATAGTAGATCTTTTACACAGATGAATACAAAGGCTTGTCCCAGATGTTTCACTGTAAGATGTCTATCTCCTCCTGCAGATTTTTCCTATCACTGTAAAAGCTAGCTGAGCAGACTGCATTAACCATTTATTTTTCACTTTTAAACTGCTTATGAATGCATCAACTGTTTTTCTTCTTTCAGTTTTACCTTTCTGTTTCTTTTGATCCTAAAAAAGTTGTAACCCACTCAAAATGCTGTTTAGGAATTGTTAAATATTACAAAGAATGTTTTTCTGCTACAGGTGAATTTCTTCTCCAATCCTGCAGGTGAATTTAATCCCAAATCAAATCCCTTCTCCCTGCAACCAGCTGCACCAAATTGAACCAGTACAGAAGTCCTGTAGCAGCCTTAATTTTATTGGGGTTGAGTTATTGCATTTAGGTACTGTGATCAGTGGAGAACACTTGGAGACTAATTTCTTGTGGTGGAGCAGCCTGAGCAACAATTATCTCTGGTTCAGCAAGCAAAGGTGAGTGCTATGAAGAGGTTCTATAATGCACTATGAAATTAGTTGTTTAGTGGAAATTTTTTTCTTAAGGCTTTCAGTGGTTTACTGGATGTTCTGGAAAAGGTTTAATCCTGTGTCTTTTGAATGACAATGATACCAATCTACAACCTACAGAAGCCTGTGGGCACCTCTTTGTAGGTAGAGTGTACTTTTAAGCAGGGTTGTGACTGGTTACCTGAAGTTAAAACTATGTGTTTAAAAGCTGTGCTAGATAATGAATCCTGCTTACTGCAAACAAGAGACTCAATCAGTGTCTTGGAGACAATCTTCCTTTCAGCATTTTCTAAGAAAAAGCCCCTAGATTTGGAAATCTTGCTATTCTTTAATTTTGGGATTTGTGTCCAGTTATCCATTTACATACTTACTTTCTGAAGTCAGCACAAAACCTTCCATAGCTCTTGGTTTCCATACATTCCTGACAGTTGGCATAAAGTCAGAAAAAGGGAACCATGGGACAGTGTGTTACATAGCAGACCAGAGCTTGGGAAAGGAAGCTTAGATAGCCACTTACTTGCTAAATCTAGCAGCAAATAAAATGAAGAATTCCAGTCCTGTAATCCTGTAATTAAAACTTGGCAAGCTGTTGGGAGGTTTTTATTATTATTTTCTTATCATTTTAGCAATGCAAGAAGCAGAACATCTTAATTATAAAAATGGCTTAATAAAAAAATCTCATAGGACATATTTTTAGACCAGTTTTTATTATGGTATCTATTAAAAAGGTAATGCAAATATTTTGATTATATCAACCTTTAAATTAATACAGGAATAAAAACATGTAATTTTATTTCAAACCATTTATGAAGAATGGGTAAGCTTAGGAATAACAGTGGTTCTGGACCTTCTACCTCACCTTCTGACACCACTCTTTGGAATGAAACCTAGCTGAAGTAGAGGCCAAATTCCTTTTTTCCTTACATACATGTATGATAACTTCTACAGAAAAAAGTCAAAGCAGTAAGTGTATGAACTAAAATGTATTTTTCTTGACAAGATCCATTAGAGAATAAAACTGGGCTCTTTATTACTTTTTATAGTCACCTGCAAACTCAGAGACATGTCGTTTGAAAGGTTCTTTTGGCAGATACATCTGACTGTAATGAAGCATTTTGGGAACTGGAGATGGGTGAGATGGGATTTTTTAGTTTCTCAAAATAAGATAGCAGAGAGTTAGTTTGGTTTGCAGATCCCTTTGGGGAAAGATTTAGTGTTGAACAGTGCAGGCTGGGAGGGGGGGAAAGGGTTAGCAACACTGACAGTTTGGTAACAAACAAAAGGAACCCCAATAATTGTTTTCACAGAATTTTTGAAAGAGTTCGATTGTGGAGGGCTTTCTTCCCTCTGCACTGCACATTCTAAAGTAACAGTACTGCCACTGACAACTTCAGGCAAATTTACATTTTTTTTTTTTTTTAGGACACTTTATTAAAAAAAGATACATCAACATGTGAACTTACAGAACTCTGAGTGCATCCTATCCTCCATCATAAAAAGAGACAGCTCACCTGTAAAAGTGGCAGTTGCATTGTAAATTTATTCTGCTATATCCTAGAAAGGTTATTATTCAGCTTATCCAAACTGTCTTCATTCATAAATCTGCAACTTCTAATATGAAAAGTTATAACATTGACTGTGAATTTGTGTCTATTTTGTGGGGGGAAAAAAAAGTCAAATTTCTTGCTCTAGGGCTGAGTTGAGCATCAAGTGCTATTACTTGTTACTATTTGTGAAATGAGTTAACTCTGGAGATAAAAGGACAAATATCTTTCCCACCAAAACTCACTATTAAAACTAGTGCTTTTGGTGGGGAAAATGTGCAAAAGGATCAGCCGTTAATTTCGCAGGAATGCCTCTGTGCTATTCTAAGTTTCCTCTCCACATGGGGCATTCTGAGCTGGTTGACCTAGCTGAATCCTAAAGACCTTTCACACAACTAAAGTCACAATGGAGCCAGTCAATTGACACAAAAGGTCAAGAGATGCCATTAAAGCTGGAATTGGTTAGGAATGTCTTAGTGTTCTGGGGCTTTTGTAAGAAAATGTTTTGTGTTGGTTTTGGGTTTTTTCCCAACTTGACCTTGGATGGAGTTTCTTAGTCAAACACAAGACATCACAGAATCATAGAATGGTTTGGATTAGAAGGGACCTTAAAGATCATCTTGTTCCACCTCCTCTGCCACATGCACGGATGCTTCCCACTAGAGCCACATTCAACCTGGCCTTGAACACTTGCAGGAACGGGGCATCCACAGCATCTCTGTGCCAGTGCCTCACCACCATCATAGTGAAAAATTTCTTCCTGATACCTAATCTAAACCTACTCTCTTTCAGTTTTAAAGCCATTGCCCCTCTTCCTATCAGTCCATGTCCTTCTAAAAAGCCCCTCTCCATCTCATGTAGCCCCTTTAGGTACTGAAAGGCCTTTAATTTCTCATCAAGCTATCTGTTCTCCAGGCAGAACAACCCGAACTCTCTTGGAAAGCCAGTAACTTCGGGCTTAGAATGTTTGCTTAAGAAAAGGAATTCTAACTCCATGGTTCAAACCAATAATATTCAGTTATGTTTTCTACATTCATGCATAGTAAATAACATGTGCAATTTATTACCTGGAAGGATTCCAGTGTCAAAATCCCTAGCACTACATAACATTTAAAAAAAAAATATATCACGTTCTGAAAGGAAATGCTGCTGGAATCAGAAAATATATTGCTTTTATAATTTTTCATTTATTATAGGAAACATTATTATGGTTCCAGGCACCTCAGAGGCAAAATTCAGTGAGCAGAAGTTACCTGGAAGATGAGTCAGGGAGAGTACAAAGCTTGGGACCCAGTTAAGTTTAAATATTGCACTTAGAAATCAGGTTGTAACTGTTCTTCTTGCCTCTGTCTGAAGCAAAGATGGAACTAGGTAGGCACTTCCAAATGTTCATTTAAATTTCTACTAGCTTGAGATAAAAAACAGTGCTACCTAGAAATCTCCATTTCTCTCCATTGGCTGCAGCAGCACAGAGCTTTCCACAGTGTGTCTTCTATTGTCATTAAATCTGGCTGTGGTGTTTAATTGTGTGGCCTTTACAACTCTAAGAGTTCCGAGGTGCACCAGGTTGAAACAATGTCTGTTTGCCTGGAAACAGCTGTGACCTGTACTAGAATTTATAGTAAGAAAGATTAAATCATCCAGTCAGGTTAATTCTGGACACAACTACTCACAATATTTACCCTTTACTCTTTGTCGTCATCTTAACTTTCATCTTGACCAGCTCATCTGCAAGATTTGTAGTGCAGAATGGATCTAAGGACGTGAAAAGTCCATTACCCCTCCAGTAAGTGTAGGTGGGGTTTCTCGATGCCAACAAATACTTTTCAGAACACTTCAGCAACTTTTACAGAATCTGTTTATCTGTTTTGTAGCACCCTGGTAACTTTGGAATGAACTTCTTTCCTTTGCCTTGGGGTAAATGAATTTAATCCCACTGTTTGTGTTTTTTCCACAGCAGTCACAGTAAGTCCATCCTGTCATGTGCTCAAGATCTCAGGGGATTTCATTCTACTTGAATGCTTTCCATTGAACACCAGAAAGAAGAGGGAAAACATTCCTCTTTGGTAGAGGTCTGTAGATACAGCAACAAAAATGTTTCTACTGCAAAATCTCTTGATTCAAAGTGCTGCTTTTGTGCTTGAAGCTTAGCTCTGTGCAGGATGCTCTTGTAGCAGAGTGATGGTGAGATGAGAAGAGGCAGAAGCAGAGGTTCAGGGGCAACCCTTTGAAAATCTGAAGTATGGGGTTTTCTAATAACTTTAAAGTAGTATTTACAAACTTTAAAGTGGACAAAATTTGCATATTTGTAAACACAGCAAAATTTTTGTGGGTTTATTATTGACAATGTAATACTGGCTGCCTTTTTAAGGAGGTGACCCTAAAAGCCCTATGACTATATGACCTGTCTTTCACAAGTAACCCCATCAAGTTCTCAGCCCTTATGTCTGCAGTGAAAAGCTGAAAGATGCCTCAAAGTTCAGAAAAAACATATTCTGAACTTGGCATGGTTTGAGTCAAGTGCACTGAAGGCAAGAATGCTTGGTTTGGGCTTTCAATCAGAATAAGCAAAATAAATAGAAGTGGAATTACTGACCCACTTTTCCAGATGAGGGAAAAATAAGATAAGGAAACTAAGTTACTTGCTGGAATTAGCAAGGAAATCCTGTGCCAGTGCAGGGAATAGACTCTCTCCTTGAAGTTAGGCAAGTTTTTTGACTGCAGGATTCCCCTTGTTTCGCATGCCGAGAGCAGGTGTTTAGCAGAGACAGAGAGCAGAGTCATATTGGGGCTCTCAGCCACTTTTCTTGGCTCTTTAGGTGTTGACTGAAGGCTCTTTACCTGCTTTTGTAGCTCCTGTGGAAGAGCTGCATGGCTTGTGCTGGAGGGAAGAGGTGACTAGGGTCTAACTCCTGAAAAGTTTCTCTTCAATGGGAGAACTATACTGGGAGGTGCTTGGGGATAGTTGAGGAATAACAGCCTGTCCAAGCATTCTTCAATCAGTAAGTCTAAGAAGTAATTGAAAATTTTGGTTTCATTGGATACAGGTGTCACCTTCTGGTCATGGTTTGATTAGTAGAGCAGTACCTCTCTGCTGCTTTGTCTGCATCCCTCTCTTGCTCTACCTCCTGCCCATTTCTCTTTTAAGACATTTACCATTGTCTTACCTGCCTGGGTTTGTTTTTCTGTGCTTCTCTTTAGCACAAAGTAAATGAATCCTCATTAGAATCCTATTTTCTGTTTCTTTGTGCCCAGATTCAGACTGTCCCACAAAATATCAAAGTGTTGTCTGCAAAAAAACCAACCATTTTCTTATTTATATTTTCTGTGATACACATAGAAATAATTTCTTGCTTGCTATATTCACTGGTAACTGAGTGGAAAGAACACTGAGCTAGATTTAAGATATGAGAATGTGTTGGTTACAATAAAATTGAGGAATCTTCTTTTTTTTTTTCTCTCAAGTACTTTCTGATTTATTTCTTCCCACCTGCTTCCCCACCGAGCAAAGGGCAAAAGTCTACAATTTGACACAAAGGAAATCTCAGTGAAACTGCTCACCTGCTCCAAGCACTTTTTTGTGTGTTATTACTTTTTAATACCCTTTACAATGCCTCCTTCTATATTTTGACATTTAGCTTTAATCTGTGTGTAGCTATAAACATCACTTCCTATGCTTGGATTGGGGTCTGCCCTAGTGCCCTTGAATGAACTCACAGAGGTGAAGTACATCAGAGGAACATGGCAACGATGTCATATGAGAACTGATGATAAAAATCAAACACCATCACAAGTGTTATTTTTTTTTTTAAGATATTAAGATCTAACACAAAATCCCCTGAATATGAATCCAAGAGAGATTTAAACTAGAAAGAAATTCAATTCATACAAATATCTTTTCATTGCAATTAGACAGGGAGAGACCTACATAAATGTCAAGAGTCTGTTTGGCTTTTAATTTCCAGGGGGTTTGTGATGACCACCAGAGAATTACTTGAATTTCATTCTGATGAGCTAACTTACATCCTGATCTGTCCCAGACAAAAACTGGAAAAGTAGAACTAGAATGGCTCTCGAAAGCTCAACTGTTGCAAGTCCCCTTGCTGTCAGACAGGACCAGATGTGTCTGTGCAGGAAATAGTGTTGGGGTTAAGGGACTGGGGTTTTTGAGAGGAAAAGAGTGTCACATTTCCATGGCCAGAAGCTGTGTTCAGGTACAGTGTCAAAGAATATTTTCCCTCAAAACATCATGTGCTTTGTCCCAAGCAATGGGATGTTTCACAGAGATGTGGCCATCATGGTGCTTTTAATACAGCCTTCAGAACAATGTCAAACACTTTGCAGTCTATCTGTGAAGACAGCAGGCAAGCCTTTCGTGCAGCTGTACTCATTTTTCTCATTATCAAAACTGCTGATGCCCAGGTGATTTTCTGGAGGGCTCCCTCCTGCAGAGACCAACTATGTACTGCCCAAGGAAAGGGAGAGAAAAGATGTAATGTCAGACTGATAAATGTTTTTGTCATATTTAATTGGGATTATCCATTTAGCCCCTTCCATTTTCCCTGCAGAGGTTAATCACTAACACACACAAAAAGGCCTAAACTGGGACCTGAGCAGGAAATGCAAAATATCTCAGAATTACAGCATTTAATGAGCAGCCTGATTTAGCCTCTACATTCTCTCCACAGTGCTTAAAGGACTTTGCCTTAAAATTATGTTAAACAAAAGCAGCCAGAGAACATCTTATTCAACATGTATAATTAAGGCTCTGTTCAGGGTTTGTTTTGGTTTTTGTTGTTGGCTTTTTCCTCTTTATTGCTTGGTCTTTCAAATCCATTTTTTCCTTGAAGAATATTTCCTCCAGTGTAAGGCAGCTTCTGCTATGCCACACTGTACATGATTAGGAAAACATTTCTTTGCCTCCAAAATGGGAAGCACTTGAAAACCTCAAGCTTGAAATAGTCCTTTGATGCATTTTTATTGTATTTCCAAGCTATACAATATCCCTATTGTTTTCCCTCTTACTGTTATCTAATACATCACTTGCATCCTAAGCAGAGGTTGTTTTCTTTGGTTCAGATCTCCGTGATGGTGTCCAGGCCTTTAATATTTTGTTGTGTTGGGCTTGGTTTTTATTTCTAGGACAAAAGACATAGATAACAGTATCCATTCAGGGTATGATTGCATGTTGGGCTATGGTAAGTTTTGGGCACCATAATATATGAAAGATATAATGCTATCAGAAAGCATCCAAAGGAGAGTTATGAAGGTGATAAAGGGTCTAGAGAAGAAACCACACAAGGAGCAGCTGAGATCACTTGGCTTGTTCAGGCTAAACTAGAGGAGACTGGGGTGAGACCTCATAGCAGCCTACATCTTCTTCATGATGGGAAATGGAGTGCCAGACAATGATCTCTGGTGACTGACAGTTTCATGTCCTGTGTCAGGAGAGGTTTAGGTTGGATACTAGGAAAATGTTCTTCCCCCAGAGGGTGGTTGGGCACAGGAACAGGCTCCCCAGGGCAATGGTCACAGCACCAGCCTGACAGAGGTCAAGAAGCATGGACAATGCTCTCAGGCACAGGGTGTGGTTCTGGGAGATGGTCCTGCGCAAGACTGGGTATTGAGCTCTGTGACCCTTGTGGGTCCCTTCTGACTCAGCATATTCTGTGCTTTTATGGATCTTTATGTGCTTTCCCCAGCTAGATCAGATTCAGGCTCAATAGTCCTGCATAGTAATTTTTATTTTAATCATATCAGAAGTAACTGTTCAGTATGTGACTTTTCTTTAAGCCCAGATCACAAAATATGCTTCCCCACTAGCAACACCACACAGTTAACACATCCACTTCTCTGTATGTCCCAAAAGATTCATCTGCCTCTCAGTTAGGCTTTTATACTTAGGGTGAAACAGAATATCTTCCCTGTGTTGGAGACCTGTAATTCCTATGCCTGTGTAGATCTTCCAACCTGTGCCTGGCCCCAGTCTTTAAGCCAGCAGTGGGATGCTTCCACAGTATGTTTATGGCAGGTGTTGACATGTCTTCATATACAACTGTCTAAAGAGATATGTTTGGATACCTGTATCCATGTTTCTGTAGTGGTATGCTTTAGCTAGAATCACTGAAGTCTCTGGCTTTAAGCTTTGTTGTAGCTCAGAATCAACACACTGAAAGAGTTGTGGATTGTGGTGCAGGACCTGCAGAACCTGTAGTGAGGCTCAGTGCCTTGGTTTTTCAACCATGTTCCCTGTGCTTCTGCTTCCAGGAGACCTCATGGCATGGTGTCACTTCCACAATCTCTTCTCCAAACCTTATAGCCCTTTCTGAAATAGTTTTTTCTGTGCATGATCAACCCAAAGTGATAAGCATTGATGGCTTTCATCATTCACTTCATGCTGTTACACAACGTCTCCTGAGGAGATGGCATATGGAAATGTCCCTTCTCAGCACAGATGCCATCTTTCCTCAACAATTCTGTTATCCTGGCTGCTGTGGTGATTTATTGCTTATTGTTCTTGGTTCTGATGTAGGCAGATGCTGTTTGTTTATTGAAGAGTAAACAGAAATTTCATAACAAACCAGTATTTTCAAAGTAGCATGAAAGATCTATAACATTCCTTATATGCAGTAAGTTTATTACCAGTGTGCCTTCTGAGTGAAACAATTTAAAGTTTCCCCCATGGCCCACTGTTGAGCACTGGTGACCTCACGGATCTTTGTACACAGAGCTTGATCTGGACACCTGCCACGTCAGGACTGTGTTGCATTTATTCCTTCCATAATTCATTTGCTTTTATGAATGAGAGATCACTGCCTTGCTTCCAAAGGAACTGAGAGATGTACCTGGAGCTGATGCTTAATATTTTTAAGTCCTGAAGTCTTCCTATCCAACAGATAACTTTTTTTCTTTGCTGGTTCTCTTAGAACTCTCTAATAATAAAATATTGTGCTTCCTCTTTTTGATATTAAAGAGCTTTCTTAACAGTTTCATTGTGTTATCAGCTTCATTATGTTATCAGAGAGCTTGTAGGGAATTATCTGAAATGCAAGAGTGTTCCCTGTATAATAAATCCTTTCAAAGGTCAAGATGAAGCAGATTATCTAAATGAAGCTATTAATTATGCACAGATCGATTTTTGGTAATGCAATGTGAAGTCAAAAATACAGTGATAAAACTTTTCTGGTTTTGTTTTTTGTAGTAATTTTTTTTTTATGGGCAGGGCAGCTTCTATGACAGGTCTTTTTCAGAAAGTTTGTCATCTACTTACTTTGGGGAAAATGAAGCATAAAATCAGAGTGCTAATGAATTCAACCTCAAGAGTACAGGTGCTTTTCATTTCAAGTGGGAAACTGATATTTCCCATCTGCTCCACAGTTCAATAATGTTTCTGTTTTTCAGAAGGGTTTTTAGGAGGCTTGGTGGCTGGTAGCATGGAGTGCTCTCTAGCCTGGGCTTTCTGTGGACCTACTGGGTTTGATCTCATACATCTCATTGTTGAGCTGCAACAAATGCAGGAACTCAACCCTATGACTGACAAAGTCCCTTGGAATGCTACATCCCATCTGAGTCAAGTGCTTCAAATACCAACCTTTGGATTACATCTGTTGGTGATGACTGACTTGCCTTCAAAGTAGTAACTAAAGGAAAGTAAGTGTTTCTTCTCAGTCCTTTAGTGAGGTGCTTCCATGATTTGATGCATTTATTCCTTTTTCCTTGGCTGTGTTTGCCAGTCACTTCACATCTCAATGCACACAGTACTGGGGTTTGCTAAACAAGCAGGAATTCTGTATTGACTTGCAAAGTTGTTGATACAATACTGCTATCCAGAATTCGAGCTTTGGGATATTTACCATTGTGCTTGAAGTCATAAGTTACTTATCTCCAGGGGACAGAAAATAACATTTTCTTCTGAGTCATTACACTTAATAATTGAAGATCTACATGCTTAATAACGCTTCTTTCCCTGGAAGCAAAAGCAATTCCTGCAAGCAATATATAAGGCTAAATAGGCAATGTGTCTCATTCCACTTACTCTAATGGTTCTCTGACTGAATTTTCTTAGATTTTGCCATTTGTTGAGTGGATTATAAATGTGGTTAAGCTGTGGAATAGAAAATGTTGAGCAAAACCAGCAAGTCAATTAAAAAAAACTTAAATAATTGTTGGGAAATGGTTTTTTTCATACAAAATCTTTTTAAAAACTTACACTACACAATTTTGAATATCAAGCCAGAAAAAGGAGAAAACCTGTCTCAGAGTTTAGAAGTTGGTTATACTGGGGGGTGTGTTTAGTTGGCTATGTTTATTCATATGAAGAGGGAAGGAGAATATCTTTAGTTTTGAGTACAGCTCCTCATGAACCATATCAAAAGACAAAATTGTCCTATATCAGCCCATGTAAGATTAGGACCAGGTTTTTTGTTTGTTTGTTTTTGAATTTTTGGGGGTGGTTTTGTTGGTTTGTTTTTTTTTTTTTTTTTTTGGTGATAGTTTAGGAAGCTTCCTGCAAAAGTTGCTATAAAGACAAATATTACAAGAACAGAGGAGAGCACTTTCTAAAGTATGAAGGTTCCTATCCATTTATTTTTTCAAGGCAGAGTCCTGAAGTGAAACAAACTCAAGCCAAAACCAGCATTTAGTAAGATTTCAGTTCAAAACGCAATTTTTAAAGCTCTAACTTCCCATTAGACACTAATTCTAAAAGAGAAACTAATGAACTGGAGCAAGGGGGTTAGGGGATGGACTATATAACATGCAGCACAGCTGTCTGTCCAGATATGTGTGAATGCACCTGTGTGCTATGGAAACCTTGTCCATAAAAGCAAAAACATTTTCCTTAGGAGAAAAAAAAAAAAAAAAATCACAGCCACTAAAAACTATGTGGCTGCCTAGACAGAGTTCCTGACTGTATTCTTGTGTAGGAATTGTAATTAAACCTTTACAAACTTAATTGTGTGCCTGTTGTAATAATGAGCAGAAATGTACATTTGTGAGCAAACCCTCTGCTCTTTGTGGTTTTAACTGTGCTCTGTAGGTTTTATATTTCTATCTTCATAAAAACTGTATTTTTCAGAGTCTGAATGACATCTTTTTCTCACTGAGTGATTGATTCAGACCATATTCATTCTGGTCTTGCCTTGTGCAGTGCAAATCAAGGTCTGGACAGTCTTCAACAGAACTTCAGACCTCAGAAGGGAGATGGAACGAAAGCAGGCTGCTTTTCTGGAAATGTTCCTCCTTTAACTTAACACCAAGATATGCCCAAGCACACAGCAGTGAAAAAGTGCAGTTATTCAAACTATGCCTCTCTAAACCTGGCTGGCTCACAGCCACAGGACTTGATTTTATTTTCAATGCCACTCCAAGCTGAGTAAGAAGCACCAAGATGCAGAATGGTAATGTTTAGGAGTGGATTACAAATCTTGTGCTAAACTCTATTTTGCCTTATCTGAGTGCAGTCATCAGCCATGTACCTGTACCTTCATATGGATGAGATAGAAATGGCAATGCTTCCTCTCCTCAGCCCACCCCTGTGAGGTTTGTTTGAGGAAATGTGTAATCCAAGCACAAGTCACTGGTCACTCACTAACCCCTCTCCACAGATTAGCTCAGGCCAGTCCTGAGTACAGGCTGGCAGAGCTGACCATGTGTGACTGGTCACACTGGGTTGTGTGAGGGCTGTCTTGGCAGCAGGTATCAGCTTGGCTCCCCTTAGTAGAAAAATAAAGTGAGAGGATCTCCCAGCCCTGCATGAGCAGGCACCATTAACAAGGTCAGTGCTGCTCTGGGCACATGTTTCCTGCACAGTCTGCCAGCTCCTTCCCAAAGCAAAGGAAAACGATCTTTTTGCCTAGCTGGCCTGAATCGTTCTGCTGTGCCATGAATCAGCACAGCAAAAGATCCCCTTAAGCAGAAGAAACTCTGCTCTTTAGAAGTTTTTTTGGAGCCCACAGAGGGAGTGGGTGACTGTCCCTCTGCTGTATGCCTTGTTTTTCCTATGACAGGAAGATTTGACATGGGATGAAAATACAGCAACTGGACCTAGCCAGGCAGCTGATGTGACAACAATCCACCCTTGGGAAAATGGGATCCCTGGCACTGATTCCTTGCAGCTTGTCAGTATGCAAGAGCATGGGATGGAGATGAGAAAACATCATGGGAACAGAAAAAGCAGCTGAGCTTTAACTGGGAGAGAAAAATAAATCTTTTCTGAGAGGAAGGAAAAAAGAAAAGGAAACCAGCCTTCTGGGTGTTTTTCTATTGATGTAACCACACACAAAAGCACTCCAAATCTGGATTTAGGGTGAAATGTCCTCTTTATTGTAGACCCACCATAAATCCCTGAGCATTTAATTCTCAGAAGTAGCCCCATATACATCTTGCTTTTGATCCATTCCTTTCTCTTCTCTGTGTCCTGCAAACAACTCTGCAACAGGCCAGCAGCCAAATACTTTCTTACATAAAGTGTGTGGGTTTGAGGCTAGCACCTATCAGGGTCAGTTGAGAAACTCCCCTCTACCTCCATCGTCATTGGATCAAATATTTGACAGAGTGGCATTTAAAAAACAAAAAAGGAATTAAGAGTCTCTAAGCTAATTAGACATGCTGGCACATGTACTCTTTCTTCCATCTGCCATCCCTCAGACAGCTATGTGGCTAGGAACAATATTTCTTGACATTCTCTTGGCAGATACCATGAGGTTTCAGAAAAATTCTCTGGCCATGACTCCACTGGGCTATGAGTTTAAACCTCTTCTAATGTTGTTGTTACATCTGACTTCCCATTAACCAGTTTTTCTTACCTGTGATTGGGGTTTCTTTCCAAATTCAGCAGTGGGATGCTTTTCATTAGTTTGTGCATTTCAAAGTAGCTATCTGAAAAGCTAAGTCCAATGCCTGAATGAATTCCCTGGGGAGAGGGAAAAAAGTGGAGAATATGATGGCAACATAAGTTATGTAACTCTAGGAAAAGGCCTAAGCTACTTCAGATTTTTACCTTTAAATCTGCAGTCCAGTAAGAAAACACTGGACTTGGTTTCAGTTTGCATGATTAGAATCACCTGTATCATAGGATAGTTCATAGTAATTGTTTGAATATTCCCATTTGGAAAATGAGAATAGCAGGGTCTGAACATGGAAATCCATTGATTTGGTCAAGGGGTTGCATTTAAGACCTCTCTTATCAAGCCTTTTCTGTAAGCAAGATTTGTAACAGATGTAAATGCAGGCAACTAACAGAAAAACTTTAATATTACACTATCAAAACTCTTAGCAAAATCACTCTGTGATCAGGTTAATTCATCAGTGCTAAAGAAACAAACTCAGACAGTAGTCTGATTAAGTGGGATTCTTACAGTGATTAAAAGCTTTTTTAATTCCTTTTTGGCTCTGATTAAAAAAAAAAGCTAAGTCTAATATCTTCTTGGAAGAAATCCAACTTAAGTGCAAGATGACTCAAGGGAGGCTTCTTCTCATGGCTCTGCATGAGCCACCTGCATTGCTACAAATTATCTGACTTGTTCCAAGCTGTGCTTCTTTACTGAGACACTTTGTCAAGTCTCAGTTTCCACACTGTGCTTTGTCTGAGAGTGAATGATGCTGGGCTCAAGGCTGTCTTTCTAGAAAAATCTAGAAATACATTGACCTTGATTTTTCAGTACAACTCAGGCAGCTCAGATAGTCTCTCACTGCTGGGTTTTTTTCAGTCAGTGATTAGCCAGAATGCAGTTCTATAAAATCATTTATCTTCAGGTGTGCTATTTCAGGTAATAAGAGGGCTATGGGCATCTTTAAGGAAATCTTCTTCCTAGAAAAGCAACTGCAGCCCTGCCATGGAGCATGGTTTCACAAGGAGTTTCATTAGGATTTTGGGCTGTTGTTTCTGTGGAGAGCTGGGATGCTAGTGGAGGTGTAAAAACCTGATGAACGAAGGCCTGGTGCTTGGGATAGGGAGGGGAGGGTCTCAGCTGTTTTTCCTGCCACAAAGAGGCCAAAAGGAGGGGATGCAGTGGGGGGGGAATGAGAGGTTTTATGTGAGTTTGCGAAGGGGCGTGGTGGAGAAGAGAGGCACAGGAAGGCACCTCAAGGCATGAAAGAAGAGACACTTTGGTGCTGTGCCCTCAGGATGAGATCTTGTTCTCTCAGCATTGCTGTGTCCACCTATGTGTGACAGATGAGGGCTCTTGCAGAGGGAAAAGTCTGTAGCAGCTCAGTGGTACTGATATTTGGCAGCAGCAATGTGAGCCTGCTGTTGGAAACTCCCTCTGAGGGAGGTTGCTGATGGAGACAATATTGGCAATGGCCACTGCAACCTTCCCAGGCTTCAGGAAGTCTTCTGCTCAAGCCTTATCAGCACTAGGAGCACAAAAGGAAAACAAAACAGAACTTTCTTTTATTCTGCTGACTTGCCCAGGTAAGGAAGCTGTCCAGGGGCTTGGCCTCTCCTGAGTATCGTTTAAACATCTTTTGCTGTCAATGGAAAGGGAGACTTTTTCATTGAGACCTTTTGATCCCTCACTATGGGGTCTGTGTCACATACACCAATTAAGAGTCCTAAATGATTGCTGCTCTCTGTGTACGTGTTGCAGATGCTGGCTGCAGATGTTGTGGAGGATCGTTTTTCAGAGAGGAGGAAAAAGAAAGTCCTTTTTTTGTGTGCAGGGGGCAGAATGCCTTGCAAGCAAGTAAGTGCACATGCTGGTCTAGCCCATGCTGTAAGTTTGATCCAGGCAGAGACTGAGTTTTATTTTAATGGGTTATGTTAGCTGGAAAGAATTAGTAAAAGCCAGAGGCAAACTGGCATGGTGATGACTGTAATCCCATCACCAGCTTTCCTTGGGGTGCTGCAATGCCTCTTATGATGAATGGCTTCCATAAAGTAAATGGTACCATCAGGGAAAGTTGCATGGGTCTGGCCCCACGAAAATAAGAGAGGTTGTAATGGGGTGGATCTTGGATCAAGTTTTAATCATGCACTTCTTGACACACATGCCTGCATGCAGCTTGCACCAAAGGATAGAAAACACTGATTTTTCTTTCTGCCTCAGCTCTGAATCTCTTTTTTTTTTTTCTTCCTTCCTCCTTCTGCCCTGCTCTGCCCCCACCCCTCCATTTTATGAGCAGGACTTTCTAGACAGTAATGTATTTGGGCTGCTGCCTCTCAAAGAGAGGTAAACAGAAGGAAGAAATTGCCCTTAGGCCAGCTAGCAGAGCTTTTTCCTCTCTAAGTCAGAGGGCTTTAGAAGACTTTTCCTACTGAGATGATAGACTTTTAAATGGAAACCAAGGGTCATTCATGGATAGACTTCTCTAGCGATTGCACAGGGAGGAGGAGCTGTCGTGTAGAGAGCCTCATTCACTTCACTGTCAGTTTATTGGCTGAATGCTCAGTGGAATGATTTCCACCCTCTCTGCATCATTCAAAAATAGAGAAATAGCAGAAAAGAAGGCAAAATTAAATGCTTCCTCTTGAGTCACGGATGGTAGCAGGGCTTAATAGATGCAGAGCCTTTTCCCTTGAAAACGATGCATTTCTTATAATCAGGGATTAAAATCTTTTGGGTTTGTTTTTACATGTTGGTAAATCAAGCTTTCTGAAATTCTGTCTCTGAATACTGAAGGAGCTGTGTAAAATTTATTTCCTGTGACTGGTAAATCACATCTTGGAGGTCAGATAATGAATCGTAGCAAACTCTCTTAAGGAGAGTTTTCTGTTGCTTTGGGATTTTTGGTTTGTGTTGTTTGGTAGCTTGTTTTGGTTTTTTCACGCAGTAGAACTCAAAGAGCTTGTCGAAAATGCAAAATATGTTTTCTAGTTGTAAAGTGGACAACCACAGGCAAAAATACATGGTAATAATTTGTCCAAAAGGACTGCAATGAAGAGTGGCAAGGCATAGAAATGCAGTCCAGTGGACGGCTGACCTGACTAGCAAAAATAAATTGTATCTCTTTGTGAATAGCCACGGATATTGAAACTTTTACCACCTTGTTTTCTTAGCTTCCAGTAAAGGCAGAGTGGCCAATGTCTGCTGCAGAAGGATAGGTTTAGACAAGTGACAAAAGAAAGCAGGGGACTGAGTGAAAGGGTGGCTTTTAAGCAGCTTTGCCTGTGGAGAATCTATGAATGTAACTCCAGAAATTAAGCACCTGTTTATGTACCCAAATGAAATCCTTAATGTTACCATTGCAGCTTGCAGTCACTTTCTTCTATACAGGGGAAAAAATCCCCAAATTCTCTTATTCGGTTCTTCACCAGAACCACAGGTAACAGCATAAATCAAAGGTCAGAAAGAACTTGCAGAACATAGAATTTGGATGTCTGAAAAACAAGGACCATCAATTTTTCTCCTGTTTCTCTTTTATTGAGACAAAGAGATTTAATTCGGCAAAAGCTTGTCTTCTTAAAAGATATGTAGTCCTCAGAGGAGGATTTCAGAGATAAACAATCCAGGCATAGCAGGTTTTCTTTATCAGTATGTTAATCTGATTTTAAGAACATATGTTACAAATTTCATATTAAGCTTATATTTCAAATTCAGATATTTCTGATAACTCCTTGTGCATTTCAATTTCCACATTCAAAACATTGTTGTTTCCGCTATTGAGCCAATGTAACTTTTCAGGTTTCATTTTTACATGTCCAAAGACACCTGAACTTCTTATGTTTGGCAGATAGACTTGCAATTATTTCCATTTAATCTCACTGCAAGGGATGTTGAGATTTTTCTCTTCCAGGTGTGGTTTTACACCTGGTTACATCCTGAATTAAAAAAATAAAAAAAAAAAAACCTGCCAATTTTGATGATACTATTAACATTAAATGACTGCTAATCTTTCTGTAATCTCTGCACAAAATGATCACAGATCATGCTAAAATTTTTCTTAAAAGTTCCCCTATGACTACAGCAAAAGATGAATTTTTAATATCTACCCATCTAAGTGTATTATTTTCTTAACTTCTTTTATTGATTTTTCTTCTACTATTAACAAAAAAAAAATCACCAAGTTTTGCCTTTGGCTTCCAGGGGATTAGGTGTTTGTTCTGTACTTCAGGAATAGAAATAACAAACAGAACAGAAAAACAAAACAAGGCAGATGTAAATGGTCCTGGCTGGAATTGTCAGGAGAACCATGTAATCTATATCTCTCTTAATCATGGTTTTATATTAATTTGAGTTCAGTGATATAAGGCTTTGCTGCATGATGGCTGTTTGGATGTTATGTTTTAAAATATGGCACTGATCTCATTCCTGTGTTTGTTATACTGTATATTGGTCTACAGCACAAATCACCCTTAATTGACACATACATTGTGAACTTAATATTTATAGGGCAATGCAGAGAGTATTGTTGGTGCTGCCTTGGCTGTATTTGTTCTATTTGAGCCCAATCTTTTTTAAAAAAGACTGTAAAGCTAATATCAGACTTTCTCTGGAGGCCCTCTCAGATATGACCTATGAAATGAAAAATGTTTGTGCAGCCTCAAGGAGAAGTCAAAAATACTTTTAGCCAATTATGTGTTCTAAGGGGAGACTGATCAGGATGCACAAGGGTCTGGTACACTGTCCATTCAATCTGGGTTTTTTCTGAGAATTTATTAGTACTTATGCTATTTGGCAACATCTGAAACAACAGCCAAACATCAATCAGTAGAAACAACCTTGAAGGCCTGATCTACTGAAGCTGATGTATTTTGATGCTCTTGTTGTAACTGATACTAGCTTTAGATCAGACACTCAATCATTTTTTCTTCATCAATCCTCTCTTTCCAGGATTTTGATAGAAATTTGATAATTTTTATTGATTGCTCTTTCATGGAGGGAAATAGGAGACAGGTATGTGTGTCCTCTGTGTCCTGGGCTGAGTCTCAATCTCTAACTCTGTATGGTCAACCTGCCAAGAACTCAGACATTAGTTTTCTGGCTGTTCAGCACAGCTATTCCATAGCAGTTTCTTAAATATTACCTTGTTTTATCCCATTTTCTCAAAAAAGGGACTTCTCTGTGTCCCGTAGGCAATGTACTCTTACTCTGTGCTCTTCCAGCAGTCCAACAGTTTTTCTTAATAGCCTTCTGAAAGTCAAATTGTTGTGAACATTTTAAAGCAATCACTAAATAGTTCCAAACATAAATCAGTGCTTTAGATAGACAAGGTTGTTATCTGTAACTTCAGCAGTCGTGTCCTAGCCCCAGTTAAATAAGAATGTAAATAACAAAAACTGTTATATGAGGAGCTATGATAGAAGTCAGGAAATGCAAGAACCAGCAATTGCTCTCAAGCCAGGCATGATTGCCTTTTAATAGGTGTGTAAGTGTATACATATATATATCTTTCTATATATATTTGGCAAAATTCTGTATTTCACTACAGACAGAGAAGTTCTTCCTGAAAAGGCAGACCAGTTCTTGTCTGTCCCCAGCAGAAGCTGATTGTGTTGGCACACTTACAGGACCCTTGGCAAAGTGCAGAGGGCAGCTGGAGTTGAGAGCCAAGTTAGGAGTGTTTAACTCCATGAGCTCACAACTGTCAAGTGGTGATAAAAGCACTGCTTAGTGCTGAGAGTTGTGCAGCTTAGCAGGAAGCTGTGAGGTGTCAGAGCTGGGGTTGTGAGGAATGAAGGGCAATTTTTCTTAAGCTTGAAAGAGTGTTGATAAAAATGTCAGGGACAAGAAAAGTTTTTGTTTGTATGTGTGTATCTCTACCTATGTTGTTTTACTTGTGTGTGTGCCACTTCAGAGCCCAGGAGAGGTGCTGATTTGACAGCCACAGTGCCAGAACACAATGATTACCTGCTGAACATGCCCAGAGCTGGCAGGAACAGGACAAGTTTCAATGTGCCTGGAAGGGCTATTCTGCAGCTCGGTCTCTCTGCCCAACAGGAGCCCAACTTTCACAGGCTCTTTGCTCCCTTTCAGCCACTCAACGGCTTTGCATGCAATGTGCCAAAAGCTTCTGAGAATCTGGCTACTGACTCTGGCAAACTGAAACCTGCCCATGAGATCTGTGAGTCCTGCTATTGGATGTCTAACTGACATGGACAACTTTTGTCAGTCTTGGTAGTGGTTTCACTGGCATGATCATTTGGTCACTAAAAGCAAAACTGAGAGGCGTGTTTAATGAAAGCTACAATGCAGGCAAAATAGCCTCCTGAGTGTGGTTGTGTTAAGGCAGAGATGACTGAAAACTGGATCTCAACAGCTCTTGTCACAAGAATATCAATTTCAGTTTCCTTTTCATTATCCCGTTTCAGCTGCAGAGCACAAAGCTGTTGCTCTTTCATAGACAATGTGCACTGGATCAATTGTTGTAAACAATATTAATTCCAGCATATGCTTCCCCTACCCCCAAATGATTTTGAGGCCTATTTCCATATGTTAGTAGAAAAGGACTAAGCCAGTAAAAACCAGGCACATCATGGAAAACATTTCTGGAAATTTTGCTTCTTATAAATTGTGTCAGTAATTGGTAGAATGTCCATAAAACTTGTATATAGGAGAAAGGAAGACTTTTCACAGAAGAACTATGAAGGGGGGTGAAATAAATGTGTGGTTTTCCCCTTAGTGGGTGTGAAAAGCAAAGCTTATTGCATCCATGCAGATTCATTCTCTGAAGTCAGTGGAACATTTTCTTTCATGAGATTGGTTTTGGGTTTGTTTTTTTATTATTTTTTTCAAACCCTAATCACAGACTGAAAACTCTACCTCCTAAGAAAATACCAATAGTTTTATTTAAACAACTTGAAAAATGTGGGTCTGATTCTGAAGAATAGCATATTCCCAAAGCTGCACAGAGGAGACTGTAAGAGGGCTGACTCTACACCTGAGCAATCCAACTTCCCTCAGTGCTTATGAGCATTCAACAGAAATCCCTGCTATCAGCAATATATTTGGATTTAAAAGATTAATTCTTACTTACTGGGTATTATGTTACCTTCCCAGCCTACATTAGTTATGGGACAGACTGAAGCTTGTTATCTTGATACAATCAATGCCAAGGTTGTGGCATTACAGTGAGCAGGGTATGTGAAGTATGTGAAGAGGGGTTAGATTTGAGACAAATCCAGACAGATTGCAATCCAATCCATTTTGCCAAACAGGATCTCATGAAAGTAAAAATTAAGAAGAAAATGAAACATAAGTGACTGAGCTTGTGCATTATAAATAATTTCTTCCTTAAAAAAAAAAAAAAAGGCAGCTAATAATATAATTACTTTTATATATAGTGCATGAAAACAAAAATTTTACAAATTATACAATTAAAATATTTGTAAAGAGAATCACAAATAACAACAAAAATAAATATTCTTAGGCTAGATTCTTAGAGGGCTGCATGGTTTTGAAACCCTACAGTTTTGTGATGCTCTGCTGAGAGTTCCTCAGGGTGCTGGAAAGAACTGCATTGTCCTGACAGATGGCTTCTGTGGCATGGCGGATTGACCAGGAAAGTCACAGGAAAACTTGCTTTGGTACAGAAATGTGCAAAGCAAGCCTCTTGCAGAACATGGAGCTGGATTTTGCTGGCCATGTTCTGTTTAATGGAATCCTTCCCAAATACAGTGTACTTGTGCCTGGTAATGGGTAGTCCAGAGATTTATTGGTTGCCACTTTCCTATTTGGAGAGAAGTGACTTTGATTTATTATTTGACAAATCTGGCAGCTACTTGTGGATATTAATGGAGCTTTTCAGAGGTGGAGATATTTCAAAGATATTTACATTTCTCCTCTATAATTAAATGTCACTAGTTTAAGCAGGAGAAACAAATGTTATTTTTAGGGTGGCTTAGGTGACTCTTAATATCTTCCAAATGACTCATGGGAAATTACAGTGTACTGAGGGCAAGGGAAGCCACTCATCCTGCAGTCATTCCTGCTGGTTTATCCTTACATCCATCCACGTTACATTGTCTGCCCAGGCTTCTGGCACTCAGAATTAAGCACAGATTTTCCACGGGAAGGCTGTCCCAGCAGAAATTTTGTTGTCAAGACTAACAGCACCTGCTGACCTTGCAGGAGTGCTTTGCAGGTAATTGTATTAGGATAGCCAGATATGCCAAGGAAAGGGAATTATTGTATCTTGAAGTTCCACCCAAGCTGATGGCTGCAATAACCATTCCCTCTCATGCTAAATCTTGTTGTTGTGTCTCCAGTAGTATCAGCAGTCCAAAAATAGCTCAGCTATGGCTTCCCAAGCCAGCATATGTGCCAGCATAGCCTTTTCCCATCCATTTGCCTTTATTTCTGAGACTCAGAGCAATACAAGGAGCCCACAGGACTTTGCATGGAAACCCAGCTCCTAATTCCTCTCATTCTGGATGAAGTCTTCTCTTGAAATAAACAACAGAGGAGAGACACATCACATGTTGACATACACTGCCTACAAATTTGAATCTTGGAGTCCCTAAGGAAACATGTTCAAAAAGTCTCATGGAATTACAGCCATGATACAAAATCTTCTGAGCAACACAGTTTAGTACTTCTAAGAGTACTGGTATAGGAATGATTCAAGCCATAGTTCAGGCTGAAATTTCAGACATGAAAATAAAGCCCAATCATAGTGACAAATATTTTAGGGAGTACTTGGGCTAGGTTTTTCAGCATTTTCATATTGCATTTGTTCAGAAAGGCCCCCAAGAAATACTTCCAGTATTACATGAGGGGGAATATGTATTTAATATTAATTTACTCAATTGCTGTAAGAGTGCATGGATGAACAACAAGCGTTTATTTTGTTCTGAAGGAAACCAATGGGCATAAATGTGCCAGCATTCACATGAAAGTCCATGTCTATCTATCTTGGAGACAAAAATGCACAGAGGCAGAAAAGTGTTACCTGTTGTTTAAATACTTTTTTTGCCTCTGATGGCAGCTGTGACTCCTTGTGAAGTAACACAATATTCCTTAGAAATTTCTAAAAAGTTTTGGCTGGGAGGTATCATGTTTGTGGAATTTGCAACATGTTTATGGGATTGTCCCATAAATATTGGCAGATCAGCAGGTTCTTACAACCCTGAGAAGTCCTATTAACTTAACTGTGGTGTGAATTACTGCCTAGAAATTATGATTGCTGAAACCTTATTATTGTTGTTATTTTTATAATTAATATAATTTCACAGAACTATGAACAATTTCTCAGCCTTGCTTATTCACTTTATACCACTCTAATTGTTTTCTGAAAGAAGCCTTCTATGCACAACTGAGAAATAGAGAAGAAAGGCTGATTATCTCCTATACATTTACTGACAGTATTTTACAGTAACAATCTTGAAGACATCTTTTCAGTAAAGTGATTTTTATTTTTTTTTTGTTACAGAAGGGTGCAAATGCCATCCTCTCAAAGATGAGTATTAGTCTGATCCATAAATGTGATGCATGCCTAAACCACAAAGGCAGTGTCTACTCAGAAATTACCATCTTCCCATGGAGGGAATTTGTGGATGTTTCTCAAACCTGCACTTCCATCTTAGAGATAGCTTCCAGAGTATATCAAATATACAATATCAGCCTTTTTATGCCTTTTATGATGATTTCCAAGAGTAATTGGTGCTCATTAACATTAAACTTGCTATTAAAATGTACTTAGAGTGCATCATGAACTGGTAGGAGAGTTTGCTGAGTTTTTATTCTTTTATGGTTCCTACATGGCACAAAAAGATAGTGGAAGAGAAAATAATAAAAGGGTCAAAAGGCATGGGAGTTGTTTCATTTCACAGGCTTGCAGAGCAAATCCAAAGAGGAGCTATTGATGGCAGCAGTATAGAACTAAAAAGAAAAAAAGGGAAAACTTTTTATGACTCCTTGCACTGTCTCAGGCAAGAAGGCATAAATCAGCAGCAGGTCATAGCAGTAGATCACAAAACAGGTCACTCCAACACAGGCAGGATTGAATTCTGGTGTGGCCAAGGGCAGCTTTTGATACTGTTGCTTTTCCTTAGTGTGGAGTGAAGTACTCAGGCCATCAGTGGCACAGATGGTAGAACACACAACCTCAGCAACCCTGTACAGCTTGAAGGCACAGTTTCTCCCTTTTTCTCCTCCCCTCCTTGTTTCCTTTCCTCTGGCTGGTTTATGATCATCCACTACTGACAGGAAAATAAGAAGGAAGGCATAGGTCTGGCTGGGATTAATCTCTTCCACTTTGCTTATTTCTATTTGCTCTTTCTGCCTTACTTACCTCATATATTTTGTTCTTTCTGTCTTTCTTTTCCTCCCTTCCTTCATTTTTTCAAATCAAAGGATAAGTGGCAACCATTGCAACTGCATTTAGCCCAGCTGGATCTAACATCCATGTAGCTTCCCACCATTTCTCAGTTGAACTTCATTTGGGTCCCCCAGTTTGCCTAGATGGGACCACCTGAGACCTCTGAGCTAAGATATTTGAGGTCTCTTTATAGCCTCTGAACTACACAGTTTCCCAATTCTCACCAGAAAAAAATGCTACCCCCTCCTTTCCCTTATGTATGCAGTAAGTTAACATGACCTGTTATTCTATCTCCTTCCTAATGCAGTTTTTATGGGGTACTACCATTATTTTGCTTTCATAATGTTAATTAATGTCATGTATTTTGACAAGAGTTCTAAGTCTACTTAACCTGTCTAGCTTGTTGTGTGCAACTTATTATTGATTCAAGCCCTTTGCTAGACCTTGAGAAAATACTAAACAATTAGTGAGAGGAGTGTGACCTTTCTAAAAGCCATTTTCTTCAAAGGCCTTAAAGAGGCAAGATCTTATTTGCTCTTCTGCATTTCTCAATCTGTAGCTGCCAAGGAGGAAAAAAAAAAAAAAACTGTATTAAAAATACATATTCCCTTTTTACCACTGAAAAGAAATAGTGTTTTCATAAGGACAAAAAGAGGTAGAGCTCTGAACAGGCTAGCAGGCAACAGTCTGTGGGAGAGACATTAGGAGCACGCCACCTGTTTGCAACCATTACTCCCCCAAACTCCTCTGGGTATGTCATGCAGAGTCATAAAGGAGAGCTGTCCTGGTTTACTGACTTCGTGTTGGTCCCCCACCAGTGAGAAGCATGAAGTTCATACTGATCTCTCTAGGCTTGGTTATTATGTTTAGGACTTTGTCTGTATCTTTATCTATATCTATCACTCCATGGTGAGGTTTATTTAAATAAATTCCTCTATTTCCCTAGTGAGGGATATCTTCCCTAAGGATACTGTCTGTAAAAAAAGATAAAACACACCTACCAAATTATGTTGGCACCATCCTGAGCCCATACAAGTGTCATCCCCTGACGTGGCCATGTCTGAACTGTTTTCATACCTGTTACAAATCTCTAGATGTAGAACAGATAGAGCTTCATACCATCTTTTCATAATGTCCAGTGCTGAGAAAATGGCCTTTTGCATCTTGGTGGGCTGCGGAGAGTGGAGTGTGAGGACAAAATACACTTGATTTAAACTCTAGTGAAATCAGTTTATTTTAACTTGTTTTACTCTTCTCCAAGTCACAATAGAAATGTTCACCTAGTCAGTAAGACCCACAGGTGCCTGGAAAATAAGGAACAAACAAATAAATAAAATGCACAAAACCCAACAGACCAAAACTATCTGCTCATCTGCTAGCTGGCATTCCAGATCAAACATTGGTTAAATCAGTCTCACATCTCTTCTGCCTTATGCTAGGGTACTCAGCCCAGCCTAAAACATCCTTATCATGGAGTGAAATTATGTTGTTTGACTTTGCAGTGAAAGCACTTGTGCAGTCAGCCACACCTGAGAAACTGGTGAGGAAGCTGTCCCATAGTGCCTGCAAGTTCAGGACAGGCTTCTACCTGAGTCCCCAAGAAGGTCTGTGCCTCCATCACTGTGCTCAGAGTTCAACAATGAAGGCATGAAAAGAGTTTTAACCCCCATGTTTGACTTCGTGGTGGAGGGGTCAGGACCCTCATGCTGCAGATTGAAGTGTGAGGGGGGGGTTGACAGTTTTATCTGCCTCAAGAGCAAACAAAGATTTCACACATGCTGGTGTCTCAATTGAGACTGTATGTTTGGCTTGATGGCAGGGATGTGATGCAAGAGCATAGTCAACCTGGAGTACCTTAGCTGAAGGGTAAGATGAGAGAATCTGGATGAAAGATACTACAATCTGTGAGAAAAATGAGGCTGTTGTAATAAATGTTTATCCATGGGTATCTGAGTTAACACATCATTGAACCAAATGGTAAAGTTCACTCAAGAGTTCTTGTCCAGCCCTTTGCAGACACATAAAAAACATTACAACTTTTATCTTCAGCTCACACTGAGAGGCTTGTCTTCACCGTGGCTACCCTCTAGGCATTTTCTTCTTTTTAAGGAAAGAGAGTAAAAAATGGAGTTTCAAAAAAGAGTTGTGTCAGCACTGCCCACCATTGTATGTTCCTCACCAGCCCTGCCTTGCTTACGTGTCTCAGTGGACAGCAGCAAGCAGTTTTCCTGATAGATGAGAAATCAGGTAAATGCCTGCACTAGATGTCAGAGTACAATTCTTCATGACTGCCTAGAACTTTAATAAAAATCTTCACATCCATCCCCAGAGGTACAGAGCAATGCAATCATGAATGATTGATATTCAGCCTGCTACAATACTCTGGCTCAGTATCAGCCTTTGAAGTAGGTTAAATAAAATAACCACATTTCAGGAGAAGTCAGGCCAGGGAATTTTTTTTGCTGGTTGTGGTGTTATCACTGCTTTTTGATAAAGCAGGTGGGGCACATGGTGAAAGCCAGTGCATACACTTGAAGCTCTATTTGTGCTTCAAATCTCAATTTGTCTTGATGATCATGGAGTATAATAAATTAGTGCTCTTAAGAAATAGATCCATTTGATTGTAAACATATACATGCATACTTACATAACATGGCATCAACAATGCCCTGTCCACTTTCCTGTGCTGTTGGCTATGTCAAAAAGGAAAAAAAAAAAAAAAAAGTTTGTGGTGATTGTTGAGTTGTTGTGGTAGGAGGGTTGTTTGAATATCTATTTATTTATATAAATGACCTGGTCTTTTTTGCTGAGGAAGCCAGAGGTGGTGTAAGTTACATTTACTGTGGAAGAAACTCCTCCAAGGAGGACGAAGAGAAACTGATTTATACATGGTCAAGTCCCTTGCAACCGCCTTCCAATGGAAGGTAACATGAGACCCAGCTACTGGGGTTCAGAAAGATGCATCCAGGGTAAAACAGGCAAAACCAGCTGTTTCTGAAAATGGGAAAATAGAGGCTCTGTCTTGGGGATCTGTAAAAGTTTGGCTTGTTTGGTTGAGTAAATGGAGATGGGAGAGAGTTAAGTGGTTGCTGCCAGCAAGTGCATTAGAGATTGAAGAGAATACCAAGGAAATGAGATAGTAAAGCTTAGAAAAACTACAATGCAAGATGAGTGAGTGGAGGGAATAAGCTATCCATGAATGTATGTTGGAAGTTAGAAAACTGTATTCCATTGACCAAAGAAGTGCTTTTCTGGAGAAACCTTCCAGCTAGGTCGAACAACTGTACTTCATTGATGAATTTTGGACTGAGGCCCTATGGAATGGTTTCTTTCTCCAGAAGGAGACTGGATTCTTAACAATTCTAGGTAGATGAAAAAAATAAAGTCACAAATTATCATCAGTCTGGATATTAAGCTCTTTTAATGAAGCAAGCATTATGCTACAGTTGTTTCAGAATTTGTGATCTAAACCCACCACGTTTTGACCTTTGCACAAAGGCACTGTGTAAAGTGCACATAAACTTGGGTGTTGACACATCTGTTTGTTGCAGAGACACTGGCCTTGCATTAGACAAGTATGAAGGAAAGCAGTGATATCTGCAGCTTTTTGGGTAGACTCCTAGGTGTGGTGGAAAGTTTGATTGCAGTCAGTGGTGGTTTGATTTTTAGATGATGTGGTGATTTGTGAAACTGGTTGAACAATAATTTTTTTCTTCTGAGGAGTATTCTACAGTCGTAGTTTCTGTGATAATTTTGCCTATTTCTTTGTCTTTTACCCTCTAACTTTTCATAAAAAACAAGAACAAATCAGTTAACATTTGAAATTAAAAAGAAAACCAAAAGAAAAAAAAAAGAAAAAAAAACCCAAACAAACAAAAAACCCCTCAACCCACATTCCATCAAGCAGAGATTTTATGCATTTTTATGAAAATGTCTATGGTATTTAAAGTCAAGTTTCAATGAAAGGGCAGTTTCAAAGAACATTTTTTATCACTTCCAATCAAGTCATATTTGGGAGCTTGGTTGTCTGTATCCTGTGCATTTTTATTATTTAATATATAGGGTCCAAGGGACCTCTGACCAATTCAAAACACACAGATGATGTAACTGCTGGACTCTGCCTAGCAGGCTGCTGCAGCCTGACAGCTCAGCGAGGGTTTCCTCGGGCCATGCGATTGATCGCATCCCGGAGTCCATTTCGGACAGCCCCGAGATCTGGCTCCGGCAGCCAGCAGTGTTACAACACAGTGGATGGTAAAGAAGGTAGAGAAGGGTCTCTCTTGAGGGTTTGAGATGGCTTTAATCACATCTCATCCCCACGATGTTCAGAGATAGAGTGGCAATGTGGTCTCGATGCTGGGTGGTTTTGTCAGGGGCCCAGGGGTGGTCCCTGGGCGGGGTTGGGGTACAGGAACAAACAGGGAGAAACTGAGGGAGGGGCCAGGGCTAGGGCAGGGAACAGGGGGAACATACAGAATTAGGGGGTTAACAGGCCACCACATGCAGATGCACTGTGCCTGTGCTGAAAGATAGGAAAAGAAAAAGTGAATGTATAGACTACCTTCACACAAACAGCATCTGCTCTATTCGTTCATCCCTGTGCTTATAAGCTACAGCACCTGGACTTGCTTTTAAACAAAAAACCTGTGCTTATTGCTCTCCTTGAATCAGTTGATGACAAAAGCTTCCTTGCTCTCTTTTTTTCCTCCCTTTTCTTGTTCGTTTTTCTTTTCCTTTTCTCCCTGCCTCTATCCAGATAATTTCTTCTTGAAGTTAACAGTCTAACACATTTCTTGCCTCAGAAGAGTCTGATGTGCCATACAATGGGTTGCCATGAGGGCACCTACTACAGGAGAGTGTATTCTGACAGCACCCTTCATTTGCAGAGTGCAAACACTGTTGGGATTGTTGGGTACAATGTTGTTTTAAGAATAGTTTAAGATTCAGGCAATAATTGGATATGAAGCCATCCTGAATTCCCTGAATACATCAAAGGACAAGGTTCAGGGAAATCTGAGATAATACAAGGAAACAAAGATGAACAATTGGAAGGACAGGGGAATTATCTTTCCTGTTCACTGCTTTACTAAGCAAATTTTTTAAACCTCTTTTCAATGAATGAAACTACAGGGTCACTTGATTTGTGATTATAAGGATGATTTATGAAGAGTGTTGTGGTAGATGGGTCTTTGGTGTGAATCATTGCAGTCTTTTTGGGAAAAGAAATAGGTCACAGGAAAGGACTTTGCTGAAATACTGGGGTTTTTTTCTTCTTTCCATAGAACTAGGAAGGGTCTCAGACATAGCTGGACCTTCGTGATATTGTAGAAAATTGGAAAATATGTATCTATCAATTGGGTGTTTAAATTAATTCCTGTCTCTGCTTAAGCCATCACTGAGAAGTCAATCGATAGCTAAAAGGCAGAAATTCTTCAGCTGATTTTCAGGAGTGAACTTTATACAATTAATCTTTTTTTTTCCTCCCTAGTTGCTCTGTGACACTGGTGCATACCTACCTACATGAAGCAAACTTTGGGTGTCTATAAAAGGAACTCTAGAAGCTTGTATCTAGGAAAAACTTAATCTAATGTACTGGGGTAACGTTTTTGGAAACAGTGTCAAATATTATGGGATATTTACTTATGGAAAGAAAGCCAGGAAAGAGGTCAAATGGTACTTTGTCAGGGCAGTCAGACTGTTCCAGAAATGGGTGAGCAAGTATCCTGTACTATAAATGCATAACTGTGCTCTTTGGAAAGGAAAAATAAAAAATCCAAGAGAGGTTATTTAATCATACCTTCCATTTTTGATAAAAGTCCTACACGGTCTGGCTCTAATGCACAAATTCTTTATCATCAAATCTCTTGGGGTGATCAGGTTTTCTGTGGTGAATGTCAAGTAATAGCGTCAGGAGTAAATGAATATGAGGAAAAGCTTTTTTACTGGAACAGGCTGCTCAGAGAGGCTGTGGAGTCTCCTTTGGAGATATTCAAAATCACTCCTGGATGTGATCCTGTGCAACCTGCCCTGGGTGAACCTACTTTAGCAGTGGGGTTGGATTAGATCATCTCCAGAGGTTCAGACATTCTGTGATTCTGTAACTGAGTAAATTAGCTTTCCATTTTGCTCCCCAAATACAATAGAAGCTTGGCAAGAAACTGAAGGTCCTGTAATACATTTTTTATTCAGTTGATTTAAAGGAGTGAGAGTGATATCACGTCTCTTTACAGGTGTGTTAATATGTCATTAGTTTAGTAATGGCTGTGATACTAGAACACTCCCATGTATGAAAAATAGGCAGATGTGTGTTGTAAGTAAACTACAAAGGAGCTTGAAATGTACTGATGAAGGAGTTCTAGTTCAAACAGAAATAAATTCAGCCTTTTTACACTGTCCTATATGGAAGACAAACTGGATGATCACATCATACCTGGCTTCTTAATGAAAGAATTTGCTATTTAACTCTATCTTATGTAATTATGAATATATTGAATGTTTCAAATTCATGTCAAAATTCATGTACAATAGCAAGTGTCCTGGTCTATTTCTTTGCATTTTCGTTTTTCACACGATAAATCTGTGTTTGTTACAGGTAAGGTTTAAGGCAGAGGATATGCTTAAAAAGCCACAGCTTTCCCATCAGTAGTGTGGAATTTCACCATACCTGTGCAAAGAACTCTCTCAGCCCTGCTGCCTGTACCTAATAATCATCTTTAGGAGGTGATGTTACATTCCCATACTTATCTAGACCTCCGCATCTTTATCACTATAACTTGGATGTAGAGAAAACTAGTTGTAGAAACAGTGTTTTATGTAGGGTTTGCTAACTGTCCTTTGAGAGCTGGGGGTTTGAAGCATTGACTGGTTGTGAATCACAGCTACCAGATGTAATTTCATGGCACTGCTGATCTGGTTTCATCCTCCAGCAGAGCCTTGGTGGTGGAAGGTGGGTGCTTCCTTACCTGCTCACTGCTCTCCCACCTCCCAGCTTCCTGTCACAGTTTTCTCTCCAACTAATAGGACTTCTTACTATTCGCCACATCTAGGCAGTTTACATAACCCTAGTCTGGCTTCCTACTTTGATCTACCCCTGATGAGTGCTGATTACTTATAGAAGTGATATTGGATGTCAGCTGCTGATGGGTGAGGGGAACTGTGAGAACCTTGCATGATTCTCATTTGGGATTATTTGCACAGTGTGCAATCTGAGATACTCAGATTCAAAGCCCAATCTTGCAGTAATTGCAACGTGCAAGTAGGGTTTTTTTCTCCCCTGATAAAGTGTATGGCAGGAACAGGAGAAAAAACAGGGGAAAGAGGGGAAGAGATACAGATTTCTCCTCACATCAAAGTGAGGATTATTTTTGAATGCTTGTGTTTAAGACATTTGTCACATTTGCTACAGTTATTTTAGAGAACCTCTCCATATTTCCAGAAGTTTTTTTGACTCAGAACAGCTGAAAAACTGTGTTGGCAGCACGTAGGTTTTAATCCACTCCTCTCACTACTGAGACTGTCCTCTCCCCAGGAAATGCTGAACAAACGTGCTCTTGCTCATGTTGAATGACTTACAAGTTGAGTAAAAGAAGGATGATGCCATAACTCCTTTCACTTCCCTTTTATGAAATATTGGCTAAACAAATAACCAAAATTATCCATTTTTAAAATCTTTTTCTTATGAATATTCAGTGTGTGGGGTTTCAAACTGCTGACTTCCATAGAAAGGCTGAGATTGAGCAATGTGAACAGAGTTTAAGAAAATATACTGAGCTTTATTTGTTTTGTTTCATTAACCCTCGCTGATATTTCAGCTGGTAAAAGAGAGGAAATTGAGATTCTTTTCAATGAAATGCATAGATTTGTCTTCTCCTCTATGGAGACTCTTTTGTTTGGATGTAGGAAGAAATAAGCATAATACGAATGTTCTTTTACTCCCAAGATGAAAGCTAATAGTCTGTGCCAATGCAGCAGAGACATGTAAGGTTAACCAAATAAACCATGCCATTATCCAACAAAATATACTCTGAGTAAAACAACTGGTTTTGAAAATTTGCCAAATGTCAGCAAAACCCAGACAGGTGACTTGAAACAGTCTCATTTTAATGAGTCCAATTCAAAGAGCTCGGCCAGTTTGTGTCATGTATTTATTTCCTATCTTATGCCAGCAAATGCAGATTTCCGGGTTTTCTGATTAAAAAATATGGTATTTATCTTATTTTTGATTTGGAGGCAATAACTACAACATTAAAAATCAAGCAATGACTTTCTAGAGGATAGGGCTAGTGAGAGGAAATGTCTCTGATTTTAGTCACTGCCTTTGTCCTCACCATAAAGCTGCTGATTCTCCCATCACAGTGCACAAGTTCTGCCAGCAAAATTGCTATCAGCAGAAGCATGTAGTTAGCAGCAGCAGCAGCAAACTTCTCACTGTTACTGCAGTCAAGTACAAAAGGAAGCTGATCACCTTTGTGTCATTTGTTCTCTCTTGCCAGTTCACTGCGTATTGACATAGTTGTAATTTGTACAAATCACATGTGTGAGCAAAGCATCCTGCAAATCACTTTGCAGAAGTGATGAGCTACCAAAATTAAGGCAGAAGAAAAATCAGGCACAGGTTCTGCCTGTGCTGGTACATCCAGCTGCTTCGGTCAAAGAAAGAGGGAGACAGAAAGAGGCAATGATCTCTCCCAGGACAAGGAGACACCTTTCTGGCCTCCCTTCCTCTCCCACACCTAACCTCCACCAAAACCTTTATGGCTCCTCCCAGTTTTTCTCAAGTCTCTGAAATGCCTAGAGCTGGCTTTGAGGGCTCATTTGACAGCTAATTATATAAGAACAAAGTAGACATTTATTCTTAAACTACAGTAGACTTGTAACACATCTTTGCCCTTGCCAAGTGGTTCCTCTGGGGATTAATACTACTATTGATTGCATTAAAGCAATGCATTATTCCTACTTCTTTTTAGGTAACACTTTGGAATGAATTTGATGTCTCTTTCTCACATCAGTAACAGTCATTAAATAGGACAGTGACTTTTAGTTGCTGAATATTCTGCTTTCAGCTTAGTCATATTTTAGGACATCTGCCAGGAGCATTCACAGACTTAAAGTTAAGCAGATGCTTAAGTGCTTTTCTTGGATGAGAACCAGTGATTAACAGGACTGATGCATTAGGATCCAACACATTGTTGGAGAGAAAGACTTAATAGAACAATTGCTTTCTAGATAAGATGCCTTGCCATTCATAGTTACTTTTTTCTTATTTTAAATACGTGTCAAATAAGCTTTATTAGCTCTTTGTTTTCTCTATTTCTGCCTCCTTCCCCATAGGGTAAGTGAAGAAACAAGAATTAGGGGTCAAATCTGAAGATATTAGGTCTAGTCTAAGCAACTCTGAATTTAATGGAAAATGTCTCTTGACTTCAAGGATGATTATATTGGGCTGTATGACATAAAATTTCTGTGATGGATCTGGGTAATTTTTTTAATTTCTCTGGCTCGTTTGTTTTCTTCTTTGCCTCTGTTTCATGAGTTCTTTTTACTCAGAGTTTGGATTAAAACACAGGAGACGCCAGGCTTTTCTTTGGACTCAAATGTTTATTATTATATATATTACATATGTTCATTATTATTATTATTATATTACAGCAGCTAACAAGGTGAAAATGGCCCCAGAGTTCTAACTTCCAAGGTCTTTTAAAGCCCAATCTATCCAATTATGGAATGCCAACTAATTTATTTTTACTTATAATCCAATAACTAATTATTCATGTTCTGCACTGAGGGTTTTTTGAACCAATACCAGAACACCCAGACTTGTGAAGAAGAAGGAGGAAAGAAAAACTAACTTACACCCAAAATCCTTCATATTGTTACTATATCCCATAAACCTAATTTTTCTACATCTCTGCATATTCCACACAGTGACATAATATTAATTACACAGCAACAGCCTCAGTGTTATCACACAATTTGGGAAGCCTTTCCCAAGGCCTCAGGTCAAATTCAGTGTGCTTTTGAGGATCATTGCCTGTCAACACTGAAAGACTGAAATTCTCTGAACCCAGGGTTCCAACAGTAATTAATCTAGTTCCACATGAAACTCTGTTCCATTTCTTAAGCACTATTATAAAATATTTTAAATAATACCACTATTTTATGTCTTCATTAAAATAGTTAAGAGCAACTATTATGATCACAATTCTCAAAAGAGTAAAAGATTTCCTGCCTAAAAATAAAATTTCTTATAAGACAGGCCCTGGATGCTTGCAGTTTTTACTTCCTGGCCTTCAGTCCTTAGGCACTTATTAGCTGAGATACACTTTTTCTATGTAGTCACTTAACTCAGTGTCAGTTTTGTGTAAACAGAACATGCCTTTCATTAATCCTGCAGTAACAGCTACTGTGCTACCCAGGGTTCTTCAGCAACCCACAAACATTTGACAAAAGACTGACTATGACAATTAAAACAGCATCCTTCATTGAAAGTGAAACGGCTGCAAAAAGCTGTTTCAGTGTTGTGTAGATATCAATCAAGAACAGCTGAATGTGAGCTAATAAACATGCCACTTTCTTTATGCTGCCTGCCTGGAGGAACAATAACAGCTGAGAAGGCAGCAATGGAACACCTGGAGCAGATGATTGCATGCTGCTTTCTGGTCTCTCTGGCTCTGCTTTTAAGCTTGATACAATAATAAGGAATAATGCAGCAAATTCACAGTCCAAGGGAAAGGAGGATTATCAGGACAGGTTATTTTCTCTTCTTCCAAATCCATCTGCTCAATCTTCATATTTTGAACTGCACTGAGACATCCCAAGAACCAGAGATGCAGCAGAAAGCTACAATCAGAACTGTGTCTTGTCTTACCCTTCCTGCCTTGGGGTCATAGAATTTTTTGCATTGGAAAAGAACTCTGAGATCAAGTCCAGCCATTAACCCAGCACTCATATGTTCACCACTAAACCTTGTTCCCAAATGTGCCACATCCACACATTTTTGGAAAACTTCCAGGGAAGGTGATTTTATTTCAATTCCACCGCTTTCCTGGGCAGCCTGTTACAATGCCTTGGGAGAGACCTTGAGAGAAGGAAGAACAGTGCAAGGATGAGATACCATGGCACACCTGCAATGACTGACACAATACTGGGCCAGCACAGGGACTAGCACACAATTAGCAGAAGCTTAAGATGGAAAAGTATGAAGAAATAAGGGAGCAGGAGCCTGTTGGAGTCTGCAGGAAGGCTTGCTTCAGGGCAGTATATACTGTACTACTTCCACACAAAGGGCATAAAACCTTGATGGCTTCCCATCACTCAAGCTTTATCTCCCATTCATCTATCCAACTTTACTGACTTTACTGCACCTTTGAGTTCCACGAGTCCAGAGAGGCACACAGTTTTTTTCCAGGCTCTCTCAGTGCAGAGTCAGTTGTACCCTTCTGACTTGTTCCTAGCGAGGGGGCAGAACCCCAAATATTCCACACCCCCATCATACTCACACTTCTTACTTCTCCCCTGACTAAAAATGCCCAAGGACTTTTCAGTTAATTAATGTGTTTACTTGCCTCCTCCCTCTAGCTTTTCTCTGATGGGCATGTTATGACATATTATTATTACAGCATGATATGCTGTGATATGTAATATACACCTTGGTCTGTCAGGCCAAAGCCTGTATGACTCTAAAAACCCTGGAAATTTTTTAAATAAGCTATTAGAATCACTATCTTCATCGCAATTATCAATATTATAATGAGATTGTAACAAATTGATCAGCTCTCCTGTAGGTGAGGCAATCATAGAGGAGAAAATTGGGGGAAAAAAAAAGAAAAAGAAAAAAGCAAGAACAACCAAAAGCAAACAAAAAACCAGATTCACCAGCCTTTCATGAGAGCAAATAGCAAGGTATTTGGCATGCTGATTGACTCTCTATCAGTCTGTTTTCTGTGTGCCTTCCAAATCACTACAAATATTTGCCTCCTGCTAACAGGCAAACAGCAGGTCAATGCTGAAAAACACATTATGTTTGTTTTGAAGTCAAAATTGAATATCCTTTTTTTTTTTTTCTGGCTGCAAAAACTAGCAAAAGGGTTACAGAGGTCAAACAGCAATTATCACAGTACTTTTGGCAACTGAGATTGGAGGAAAGGTGTGGGGGGAGGTAGTTGATACTGATGCAAAGCTGGGTTGGTTCTGAATGCTAACACCATAAATAAGCACACCTTGATTTTGAGGAAATTTGAGTTATGCCAGACAGGCAGTTTCTGCCTCAAGAGCAGCTCAACACAGTCTATGCAGCTATCTCATTTATAAGCTAAATGGGAAGAAGGAGCAGTGGTACAGAAAAGCACAACACTCTTGGCATAGTTTGTTGAAAAATAAAAAATGAGAAAGAGGACCTTCACCCACCTGGGGAGGAAGCTTGCCAGCCCCTCCCCTCTCTCCTTCATTCCTTGAGCATGTTAATATTTTATCACTTCACTTTTACTGAGTGACCTGGCTCATATATTTTTGACACGCTAGAAATGAAACTTTCCTCAGTGCAAGGGGAACAGTTTCGGAGGCGTCTGCTAAGGCCAGGAAAGGAGCTTTAGTCTGTGATGGGGGAGGGATGATGGGGGGGTGAACAAAAACAGAGTGAATAATTCATGCAGCACATTCAGATGCCATGTGGATCCTGAACTAGCCTGAACACACTATTTGCTTTGCATTCATAATGTTTCATTAGCTACTGTAGAGATGAATGAGGCAAAGTCATTAAACTTAGCGTAATGTTGTTCTAATACCATTTTTTGGTTGTATTACTGTGCAAAGACAGTGACTGCAAAGGACTTTGGTTTCTTCCCTGAGAGTTTCATTTTAAAGTCACTCCAGACCTGGAGGAATAGTTACTGAGAGCAACTTCAGCCTCCCATCCTCCAGCTCATAAAATTTGATAAAACCAACTGAGATTTCAGTGCAGGTGAGTATGTGAGTCCTTGCAGAAGAGAGCTCAAGAAAAAGAAATCTTTTCAGTAAATGCTAAACAATGTTCTCTCAGTGCATGCCACAAGAGTTACATTCAGACTGAATCAAGTAAGAGAGCACAGTAGAGTACCATAACTGATGCCTAAAAAAGGGCTTTTTACTGAATAGTGCAATTCAGCTTAGATCGAGCAGCCAGGACCCCATTGTGCAAGTGTAGTGAGTGTGGCCATGAGGAGTTGAGCCCTCTCAGGTCCTAGTGGTTCGTGCTACTCAAACTGAAAACCTGGAAGGCAGATTTTGGCTGAAAAAAATTTCAGTCGAATTTTGGATAAAAATCTCCCCCCCCGTGTTGACTCACTCATCCTAGTTGAGACTACTTTTAATGGTGAACAATTTAATCTGGAGCATTTTTTGACCTTTACAAGGAATGTATTTGTAAATAACTGTGGGTTTTTAGCATTCCTGCAGAGCTTACCCCACGTCTGCTTAGCTGTTAGCAGATTGCTCAGGTTTTATATGACTGTTTTAACATTCAACTAACACAACACTCTTATCACAGGATCCCTTAGTCCTTGTTCTGTCTCACACTGCTTTGTCTTGTTTTAAAGAGATAAACCACACAGCTTTGCATGAGCTGTTCACTGGGGTGAATTAATGTTCGAGAAATCAGGTGCACTTGTTGAAGAGGTTCTCCAATTTTTGATGCTGTACAGTAAAATGGACAGGTGAGGCTTACACATTTGACAAAACACATCCAGGGCTTTTTCTCCAATGGGTTACACTTGGTATGATGATGGTTTTTACTTCCTTCCCATTCACTGAAGTGCAGAGGAGATTAATAAGGCTCTTGCTGTCTCTGAGGCAGTGAACCTGGTAGTTTAGCTCCAGTCATCGAAAATTATAACTGCAGTCACAGAGGTTGTGAGTTCAGGCTCTGTGGATGATTCAGCCCAGAGCAAGTTGTCATATGAGCCAACCTTGTAACCTGAGTGGGTTGTAAAGTGGACTGGAAGAGGGTCTGGTTATTTACTCTGTGCACAGTATGCCATTAAATAGGAAAGTTTCCTGAAATGTCATGCCACTTCCTGTGACTATTTTAGATTAACTGTGTAAAATTCATGGCAATTGTGCTCAAAAAATACAAACATAAAAACCCATGGTTTTCAAGAAGAGAAGTAGACAATTTGTCCAGATCCATGCTCAGCTCTGCTTCAACACTAAATGGCATAGCTCAAAAGTAGACCAAGGGTTTGGAGGTCACCGCCCTAATTCAGTTACAATTGTAAGAGAGGAATTCACTCCACTGAGCACACAAAGGGAAAACAGTTGTGTAGAGAGAAGGGAAGGATGGGCAAGACACACACAAAGGAAAGGTCCTGGCTTTTATAAAATCATAGAATGGGTTGGGCTGGAAGGGACCTTAAAGATGACCTTGTTCTAATCCCCCTGCCATGGGCAGGGACACCTCCCACTAGACCAGGATGCTCAAAGCCCCATCCAACCTGGCCTTGAACACTTCTAAGTATGGGGCATTCACAACTGTTCTTTTCTGTCATATATTTCATTCCCAGAAATCTCAAAGAGGTTAATAAAGGAAGAAAATACGATTCACCACATTTTAAAAGCAGATAAACTGAAGCTATAATTTCATATGAGGAAGTACTCCTGGTTGTCAGGGACAATCCCAGGGTGGTTATATATTCAGTGTTTACATGGATGATGGAGGAAGGTATATGGCAATGGCACCACCTCGGGGACACTGGAACAGAAATCCAGGTGGCCTGTGAGTCATAACAGGGACAGAGGCATGGCTTTTGGGGAGAAAGTGTAGGCAGAAATGGGTACCAAAGTGACCAAAGCTAATTCAGACCCATATAAACTAATTTCGTTTTTTATATGAACATTTGGGTGTTTTCTCACTGAACCCTTACAATTAAGAGCATAGTTTTGTTACAAAGGCAGTCTCAAGGGTACTGCTGCCCACTGACACCAGCTGCACGCCAGCTTTGTGGCCACCCTACCAACATTTATATCTGCTGACAATCTGCCTCAAAAAACTGTCATTGATTCTACTCCTGAATTTCATTGCATTTATGTATACTTCAAGGAATTGCTTAGACAGAAGTGCAGTCTGTCACGTTAACTTCAGCCCCTGCCATCTCCCATCCAAAGTCAATAGCAAATTTCTATAAATTTCAAATAGAAATTAGAACTATGCTCAAGTAACAGACATCTGCTTTGGGATGGCATAAACAGTGTATTCAGCTCTGTTAGACCTGTTAGGGAAAAAGAAAAACCAAACCAATACAGGAGGAGGAAGTCGTGTTGAATCTGAAGCAATTGACCTGTGTTTTCACGTGCTTGAGTGGCTCATGTGCTGAAGCAAGAGGCAGTGGAGCTGTTTTGGAAACAGTAGATTTGTTTTCCCAATTTTGCATTTGCAATCAGAAGAGGAATCTTAATGGAAACGACGTACCAGGGGTAACCATACTTTATTTACACTTGGAAATGGAAAACAGTGATGCTTGTCAAGTGCCCCTTCAAACGACCATGCCCTCCAAAATGTGGAGTTGATTTTATGTATGGTAGAATGTTCACTGGAAGGATTTATGTGGCATGTGAGAAGATAGAACAATGGGTAAATGGAAAAAATGCAAAACAAAAACAGTGTAGAAATTTTATGGGCATAGTCTGTTGCCTGCTCTTTGATATCTGGGGCTCTTTCCAGGAAGATTATTTGACTGCTTGAGTATTCTTAAATGTCTGAATTTTCATTTGCTGTTATTGTTATGAACCCTGCAGAAGGAACAACTCCATTTCATCCCAGATAGCTTGGCTGATATTGGGCTTTGTAGGTTTAGAATTTGATCAGGGATTGTGAACTCCATGGAAATTGCAGGAGGGGTCAAATATAATCATATACATTCATAGATGTATGCATGTATATGTATGTTTATACTGTTCTCAATGTTCTGTGATTCAATATTCACCTTTCTTCTGGCATATTCACTCCATGTGGGTAAAATAAATAAAACTAGTTTCAAAATCTGGTCTCTGAAAACATCTGTGATTATCCATACAGCAACAGATCTTAAATCTCTTGACCATGGACAAACTGTTCAGCCATTCTCCTGAGAGATGTCTTCCTGCCTCACAGATCTTCCTTATTGTCCCACATCTCTTGGAAAACTCTTTCTTTCTGACTGTGTCTGGGATTGCTGTATCAGAGACTAAAAGCCATGCAATTCTCCTTTTCCTTCCCAAAGCAGCAGGTTCTTCCTTAGCTCAGGTGAGCACTGACTACAGCAATGACTACAGAGAAAAGCTGTACTGGCTCTTGCTTTAAACCATAGCGATGCACTAACACTGCAGATCCAACAAAATCAGAAAATCTGAGATTGTGCTTCCCATAACTGAGCAATTCAGGGAAGTCTTTAAGTAACAGGAGAGGTTTAAGAGAAAACCCCAGTTTAGTAAGAAGATATCTCATTTGCACACAGCTTGGCTGAGATTAGAATGATTCTAATCACTAATGCTGATACTTGACAAATTTTAGAACTTTTACTTCAGTAATCATACTTTGACATTGTGAAAGCTCTGAGAGAAGTCTTTTCCCAACAAGGTGTTTAGTAAAGCTCTCATCAGCTTCACCAAGTGAGATCATTAGTTCTGATTTCCATGATGCATCCACCTACTCCAGCCCCTCCTTTCAAGCAGTGGCCAATAGATGCCTCCTGGAAAACATAAAACAAGATGACTGTATCATGATCCTCTTCCCAAAATGCTCTCATAACCTTCAGGAAATTGTGGTTGAGAGATTTCCTGTGCCAGAGGTATATTTCTGCATTTAATAGCTCTCCATGGGCTTGTCAGCATAGCCATAGTTTACCCACTGACTCCCCAGAAGACTTAGAATATATTCTCACATGGGTATTTTGAGACATAACCACTCAGTACAGTCAATTGACTGTAATAATAAGTTAACGCCCTTCAGGGACTGTACTTTCTACTACCAACAAAACAAGAAAAGGAATCAAATATTGCCTGTATTTGATCACATCAGTCACCCATGGGTTCTCTGTGTTGTTCTCAGCAGCAGGAATGCCAATCAGGTGGGTTATCTGGCTGGTTTCCCAAAAGGCCTGTCCAGTTCTGCTGTGGTCTCTGTCCCTGTCAAGGCTGTGACAAATTACACTGCACAAGCACCATGGTGTTTGGCCAAGCAAGGTGTTTCTTAGATGGGGACTGTGAGACAGACACATAGTCAGACTCACCCAGAGGAAAGCAATGCAAATGTCCTGGCTTTGTCCTCTAGCCAGTGCGGGCTGGAATGAGGTGAGAGTACCAAAGCGTCGTTTTGGGAAGGGGCGTTTTAATCTCTCTGAATCAGTATTTAACTAATTTAGTAACTGAGTAGGGGTGGAATTTTAAACAAATCATACATAAAGTTAGTTTTTAAAGTCGACCACAAGGTCTGAAAGAAAGTCGTATGTTCATGAGGCAACACAAAATCAGCATTAGCAAATAAGTAGTGACAATTAGGAAGTGTAGGGGGTAAGTCATGCAAAAGTGAGTTCAAGAAAAATAAGGTATTGATGATTCTCTGTTGACATTTACCAGCACTTCAATTTCTCTCCAACATCTGTTTCCAAGTGAGACATCATTTCAAAGCCATTCAGAGTAGATGAAATATTTAGCTATTATAGGACTTGTTTTTCTTACTCTTCAGTGATAGTTTTCATCCATTGAGATTTGCCTATCTATACTCTTTTTATTCATTAGTGAGAGGTATCTGAATTACTGCGAGGATATTCACTGAGGATTTAACAAGATAATTTATTTGTGCTATATATTGACCTGACAGTTATTCAAAGAGTCAGACAAGCTTTCTGAGGGATAAGAGAAGCAGACTTTGTCCAGTCTTTCTATGTCTGTCTTACAGCACTCCTTTTAGAGAGCTACTCATGCCACCAAAGATGCAGATCCTTAGATAACCCTGGTCTTACACCTAAAGAGATGAAAAAGAGAAGGTTCTTGAATAAAGATCAACATAGCCAGGGGGAACCCTATAATTCACCCAGATCAGCTTTCTTCTTCTTTGATTCCAAGTTCTGTTATTTTAGGAAGTTGGGGGTGTAAGTCTTTTTTCCTCTGGTATTTTAATATAATTCTGTGATACTTCTTCAACAAAAGTATGCCATATCTATCTGCTAAAGAATTTTCATCCACTTAACTTCTGTAATTCACATACTTTTTCTCATATTTGAATGATATGCAATATAGAGTTGTATTCATTATAATTTTCATAGCAGTAATGAGCATGTTCTGAATGAAAAAGGGATTGCAAGCTTTTTTAAAAAACAGATGTAGTCATATGCTTTAAGAAAAACTTGGTTTCTTTAGTCCAACTCAAAATTAGAAACAAAGAAAACAGTATATTTTATCTTCTTTTTGAGATTTTGGAGTTTCAATGAAACAGAAAATTCGGAGTGAAGCACAAAGAACAGGATGAACAGTTCAATAGCAATCTGGAATTTTAATTTTACTTGTGTCTAAACAAATATAAAACCATTTTAATTAGTTTGGATTGAAATGTTCCTCTACTAGAATAATTTTTGCCTTGCAGAGAGATCTATCCATGACTCCTATCTTTGTTTAGCAAATATATCTTCCTTTTTATGCTTGTACTTTAGACTGTGCAAAAAAACTCAAGGGCTGAGGGCTAGCCATAAACCCAACCAAAATATCCAGGTCAGCAGTTTATCAGGATGGTTTTGGAACCATGGTCACAGCCTCCACTTTTTGGCTTGCAGCGTGGCAGCAGAGCTATCTGCAGCTCCGGGAGGGATTTGTGCACACAGGTGACAGCAACTGCTGCTCACTTTCTGGCTGGCATAGGAACATCAAATCCAACTCTGCTCCTTGCAGCTACACCCAAGTACCCTCCATCTGCTCTGCTTTCTCTGCACAGCATCCCTGTCTGAGCCAGCATTTGGATCGCCCTCCTCAGGGTAGCAAGTGTCAGCTCTAGAGCCTGAGAAGCCTTGAGCTGATGGTGTTGAATCCTGCTCACTGCTGGAATTGCACTGCAGATCCTGGGCATTAATTGTACTTTTGACAAACATTTAGATGCTGTTATCTATTTTCATCAGGCTACCAGATGAAATATTTTCTCTTCCATTTAGCAGCCTAAATAAGTGCACTTACCATGAATACCCACATATGCAACTACAAGTCACCTACCTGTTAATTCTTGTGAAATACACACAGCAGGAACTACACAGCTGCACACTCAGCTCCCCAGGCAAAGCTTCAAGGTCCCCATCCTGTGACACAAAGAGAGTGTCATACTCTTCCATGAGAACCCCAGCTAAGCAAATACCAATATCTCAAGTAGAAAACACTGCAATTACCAAGCCTACACTCCTCCCAGCCAGCTGAAAAAGCTCTGTTAGAAAAATTACATCAGTCACTTCACAGCCTAAAATTGTAAGGATCAATGTGTAATTGATCAGTGTGTTCAGTAATAAACTTGTAGCATTTTTGCCAATTGTCCTTTTCCATTCACCCTCCCACCCCATATGTTGACTTCTGCTAACTAATCATATCAAACCAAGGTCAGACAGATTCATTTTCAAATAGCAAAGGAAAACATGAAACAAAAATCAAAAAGGTGTTATCAAGAAATTGCTTTCTCAAAACCCCATGCTTTTTGGCCTTCAGAGAAGCTTATTTTACTTGCTGTTCTTCTGTGGCATGTGACACATTGATCTTCAAAAGATGAAAATGGGCAATAATACTTTAGAGGTTAGTCACTTTAGGAGCTTGGAGACTAATTTTCTTTTAACTGCTCAGGAAAAGCTGATCTGATCAAACAGATGAATTTTGAGAACACGCAAATAAACAGAAACATTAGTAAAGGTCTCTCGTTTGCAATATGTGTGTCTATAATACAATGTGGGTAATGAATAGTGAGGACTAAAAAAATAATATTGGGGGGTATTTGGCCTTTCACACAAAGATATTTTCAGAAAGTTTATTCTGAGGTAATACAAGAAAAGTTCAGAGACTATCCAGTATCCTTAGGATATATATCTCTAAGAAACAAAATTTGACCCATGGAAACAAGATCTGAGGCATAAAGTTGTCTCTTAGATCCTTTTCATCTGATGCTTTTTAGTCTGAGGCTTTGGTCTTCTTACCAACAAACTTTGCTTTCTGCTCATGTCTCTCTCTCCAGCAGCCAAGGGTGTTTTATAGGCAGTTACTATAAGAGGGAATCTAATTCTGCAACTTTATCTTGGCATTTGAATATGAAAAGACAACTGTTGCCAGCTTTTCCAGGTCTTATTTTGTCCCAGTAGAATGAAATTTACCCATTTGGAACTTCTCTTTAGGTTAAGTAGCTAACAATTATTTTGACATTTTAAAAAGTAGAAAAGACCTGGCTTATTAAATAATTGCAAATACTCCTGCTGACTTCAATAATCTTTGAATCAAGCTGTAATTGTGGCTAGAGATTAAAAGCCTGATCGTATCTAGTTGGAAGTAGATGAAATTTCCTGCAGTGCAGAGTGAAGATTCTTCATTTCTACATTTGAAAAGATGTTCAAACATGAACACTTCAAATAAGACATTTTTAAAAATGCAATGGATAAGGAAGAAAAATACATACTGTCAATCCACATTGCTCTGTGGAAAAGAGGTCTTGTCACACAAAACCTAATTTGTACTTTGTCAAGAATGCATAACTGGATGATAAAGGTACCTCTCAAGATGTAATATTCTTGGAATGAGGTATTGGTACAGCTGATCCTGTCTGGGGGTGTGGGAAAGAATTGACCATCCCTTTATTTCCCCCAGTTGTACTTTCTGTTAATCCATGATGTTACTCTTTAAGTGTTTGAAATCGAATTGTCTCAGTTTGATTAAACATCAGAACCTATGAAGAATACAGTGTATGGACAAAGAAGTGACTGGAAGAGCCTAAAAGAGATTTGTAAGTGGGAAATCATTAGCAGAAAGGGGTGGTTCCTTGGCAGATTTTCTGTGGGTGATTGTGCCTGGGGGTTATGCTGTTGTATATGTTTAATCAAACAGTATGGGGGAAACAATTTTTAAAAAAATTTTTAAAGTCTTTTTAAGGTATGGACAAAGCCTGGTGTTCTGTTAACTAAAGATAAGGGCAAGATTACAATGCACAAGGATCTAGCATCATTTGGTTATCATCTGGCCTATTCAAATCACTTCAAAACACTCTTCCACAAAATGGTATATTATGATATCATGGAAAACAGGGATCCCAAAGAAGGATGTAGGAGTCATATTCTGGAAAAAAAAGTTAGTGTAACTACTCAAGAACATGAGAAGTCGCTTTAAAAATTTTACTTTTGAACTATGTGGTTATAGCTGAAGCTGATGTAGAGAGAAGTAAAAAACCTTCACTTGAAATCCAGTTCTCATTTTCTATTATTCTTGGCTTACCTAAACAGCACAATAAGGCCAGAAAGCAGTGAATGAATCAGGACACGAAAGCTCAATTTTTGCAGTATGGTGAGTTAAATCCTGCGATACAATTTATACAGACAGCAGATCTATTTTGTGCAAATTAAAGTTATCCTGACCTGTAGAAGATCCAGATCACATAGAAAAACACTTTACAGACATATAACCTTGAGTCTCAGAAGCAGCTAGAAGGTCCTGCCTAGAGGGACTGTCTCAGAGCAGTATTTTCTGCAGTCACAATGTGGAAAACAGTGTGCAGTACAAGTCTGCTTAATCTGGAAAAGTTATCAAACCAGGGATAGTCTAGTGGTAAATAAGTAAAAATATTTGCTTAAGTGGTGGAGGTCACTAATTATCTAATTAACTTTGTAGAGCCATGGTGTCCTCTTTACCTCTTGAGGACTCCAGATCAAATTATGAGCCTGACAGTAATTTATTGGGCAATGCTGAAACCTCTGGCATGTCTCTGAGTGGGAGAGTTGGCTAGAACACCATTATGTCCATAAAAATATGGAAATCATAGAATTCTTCTAAGCACCAGTTCCCAGCATGGACTCACTCATATTTCACAGCCTGACCCATTCAAGTCAGGAGGATCAGGGCACGGTGAGCTCGGAGCACACCACGCCACGGTGCGTGATAATGATTTCCAGTTGTCAGCTCATGAAGAATTTGATCTTCCTGTAAATTGCTGAGTTACGCAAAGCACTTGGACACATGGATGCAGCTGTACATATGGATGAAAAATGTTAATTTTTTTGAGCTATCATCAAAAAAATCTCAAAATTTTGCAAAGCCAAGAAAATCCAAGTTTGGATTCAAGCGAGGGGAAAGTGAGTATCTCTTTCTCCCTCCTGTAAAAGAAAAGTAACCAAATGTAAGATAAGGAAACCAAACATCCCACACAAAAAAATGCTAAGCTAACCTGTTTATCACTTCTGGGCTTGTTTTAAAGGAAAGGAAGTAAATAACTTTCTCATTAAATTAGAGAAACTATGAACAGAATTTTTCAACTATCAGAAGAAAATAGCAATAAAGCCAAACAATTATAAGAGTGGGGGGCTTTGTTCTCTCCATCTGTGCTTATGTATGTCTAAAGGAAGGCACACATACACAGTTTTTATACAAGCAATGTATTCATATTCAAGACAGCTCTTCCCAGGGCCTGCATGGATGTTCCTGTGAAGTTCCAGAGGCTCTAGGATGTGTTCAGGAGAAACTATTCTTCACACATAAAAATTCAGGTGCTATCACTCCTATGCTTGCGAGCAGTGTGGCCTTTTAGTAGCAATGTTAAACACAATACAGACAGGTACATTGCTTCTGCTATGAAAGAGAGCTTTATTTCATCTGGAAGCTTTTGGCTAATGGCTACGCTCACTGACAATCATTCTTTCACATTTGTGATATGTTACAGCAGGCAGAAGATAGATAGACACCTTCAGATAGAAGGCACCTCAACCAAAGTTTGCATGTATTTGGCTTCATCCAGTGGCCTTAAATATCTGTGAGGCTTTTTCATTTCAGCTGCAGATGCCATGGCAAGATAAATCCAGCTATGTTCATTCCTTTAATAGGAATGGTATTTTACCATGCTGTGGTACCTCCTCTCATGTTGCCTCACATGTGCTGAGAAATCCAACAGATTCCACAGCAGTTTTGTAATTTGTCTCCTGAAAATGTCATCTAGAAGTTGTGGGATCAGTCGTGCTTAAAATGAAAAGCATGCTCAACAGCATGGAAGAGCTAGAAGCTAAAACTTCTTTTTTATGGCTTGACCCTAAAAAATCCTGACCTCCTGCACGTGTCCATTTTTGACTGAAAAATAAGTAGCCAGTTGTGATAAAGCCCAGGGTTCTGAAAGAACAAGTGTGTTGGCAGGAACATCTGTGGAAACTAGTTTATTTAGGAAAAGAGAAACATTTGTCAAGAGGGAATCTTAAATCTGTTGTCCTCATAATCCGGATTGTATTTAATCAAATAATCAGTAGCTACATACTAGTATACTACTAAATAATTAGTAGATACATACATAGTATAACTTAGGACCAGAGCAATGAATTTTCTTTCCACAATACTCTAACAGTTGTTATAAAGGGATATATTGAGTAGAAATTATTTACATGAATAAATCTGAGAAATCAGCAAACATCTTAAGGATGTAAAAAAAAAAAAAAATGCTGTGATCAGTACAGATACTTTAGTCATTATTAGAGGTTATTCAGCCTCCAAAGATTAATTTGTTCTTATTGCTCTGGATGGTACAAATATTACTTCTGGAAAATTAATTTGTTTCTTAGTCTTCATTTGATAGACTCTGGTAGTGATGGAAGATACCTGAGATCTTGCAGATCTGCAGGGAGCTTTTATTGTCACAGTCACAAAATTTGATCTCCTTTGGGTAGAATTAATTCCTGAATTTAGAAACTGCACAGTGAGGGAAGGCTCAAACATAACTGGCATGTTGTGCCTATAACATGGACAGCCAGATTTGTAATAAACAGTTAACTGAAATATCCATTGAAAAATGTCCCCTGGTTTGGCTTAGCTTGAGCTTGAGGTATAACAAACAAGCTCCCTAAGTTACCATGTTTGCCACAGCTTCCCATCACTAATTCTCATATGGCTGAACAGAAGGCAGGACAATTGGCTCAACCAGTACAAAGACACAACATGCTGATTTATGCATCGAAAGTGAGGGAAAAACGCAGTTCACACACACTGTTGCAGAGCTCTTCTGGATATCAGCACTGCCATACACAGCAGCAGCCTGTGCAGGAGGAATTTTCCTCAAACCTACACTCCCTCTGGACCCCATGATTTTAGGGCTCTGTCAAGAGAGTCTTGGTATGAACAGCTCTGATTTTTCATCCAGGTAGAGAGAGAGGGATAAATTAGCCTGGATGGGATGCTCTCACTTTTCACAAACCTGACATGTCTCCTGGTCAGAGAAGGGAGCCCTGACAAAACCTCTGAGCTCCAAAATGGGCCTGGCAATGATTTGTGATGGATTAGGGCAAAATTGAGAATGGTCAACACTTGGTCTCCTGGGTGAGCTGCCACCTGCTTCTTCAACTAATTGTGCCTTGGCATCTGGGCTGCTCATCCTCAAGATGTTGTTGTAACTCTGAGCATTGTCCCAAGTGAAGGCCTGGGACTAAATGAACTTGGGCTACAAAATTAAAAGGTGCAGAAATAGTTCTTTGTTCCTCACAGACCTCTTGTTCCTTGCTCTTCCTTTATTCCCACTGGCTCTACCCTGTTTTGCCTTCCTGTGAAGGACAGAAAGAATTGGCAGCTTTTACCTCCAGCTCTTTTCCTCTGCATGAAAGCCATGCTGGGGCTGTCTCAAAGCCTCGACTTCATTTTGTTTCTTTTTCCAGTCTTTTCCCATATTGCCTGTAGATTCTTGCATGCACAGAGATGTGGCATCCTCTGCAAGGAGTTCTGCACCACATCACTGAATTGTTCCACACCTGCCAACTCTCCTCCAATTTTCACCTTCTCTTCCCACACCTCCTTAGTGGACCATACCCAACAAATGGCTGCTGCTTACATCTCTGTGACTGCAGCCATTGTTCAAGATGTGCTCAGTGGTGGGGTACAGCAAAGTCTGCTTTAATTAACAAACACAAACAAGGGCTATGTTGCCGTGTGAAGATGTGCAAAACCAAGTTAGACCCAAGAAAACAACCAATTTTTTTGCCAAAAACCTTATGTGAACTGCCAAGAATTGTGGAGCATTGAAACTTTACTGCCTCTCCTTCTCTGTGAGGAACATTGGCTTTGACCTGCTTTTTTCAGTATAAACATAATTCTATGTGTGTGTGATTAAAATGCACAACAAAAAGAATTGCTTCACTGCCCATTGTCCCTTGCTGGGAAAGAACAAATTGAACAATCCAATGGCATATGTTAGTCACACTGCTTCATGCACTGCTGGAATGTTTTCAGATACTCTGGTGCCATCAATTAGGATCTCTGTAGAAATGATTTTTTTTGGACAGAACTGTGACATCTGAAATTAAGTATGAATTACATCAAGCCAAGCTAATCTGACAGCCATTAGAATAAACATGTACCAGCCTTCCCCAAATGTGTGTGTTTTGTGGAATGCTTTCATCTGGCTAAACTGCAGGTGATGGCTAAGGTATGCTGTGATTTTTGATAGTAGTGCTATTCATATTATCTGAGTGCCCATAATTTTGAAGCGACTTTTTTAGAGATAATGCACACTCTCCTCTCATACAAATGTCCCATATAATACTCTTAAGTGGTCTTGCTGAAATTGGGCTGAGTGCTGGCAACTGACAAGATCGAATAGAAGTGTCTGAGACTGGTCAAAATCTGCAAGCAGCTTTGTGAGGGAAAAAAAAATCCAATTTCAAAGTTCTTTCCCTTTTGAAGTATTTGTACCTTGTTCACTTATAAAATTAATTTTCCATTATTATTGCATTCATGAATGCTTTACATAATGGTTAAAGGTCATAATCCAACAATGCCAATAGTATCAAATGGAGTATTTAATTAAAAAGTTTTCTTTTATTTCTTTCTTGTCAGATGTCATTTCTACATTTTGACAGAAAAAACAAACAACAACAGAAAAAAGAAAAAAATCCATCCTCTCACTTCAAAACTCTCCAGTCAGCATTATGACATCTTGAAAATCTCTCATACATTTCAGGGGAGTTAGAACCAGGACCACCATTTTTGCAGTTGATTTCCTCAATATGCCAGAGTTAAACAATTGCGATCCTTTCCCAAACCAGAAGGTGGCAAGCACTCTTAAAGTATGAGCTGGATCGAAACAGGACAGGCTCCCTTCCAAAAAAACCTCAGCCACCATTGTCCTCAACTCAGCCATGGGTTTCCCAGCCAGAAATTTGTGTTTTACAGCATCCACTAAATCACAGCAGGACAGGGCTAAAAAAGAAAGAGTGGAAGAGATTCAAACATATCTTCTATTGTAATTTAGGCAGAGAACTCTGAGACTAAAGTAGAAAATAATTGCCTAGGAAAATAAAATTGACCAGAAAAAAAGAAATTTCCACCCCACAGCAGGCCTGGCAAAGTAAAGGCTCCAAAGAGGTTGGGCTGGCTGCCAAGTGTGGCCAAAGAGGAGCCAGGGAGCACCTGGACCTAAATCTGCCCCGCATCCTGTACACAAATGTAGATTAAGCTTACAAAATACAAAATAATGCTTTGCATGGATTTTCCCAGAAAGAAACTAGGCCCAAACCTTATTTAATGATTTTCACTGTTTTTCAGCAAAAGCTTCATGCTTTTTCTGCTAATCTGTCAGTCTTAGAAAATGGAGCAATTTGTGTGTGAAAACAACAATAGCGGAAAGCTAATGTGTTCTGGGGTGCTGAGTTGGAGGCGTTGGTAGGAAATTGCCTCCCCTGCACGCTCTTCTCAGGCACTTTAGTTAAATTTCAGTTTGTAACTTAGCTGGGGGAAGAGGTCATCCAGGGCATACTAGAGAGGAATGCCTGCATGGTGAATTAAAACACCTAGATAAGTCTGTTATACAAGGAAACCAATACACTCTCCATTTCAGTATTGCTTACGTCATTACTTAATTTTAGCACTTGGCCTAAAGACTTCATATCAGTCGGATTATTTTCCTGACAGCCTTTTCTTTTAAAACATAATATTTAATGAATTGGTGGATAAGAAAGCTTTTAAATAAAGGACATAATTTCTGAGCTTCTATCTCAAATCCTGAAGGCCTCAAAGTACAAGGAAGCAACAAAGCCTCAAGATGCCCATGAGAGCTGACAGGAGCTGATGACTTGAAAGCAGTGAGGATACAATCCTCTCTGACGTTAATCCTGAGCTAGGAGCAAGAGACAGCTCCTGATGATGTTCCTGTCTTTGATTATACATTGCCACAGCACAGGTGGCTGCAGTGGTGAGGAAGTAAATCCATCCATACCACCCTATGACAGGTACTTGGTGTAAAGGTGATCTCTGCCTCTCCCACTTCCCCATGAAACCATGAGCTAAAAAAAGGTAACAGGAGATGTCAGAGAGCAGGGAAGACAATACCTCTATCCTCCAGCAGTTCCTCTACCCTAAGCTTTCCCTTTATCTTGACCACATTAAATAGTGGGGGAAAAGTGTTGTTTGGGCTTTTTCAAAGGTAGTACAGTAAAGATACAAAATCAATCCTAGGAGATTAAATGTATTTGAGAAAGGACAGTAATTCCACATGCATTCAAGCAGTAATCAGAACTCACACAGAAACCCGTGTGGTATTTGGCATGTCTAGGGAAGGCCCATTTTGTACCTCTAACCACCAAACATGTCCAGAAACAAAAGCTGCCCCGTCTCACCTGCATGTTTTACACGAAGGGCCCCACTGCAATTGGCTGCATAGCCTTGGGCACCTTCTGCTCACAGCTCTGCCATGGAGACTGGCTTTGCCCTGGAGCAGAATAATGGCAGCATATTTCACCCCTCATCCCCAGTTACCTTGCCCCAAGCTGCAAGCCCAGTGCCCTTTCCACTTGAGACCCCGAGCTCTGCAGAGAAAAGCCCTGTGTTTACTGAGCCACTCTGACAAGTCCATGGTCCTGCTGCTCCCTGCAAAATTCACACTGACCTACTGAACTGGTAACAAATCCACTGGCAGCAGAAGGAATGGGTTGGGAAAACATCTGAGATAATGCCAAGGCATAAAGGACAATCACAGAGGAAAGCTGATGCACAGAGAAGTTTGAGGCAAATAGGTTTTAATTAGAGTAGCATTCAGCCCATTGGATATTTGCTGAATACTAAGCCAGATATAACAAGGCATTTCCTTGCCAACCATCACATACATTAAAGATTGCACAGAATGAAGAAAGATCCTGAGGGAATCCTAAGCAGAAGGGACCTAAATCAGAGTTTAAAAGGTCAACTGTATCTTTTACCCTTCTTACAAGTATCCACCAGCGCAGAAAAATGTTATTGTCCAGTCACTGCAGTTTCCGCTTGCTTCTGCCAGCTCATCTTGTTATTCCATTTTTAATAGGGGTCACTGCAAAATAGCACACCTGAGTAAGTGCTGCTTTCTGAGTGGGACTAAAAGTAAGGACCAGAAAAAACAGCAAGGAGCTGTTTAAATTAGACCTGTACGTGACCGTTTATGCAAACATGAGGATGAAGCTGAAAGGTGAAATTGCAATGATTTCCTAATGGCTTTAGGGAAAGATATCCATCCTGCTCCTTTACACCTACAAAAAATGGACTAATACTCAGTGCCTGGTCCTTTTATTTTGGAAGTATTTCTTTTGTTACACAGCTCAGCACTCTGTGGGTACCAGACAAAGCAACACCTGGCCAAGCAAAGGACACTAACTTTTCCTTTGGAAGGAATGGTAAGGCAATGGCAATGCACTGGAGGACTTGTCCATGTTGTGGAGAGCTTGCTGTCTAGAAGAACAAAGCAGAACTGTACATCCAATACCAGATTTGAGTAACCTAGGCAAACCCTCTCAGATGAATAGAAATTTCACCTAAAAATGGTTTTCCTGAGCAACTGGAGGTGTTTGACTGAATGTGTCATATAGCATATTTTGGGGGTGAGGAAGAGGCAGGAAAGAACTGGCAGGGACATAATAACATCTTATGTCAACTTGCTCAAACTGGAACTTTTCTGGTTTATTTCTTTGGCATCTAAATAGAATTTTACCCCATGAAAAATTAAGCTAGATTTTTATATTAAAATAACTGCTAAAAAATGTGAAAACAGAGTAAATTCACCCAGATTAAAAATGCATATATGCACTTTTTAACTCCTTTGCTCCATTTCTCTAAATTCTCCCAGATCAGCACAAACAAATTCCTCCCCACGTTCTGCAGTTCATTCTTTGCAAGATCTCTACTTGTTTAGCCCAGTGTTTATGCTTAAAGATATATCTGACTCTTTTTCCAACTGTTAGTATCATGTAATCTTAATACCTTCAGGCATCTTGCACCTTAGATTTTTCAAAGAATAAGGAAATATCTGTAGTTAGTTTATGATGTCAAAACCAGTCTATCTAGACCTCTCTGAAAGCTGACTATATTCTATTCTGGACTATTGTCTTCCATTGAAAACCATAAATTTTGTTTTGATATTTTCAAGTAAGAGACTGCAAAGTAAAAGAAAGGGGAGAGGAGTATAAACCTTAATGTGCATAAAAATGTGGCAGGGAGTGAACACGAGGGAATTTCACACCCAGATGGCCTCTCCTCCTCTGCAGTCCAGGCTGAAACCGCCCCTGTGACTTCTGTCTTTGGCAGCTGTTCAGTGGATTGCAGCTGAAGATGCTCTTGTGAACCTGGGGGAATCAAACCTGCCAAGTTTCTCGTAGCTCTGCTTGATCCAGTCTCATCTTTATTTAATGCCCTGTTTCCCCCGTCTGCAGCTTGGTGCAGCTCTCCTCTAATTGTCATTAAGATCTGCAGGCAAGAAGCATCGTGTACTCAGGAGAAGAGCAAACCTCTCCAGCTCCCTGCCACCCTGGTGAGAGGTGAGATTCAGGCTGGAAAGAAGTCACAAGCAGACAGTCAGAAGTGGCCTGAGATTCTGCTGAGAAGGGAAGGACTGCAGCAGAGGAGGCAGTTGCTGTTCATTTCTAGTTCTTGCCCCAAGAGAAGGCACAATTCAATCACGGCACTGAGAAGTCAATGAGAACTACTGACTTTCCAAAACCCAATGAAATCCTGAGGTACAAGACATCATCTGTCTGTCAGGGGGGTTTTCAGAACAAAGATGCCCAAAGCCATGGTCTCTCCAGACTCTGGGCCCAAGCATTCCCCTCACCAGCCCATCTCTGTTTGGAAAACTTGTGCAATCTTCCATTGTAATACCAGCTTACCACTGGAATTGGTGTTCAGGCAGTATCAATAATGCATCGAGTTCTCATTAATTTTTGGGTGAAATGTGCACGCTTCTGGCTCCACTAAGAAAACGGCTGCTTTTTCCCCATTCTATTGATGTCCCTATTTGTCACCACATTCTCAAGCATGACCCTGGAAGCTGGACTTCATTACAGAAACAATCCCCAGTCCAGGGGGAAATTAAGAAAAAAAAGGATTTATTTCCTTTTTCAACAGCAAACAAGCAAACAACAACAAAATGCATCTTGGCAACATAATTGAAACTCATCACTTTTAATGAAAGTTAAAATGATTGTATTCTAAGCAAGTTAATTACATCACTGTATTATTGTTGCCTGACAGATTAATTTCATTTGTACTCAGTAAGGAGGTAACCCACACTAGAAGACCATTGCAAAGTTTTTCATTGATTTTTAATGGGCTTTGAGTTGGGTCTTTGGCCAATTTTGCCTTTATGCCTTTGTAGTGCTGAGGGATGAAACAACACAGAGGTTAGTCCAGTGCTTGGTGCATTTTTTTCAGGAGGAAAATGATTTGCAGTGGTCGGTATTAATGCTGCAAAATGAACAAATTCCTCTCCTGACAAGTCCAAAATGCAATTTTAATAGTAAGAGGTGTGATAATGACTTTCTGAAATGAGTTTTTATAGGAAAAAGTGGTTTTCCTTCTTGCTTAAAACACTATTTTAATACTCTCATTTGCAAAAAGTCATTTTTACACTAATTTTTCCACTTAAAAATCATTATAAAATTTTTGACAGAATAGTTAAGAGAAGAACCTGCACAGCTAAGTGCTGCTTTTCAATTTTAAAGTAGCATTCCCTCCACTGGTGTTACGTAAAAGTGATGATGTTACTTTCAAAAGAAAGCATTTTGTCCATCAATTTCTGACTATTTTTCAGCATTTTACCTGTTAGGGAATTGTTCTACAATTAAAAAAATGAGAAAAATTTTCACATATTCATTTTCTTTCCCCAAGGGAAAAATAAACCCCTACTTTCTACAGGAAAGGTTGGAATGGAGATCTTTTTTTCTGAAATCTTTTTTGGGAAATTTTTTCCTCTCTGCTGGGTATTAGATGCAAACTTTTTCGTCTTCTTCATGAGGTGTTGAATCAAACCTCTTCCAATTGGATAATGTGGCCAGTGTATTTGCTGGCTGTCATGTTTCATGGTCCACATGATGGTTGTAATCTAAGGTGTAGTCTTGAGTCAGCCAGCTCCATCTGCACCCTTCTGGACATATTTTCAGTTCTTCAGCTGTTCAGCAAGACCTGAGAGGCTTTCAGAGTAAATCAGTGGTGTTTAATCCAATGGGTTTTTACACAAGATTTGGTTTGAGTCATAGCTGAGACCTGTACATCCAGAGAACATGGTCTATAAAAGTATGTAAAGTAGGAATGAACTCCAGAGAGAGAATGACCCATACAGTGAGATGGGATTTGTGTGAAGAAGAGCTGCTCTTGGATGTTCAAAACAGTAAAAGTGCACTTTAATGTCCACTGTGGGCTTCTTTATTACTCAGGTATGGGAATTTTTCTGACCATCCTTCCTTTTCATGGCAAGTGTAAAAAGCAGAAAGTTTCCTGTTTGTCCTCATGTAGCTGCTGAACACGTAAAAAAGTAAAATTCTGCAGTTCCTGTAACAATGGGCAATGGCTCATAGAACTGAACCTCTGATGTAAACCCCTCCAGCCTCAAAAGCATCTGTGTGACTCTTTGAAAGTTTAGAAAAATCAAATATCACACAGCTTAAATGTTTACTGACTGTAAGATACACAGGCTCAACAAGATTTAAAGTTCTCTGTACTGCTATAAAAAGTTTTGTCTTATTGTTTCTATTCTAACTTTCTATTCCACCTCTCTGTCCTGCTCTGGCAGGCAGCTCAGTGGGGCTCACTCCTTGTCCCAGAAGAGGCTGCAACTCAGTGACAGGTATTTAAGTGCAAAATACATAGCTACAAGGGATATCTTCTTACTGGAGTTTCAAATCCATTCATTCCACACTTTAGCTTGATATTTTTATCAAGCGTTGAATCCGCTTATTGTTCCAAGGTGTTAGCTCAGAGACAGAGGAGTATCTGCGCTCTTGTGCTGGATCTGCTGGAAGAGAAGTGAATAGGTGCTTCAGGAGGGTGAGAAACTCAAAGGCAAACTAGTCTGTAAAATGACAAACAACAAAAACGCCCTGGAGATTGTAAAAGACATCTGAATCTGGTGCTGGGTGATGTGGTTTAGGGGTTACAGTGGCAGTGCTGGGTTGATGGTTGGACTTGATGATCTTAAAACATCTCTTCCAAGCTTTATGATTCTGTGGTTCTATGGAGAGGTGAAATGGAGCAGTCCATTTAAAGAAATTTTGTTCAGCTTCTGATGGGGCCAGGAAAGCTCCTGCAGGGTTTGGGAGACAAGGACCTGGGAGGACCTCAACCCAAGTCCATAGCTTATGGTCTGTGGAGAATCAGGCAAGTCACCAGTGTTGACTGAGAGCAACCAAGTTGTATGGTTTATTCCCTCCCCCCAGCTAGGCAGCCACAGTAGCTCTGAGACAGTCAGATGGCAGAAGAGAGTCACAGTGAACTATGCAGTAGTTCCTCTAAAATGTATTCTTATTCGTCTTGCTCATAAGACATGGCTGATTGTTCACATGGGAGCAAAGAAATGTGTTAGTTTATAACATTTATCAGGTTTTCTGCATGTGTTTCATATTCAATATTTTTTTATGTCTGAACTCCCCCTCACCTGAGTAATTTCACAGGATTTCAGTGCTTTTATGGAGGTGTAGAGTAGTTTGACATGAAAAAGAATTATATCAGTTTGGTGCCTAGTCTGGAAATGGGATGGATGTGGAGAAGGAGGTGCTGCAGGATAGAGGTCTAGTAAATCTTCTGTGGAATATGAAAGGTTTGCCCCTAGCAAAACACTGAATACGTGGTGTTTATAGTCTTTTAACAGGAAGCTGGTTTAAAACAAAGCAAAAATATACTTCACACAATGCAGAGTTATGAATCCCCTTACTGCAGGATCAGCTTTAGTGGGTTTTAAAATTTTATGACTTCAAACAGGAAAAAAGCATAGAAGAAACATCCCTCTGAGGCCATGGTCTTTCCCTCCCACCCCACAAATATGCATTTAAAACTTCTGAAAGTTAGAAAAGCGGCTGTCCCAAAGTTGTGGAAATGCACATTTGCCTTTCTATTTTACTATTCCACAAAACCAGGTTCCTGGGTGGAGGAAAGTGGCCCTTATCTTGCAGGACTTTATGTTCTATATGTATCCAGCATTAAAAGCTTGAAATTTTTAGAGAAATTTACTTCTGTAAATCAAGTAGTAAAACTAGGTTCTCAGCGAACATACGGCATTCATTATTAGTTGTGAGGTTAATTTGCCAAAAATCCAATAGCTCTGTCTCCAGTGCCAACCATTATTTTCAGATAACAAATGTGATATCAGCAATTTTGATGGTATTTTAATGTGTTTTCTTTTAAGACAATGCTAAGTAGAGAATTGCTTAATGATCCAAATTGCAACAAATTTTAACTACCAGAAATGATCTCATAATGCTTCTTAATGTATTTGATGCATTATCACTTGCCAGGAACATGCCACACAGGCAGAGAAAGCAAGACACCATATTTCTTTACCCTTTCAACACAATGCAAAAGAGAGCAGTACTTAAAAATCTATGTTTTTTCTTCCTCCTTCCAGTAACTGCTTCATTATGGGCACATGTTGCCTTTTGGTCATTGGATCTTCTTGAAAAGTCCCTTGCCCTATTATTTTAAAGTCCCCAGAAGGAAGACCAACTTGACTTTCTATACATTACAGTCCTTCCCCCTCCACAGCTTTGAATCAAATGGAACTAAACAGTTTACTCTATGGTGCAGGATGCTGAAAGAAAACAGGCAGCTGACCAAAACCCTGACAAAAAAGCACACTGCAAAATATGAAACTGGCTGTGGTACCCTTAGTGACCTGCTGTCAAAATGGGGCATATATTTCACTTAGACACCTAGAAGTTAGGTGATTCTCTAGGCAGCTGGCTGCAGGTTGGATATCTAGCCTAGTTTTGTTTTTGACTACTTCTATCGTCCACAGAAACCTCTGAAAAGTCAAGAACTGTCCTCTGGAAGTTATCCCCTTTCCATTTGATTATGACATCTATGACACACATGTACAGTATCTTGCCCACCATTCCAAGTTGGAGTAGATACCCAGGCTGTAGATAACCAGCAAGAAGCAAGAAGCAAGTACCCAAAGGGAGCATTTAGAGAAAAAGCACTCTAAGGATAAGCAGTGAAAAATCACTGTTTGTCTCTGACAAACACCTTCATCAGTCACCGTCACTTAACGCTTCGTTGTGGTGGTGGTGGTTGACAACTGTGGCAGCACAGGGCTGATCAGGAAGAGATTTCTGTCCCTAGTAAATATTAGCAGTCTCTGCTATGCTGAGCAGCATAGGACCAGTGGCACACACACATCTCTGGTTCAAAGCAGTGCAAAGTAGTGCAACACACTGATACCAGCACAACCACTGCATGCTGTATTACCTAAGCTAGTATCAGTGATGGATGAAGCAGCAATTGTTGAACTCAACAATTCCTAAGAATACTTAATCCATATGCTTATTTAAAAGGCTTAAACTCTTAAATTCAGCCTTTTACTGTGTTTAGAAAATTCTCCCTTTTTAGATTGTAAAGTCACTGCTGCAGAAACTTGATTTAACACCTGTTATCCACACCTGTTTGAATATTTAGATGCCTGATATCCAGCCCTGTGAGGTTAAGTACCCATGTGACCTGCTTCTAATAGTAATGTAATCAAATGAACTTTTTAGCCCTGTTTGTCTCAAAACTTGATAGGGTGGCCTCAGCCCAAAAGACAAATGAGCTGCTTGGTTTTCAAGGCACTTTTCTTTTTGCTGCATACGCTTGGGAAATCTTATGTCACTCAAAATTATCAATCCCTATGGACATGCTCTCCACAGGCATTCACACTCACTGACCTTTCCCTGCACATGGGAATGATTCCAGCTATGCTTTATGAGCAGTAGCTTTTCATCCTTGATCTGAGTTGTCCAAGGGGATTTTTGCTTTCATAATCTTCCTCCTGCTCTGTGTTTTTGTTGCAGAATGGGAGGCAAGGAGGGAAAAATGACTGTAGAGTAAGGAGGTGGAGAGGCACCTAAACCTCTGGGAGCCATTGTACACAAGGAGAAGATACCACTCTCTATTTCAGGAAAAGATAATGAATTTCATTGCATACTTCCTCCAGTAGTGTTTGCATTTTGGGGCAGATCTTTCCTTACTGTGACCCAGTACTTGACAAGTTTTAAACACAGGCAGTTGTGGTCTGAAAGGATTGGGACATGTTTGTCTCCTTTACCACTTCCCTAATGGAAAATTGTTCCCCTTTTCAGAATCAAACCCTAAGAAAGAGCCTAGGAAAATGAACCTGGGATGGAGAAATGGAGCAGCAGTCTAGAAATATATAAAACCATTGTAAAAAGTCATTTCTAGTTGAGAAAAAGTGACTTACAAGACCAATTTGAGAATATATCTGTCATGAGCCAGATAAGATGAGCCAAGAGTTTTAAATCAGTCCATTCCTCCTTCCTTTGGCTGTTAGCAAAGGAAAAGAAACTTTGTGCACAGCAGGCAGAATGTGATGCTGAGCTGATCAAATGTGCATGCAGAGGGAGCAGCAGATGACAAGGACGGGGTTGGAAGAATGTCACCAGATTGTTTGATTAGCAATGGGATGGTTCAAAAGCTCCCTGTCCTACCAGGGACTTGGCACAGGAGCTGGCACATGACTCAGTCCTCAAGTTGTTTTTCACAGCAATACTGTTTGGGAAGTAGTTCTGCTTCTCTGAAAACAGGAACGGAATTAACAAAAACAAAAACAAGGATGAGAAGGAAAGGCTACAAGACTTTTTCTATATGTGTCAGACTCTGGCCCTTCCTTCATGTAATACCATACAAACTACAGATGAAATGAGATATTTGAGATGGGATAAAAATTGGATGGTCTGAAATTAAATCTAGCAAGAGTAATATGAGGGACCATTGATAAGTGGGTGCTTTCTTTGCCCTACAGTCAATATCCATCTTATTGCTTTTCTCCATGTGTTGGTTTAGACCAAAAAGCCCCAGAAATTAAAAAAAAAATTTTAAAAAAAAGTGGTGTTTTTTGAGGTTTTGGGTTGAGTTTTTATTCTGTGGAAGAAGTGTTAATGTAAGCAAGAGCACTATCTTCTGATGCACCAAATTTGCATCTCTGCTCTGGTGGAGCTAGGAAAGAAAAAAAGCTAATCTTAGCCATGTGTTTACAGGGGTGTGGAGAAAGTCCCCAACACCAAACCTACCTAGAGAACAAGTGAAATAATTGTCTTTAGTTACTAACAGCAGGTTTTTCAGTCTAGGGACAAAATATACACAGATTAAGAGCAGTTTTCTTAGTCATTCAAATCAGTAAATTCAGAAAGAATGGGGATTGTTGATGCTATAGCAAAGCTGTAGTCCAAATTATGTTGTCCAGGCACACAAGTAAATATTATCATTGGACTTAAGGAAGTTCAGAAAAATTAGAGGATCTATCATCACTCTGAGACTTTAAAGACAGCTTGAATTACAAAATAACCACCTAAATACCTTAGAAAAAAGATATACATTAATCTTAATTTTATATATTTAGTACAACATATAATCAGCTGACATGAATTAGGATAGCTCTGTTAAAGTCAACAGATTAGAACCAGTTTGTATCTTGTGACATCTAATCCAGGAGTGTACACGAGACAAATATAACAATCCTATAAGTATATGGAGAAATATTGTGATACAGCCAGAAGTCTATAATGGGATTTCCTACATCTGGATACTTCCTTCCAAACTCTGCATGTAACTATGATCCTGTCCGTTTCCCAGCATGGATATAGTTTTCAGATGGATATAGTATTTCTCTCTAACATGTCAGTTTTCTGACTAACCTGTCATAACAACCTATGATACCATTCTCTGACAGCTTACCACTGCTTCACATTAAATATGAGGGCTTTTCTGCAATCACAAATTGGATATTCCATAATAAGAATGTGGGGGAGGATGTGTGTAAGTATAAATATAAGTACATATGTGTGCACAGACAGGCACATACACAAATCCAGAAAGATCTGCCTATGAATAGTTAGAATTACAAATAGAAAAAAAGTAAGCCTTGCCAAGTTAGATATTTCTCTTAAGCTGAGCATCCGTTGTTTTCTAACTTTGTGGAAGACTCCTTTGTATTCTGTGACCACATAAACCTGTGCAGCACCAGTGGAGTAAAAACACATTGCTGAGAAATTAGCTCCTTGCCTCAAGAAACTTTGCACTTGTTTTATAAAGAACTGTCTCCAGTTTCAGTCACAGTTGTTAATTTACTTTGTGATTTTCAAATGACTCATTCTTTTCAGTAAAACAGGCTAAAGAACATAACATCAAATACCCAAACAGGCACAGTTTCTTGCTCCAGGTCCCTCTGGAGAGCCTGGAAATGCAAGAACTCTTCAAAATATTGTCATCTTTTCATAGAAATGAGGGATCTCTCTTCTGCACCACACATTCAGACCTGTCAAGTGATTCCTGGATTTTCCTGATGATCAAACTCATTTCTATCATATTTGCATAGTTTAAATTCACAAGACCATAACCTCAGCCTGCAGATATCTACTGACAATGATGCCCTGTTCTCAGTTTTTTCCACTTGAAACAGTTTCCATCTAGTGATTTCCACCAGATTAGTGTGACTGATTCGTCAGAATGGGAAAACTCATGGGGGGAAAAAAGACAAATTAAAATCCAAAAGATAACTTTGGAAGTTAACTTTTGTTAAAAAGGAAAAGTTGCCTGCTTCTTGCAAAGTATAGCTGTTAACTCTCGTGCTCTTGGTTTTCTCAAAGGGCTGGCAAGAAATTCAGCATAATCTAAACTACACTCTCTGGGGTTCAGCCACCTTCTGGAGCTAAGGACAGTCCCAGTGCTGTGGTGATTTAGTCTAGTAAATGATTAATTAAACTCTCCAATATATCAGTTGGCAGCTGCACAGTCACACAACACTCTCAGCTGTGAACATAGCCAGAGCCACAGAGATTGAGCCCCCAGCCCATTCCCTGGAACATAAGAAGCACTTTTGCTGTCTCCCTGCAGTGCTCCACAGACCCACAAACTCAAATCTTGTCTTCTCCATGGTTTAAACATACCAAATGCTCCCCAGCAGCCTACAGAGAGTGCAATATCTTCATTTTGGGTGCTCATGGACATCGAAGCTACATCTTCCTCCTTGGAAGGAAGATGCAGAAGAAACAGGCAGCACTGCCACTCTCCCTGCAAACAGCAGGGAAAATTTTAGTGACTTGGGAGAGAGGACCACACCCACCTACAAAGAAAGAGCAAACACTACTTTTCCCCTGGCCTTATTCCTTTTCCCTTCTTACATTTCCAAATGAAAACAGTCCCTCCTGTTCTCTGTGGGGGAATCCTTCCCGACAGGCAGATTAACCCTGAATTGAAAGTGAAAGCAAACAGGTCCCTGAAAAGCTTTTCTGTACGACTGAGAATATCAGTGTCCCCTACTTTTCTCTTACTAGCTGAAGCTAATCTTGGATGTTCCAGATGCAGAAAAGTAGCTGAGAAACTAAGCTGTGTATAAAGAGGGTGTAAAATATATTTCTGACTCTTACATTTATTTAAGTTACCATCTCAAAATCTTTCCCATGTTTCTGGGCATCCTCCTCAACCCTTGTAATCTCAATGAATGCCTCTTAGGCAACATTCCCCCTGCCCTGATCCATTTCTAATAGTGATTGCACTAAAGACATCACTGTGTTTGTGGCTGTTTCATCACCCAGCAGCCTGGAAAATGCCACTGTTCTCTAACTCTGGCCGCTACTGACTAAAGTCTGCCTGAAATGAAGAATGGGTCACTGTGAGCTGGCTGAGATCCTGCCTTTACAGGCACATCCAATACAGAAACCTCTTTTACTCTGGGACCTATTGATATCAGTGAAGAGACCTGATCTCAGGGGGTTTTAAATCACACTCTATAGTTGGGACTTCCAAAGAAGACTGGGGGATTCAGACACAGATCTTCCATTACAGTCAGAGTGTATTCCAGCAAATGGAAGATACATGTCTGAAATCTCCCAGAGTGGTTTGAAAACCAAACTACTGTGCAACATGTACAGCTTTCCCCATAAAAATAACTTCTAGCTCTTGTTTTGGTAAAAGTAATGGAATTGTGTGAAAAGATCCACAGTGAGGCCTGGACCTCTCATCCTTCAGTAAAATAGGGAGAAATATGGCTGGAGTGCTTTTTTTACACTGTTAAACCCTCCCCAGTTCAAAGCCATTTAGAAGAGCAATTGGTTTGCTCTGGATCAGCAGGACTGTCCTGACAGATGAGGCTTCAGCCCTGCATGGATAAGGTTTCCATTCCAACCACAAGTTTATGCTTGTCCCAGGCTCATTGGGTGGTTAGACTGATCCCCACAGTTATGTCCGGGGAAGGATGATGATGAGCAAGGAGCAGACATGCCCAAATGCCATTTTCTGTCATTTAAGGCTCAGCAACAAGGAGCTCTGGTTTTCTTTAAAAAGGAAATTTAAAAGACTGCTAAGACACAGGCCTTGGCAAGGACGTGATTTTGTACAGCTCAGAAAAGCTGCCTACATTTTCTGAGAGATGGTAAGAAACACCTTCCTACAGCCCACAACAACAGTGTGCTTATTAGTCAGCCAGCCTTTCCTAATTGCATTATTATCTTGTAGCAGGCTAGGACAAGGCAACATCATTAAGTGAAATTTCTGCGTTTTAGCAGTCCACTGCCTTCACACTTGATTTAGAAGGCAGTGGGAGAAGAGCACATTCATTTACACACTACCCATGCAGCTTAGATCACCATTCACTCACACACCACAGTCATTTCCCTTTATTTCTTGCATTTTAGGAGTTCTGAGAATAGGTGAAGTTCTGGTACAAAGCCAAAGGGTAATTGCATTTTAATTGCTATGTCGTGGTGGCAGAGATGGTTCAAACCTCAGGCTGATTCCAGGTTTCAAATATCAGAAAGCTGGAGACAGACAGCTCAGGGTTTCCAACTCACAGCAAGACTCAGGTTGGGCAAATGTTAAGCCGAGTCCAGGGACCTGCCCATAATTAATTTTTTTTAGTGCGTGAGAAATCAACTCAAATGGAAAACTACTGTAAAGGAAATTTTGATAAAGATGATGCCAGACTAACTTTTGCTCTGCTGAGATGTTACAAACTGTGCAAGGCAATTTCTGAAACAGACAATGAGCATTTGAAAAACAGTAGTTAATCACACTTAAGATAACAATCTCAATGAGCCAGCTGTCAGCAAAGTGATGGATTCAGCTTCCGTTCTATGTTTACCTGTAGAAAAATCTGCTGAGGACAAGTCGGATACTCACAGCTCTCTAGAGAGAATGCACTTGATAACAGAGGATTTGAATAGACAGAAGATTGATTTTCATGAAGAATGAACTAGTCATACTTCTTTTTATTTTTATCACATAGCTGAACAGTTTAATTCATGAGGAATGTAAATAAATTCATGTAAAATGTTAAATAAACCTTTTCTTTCTTTTAATCAATTTCCTCTTCTTTCTCTTTTTAATAAATTTTGTTTGGGTTGAGAATATGTTCATAAAGGCCATTAATGCAGGAGTCACAGAGGAAACAGATACTGCAACCTTTGAACAGAAGTGCTGAAAAGGAATGCAAAGAGTTTGGAAACCAAAATTACCCATTTTGCCTGAGGAACTTAAGGGATAAAAGTAGCTCTCATGAGATTCATGTCTCACTCCATATTTATGGCAGAGCTGGCACAGGGTAGTGCATACAGCCACAATGGTATTCCCATTAAATCAATGGCAACAAAATGCTCCAGAGTGACATCTGGGCGCCCACGTGCAGCACTGTGAGGTAAAACCCAAAATGAGAGCTGCATGCTCAGTGCCTGCAGTGGCATGGAACGCAGAAGTGGGCCTGATTTTCTCCATCCAAAACATAAAGAAATTATTAAGATGTTTATTATTCAATATAGTGCTTATCTCCTTTGAATTGATAAAAACAGCACTCAGCTACTATACAGAGATCCATTAAAGAAAAAAGAAAACTACCCCCACATTTTTCCTCTCTTGTACCGAGATCAAACTTAGGCCTTTTCCTTTCACTTCAAGACTAGAAACAGAATATTTTTGAAGCACCAAGTGAGATGCAAAATCCTACACAGCTGATTTGGGTCTGCTCAGTGCTGTCAGCTATCATCAGCTGGTTTCTGTACACCCCTCCTATATTGTCCTCCTCATGCCTTCAAAGCTTGTTCAATGCCTTACAAGTGGATCATAGAATCATCAAATGGCCTGGGTTGGAAGGGACCTTAGAGATCATCTCCTTCCAACCCCTTTGCTGTGGGCAGGGACACCTTCCACTAGACCAGGTTCCTCAGAGCCCCATCCAACTCATGGATGATGACACCTCTCTCCTTCTTCCTGCCCTTAAGGTTGATTATAGCACTGCTATGCCAAATATAATCCATATTTCTTTTTCTTCTCCTCACCCAGCAGTTGCAGAGACTCACAGTTGCAGAGACTCCCAGTGACAGAGAGAAGAAGCCAGCCCACTCCTGTCACCAGGCCACGATGCGTCACTGCCATGCATCATCAAGTGGCAGTGTCACCCACACACATGAAATAATAATGGCCCAACAGATGTGAGAGTCATTGCGTTCCTGTGTAGTGCTGTTGGAAGACAAACTAACAACACAGAGGAGCAGATTTGTAAGGAAATAGTTCTGGCCAAGTTTCTTCAGAGAACTAGATGTGGACCAAAAAGGATTGTGTGGCCTTTTTTGTTTAGTTTCATTTTGTTTGGCTTTTTAAATACTTGTTTTTCTGTTTTTAGGAATGTTTTTGACAACATCTCTGATTTGCATTTCAGCTACCATCAATAAATCTGTGCTAGGCTCATAAGTAGTTCTGATAACATCACAGATTTCTCATTAAACTCTTCCCCTTTTATGGAAGGCAGTGCATTTACCTCTTTCAGACAGTCCCTCTGCTTTGTTGTTATGATAGCTTTGTGCCATGCAACTTTCTTCAGCTAAAAGAAAAACATTCTCTTCATCTTTTTCACTCACAAGGACATGTCCACAGTCAGGAACAAGTCCATGGATGCCAAAACACAATGGACAAACCTTGCCACTAGCTGTGACTAATAATAGGAGACATTCACTGTTGGCTTAAGGCTGTGCTTTATTCAATGTTCCTTACAACACTTTAATACTGCCTTGGTAACTTCTAATTAGGAAAGTAAGCCTCATAAAAATGTTCTGTACAGCAACCCATTCAGAGATTTTTATTTCTTAGAATACTGACATTTTGGGATGACATTTGTCTTTATAGGAGATGTTGGACATTAGAAGAGGTATTTTATTCATGAAACATGAATTTATTTAAGTTCACAGTGACACAGTTCCAATCCAGTCCATGATCAGCTCCAGAACTGTACCTTGAACCTGCTACGTGATCCCAAGAAATTCACTTACTGTCTGTGCTTCATTTTTCCCCTACAGGGAAAAAATACTCAGGGAGTAGTGTTTGCCCAAACAATTTGCTGTTTGGTCATAAGAATATGAGCATGTACTTATAAGGTATCCATGCCAATCTATATTTACATATGTTGTTATCCAAAGCTTTTGCTACTTTCCTGAGCTCTGCTCATGCTCTGCTTTGACTGACTCATGCTGCTCGCTCCCACGCCACACTTTTGTCCGTGCCTCACATCAGGACAGCACCTAAGAGTTAACATTTGACTTAGTGATGGGGTAATAAACCATGTGCTGATATCTGTATGTATGTGTATATATATACAAGTCAGGGTATGGTTCTCCTGAACCTGTTGCAGCTCTAGGCCAGACTGCTCAAAGCTGCAGTGCAAAGCAGTGGTAGACTGAAATAAAATCCCCATCAGTCCTGTCTTTCAGACCACTGGTTATTCTCCTGGGCTGTGTTTTAGCCAGTTAAAATTAATTCTGCAGAACACAAACAAAATTTATTATGAGACAAGGCAAAGGAGTACAAAGATAGTCTCTCCAAGTGACAGCAGATTCCATGGACCCTCTCTATTTTGATAGTCTTTGCTGTCATAGTGACAAGAAGTTACTTGTAGCCCTTGAAAAAGGCTTTGGAAACACCAAAACCTTCTGTCTCCTGCATTAACGGAGACAAATTAACACTATCTCAACACTGCTCATAGTTCCTCTGGGTGAAATGAGTGTGCCAGCAGTGATTCACTCACTGTTGCTGAAAAAATCACTCACCCTGCCTGTCCCAGCAGTGCTCTAAAAAGTAACCTGCGTGTGCAATCGAAGCAAGCACACAGCTGCTGCTCCTCACCCCCATGCAACCATTACATCTCCCTGGGCTCCGTGCAATGTTCTTTCTGATGAGGTGGGGTATGTCAGCCTTTGGTTGGAGGGGAGTCTGCCTAAAACAAACCCGTACCTCAGGCTTAATAGGCAGAAGACACCCAGCCCCTTGAGTTCAGCTGATGGCACCTGTGACATCTTTGCCTGTCCTGAGAGGCAGATCACAGAGATTGCCTTCTGTAGAATTACATGTATCCTTGTGACCATGGCAATACATGGGGGAAAAGTCATAAACAGGACTGCAGGAGCAATAAAATCAAGTTAGAGCCTTGGCAAATGGTGGGTGTTGCTACTGTGGTTCTGCCAAGCATCTCTAGCACCTTGATACAATCAGGAACTGTCCACTGAAGCACAGTCCTGGTGCCTCCTGAAAAACATCCTAGAAGATGCTCTAGGATATTAGCAAGCCTTTATTGCAGAAGGCTTTCAAGGTAGGTCATTGTGTATCACATAAAATAGTACCTCTAATAAACCCATGGCAACTTTAATTTTGTCTCCATCTTACAGAATAAGTACCAGCATCTATCAATACATTCAGAGGAATTTACAGGCACTCTGTGAGCTGGAAACCAGCCAGAGGGGCCATTCTGAGATTGGTGATACCAGAAGGGAAATAACTCAGATGGGCCTTTCTGAGGAGAGTTTCAGTATCTATTGTGGCCTGGCTCAGATCCAGGGTGCACAGTGCTGCACCAAGGCCAAGCAGCGAGGCAATTCATCCCTTTGACACTCCAGAGAGATGCGTTTGAGGGTGGAGAACTTCATTTATATTTTATAGTGAAAGTGTTTCTCCTTCCCATTACTCAGCTATGCAGCAGCAAAGAGACTTTTTAAACTCTATGTTAGAGAGATTATTCTAAAGTTATGCATTGTTTTTGCTGCTAATAGCTGCCAAATTAAGTTCCTTGAAGGATGACATCACTTTAGACATCATGTCTTCCTCCAGGTAAATTTGTTCATACAGACTTCCACGTTGCTATGACAGGACAACCACAGCATGCAGGGTACCACAGAGGTGACAGCAAGTGAATTCCGTGAAATTCAGACTGTGTTAGGGTCTGCAGCTGGGGAACACATTCTGTGCTGAAACTGCCATGTAGATCTCAGTCTGTAGCACATCCCATCACAGTCATGCATGGAATCTCTGCCTAGGCATGTCTGGTGTCACCTCCCCCACTGAGCTCTGAAGGTCAATCAAAAACACTGAAGAAATTCAGAATTAAGACTCTAGAGCATCCTCACTACATAACCTATGTGTAAGCCCCCAGAGGATGTCATCCTCAGGGAGGAAATCGCAGTCTATTGTCACCTCCAGGGAAGAGCATTAAAGAGAGAACATTGCTCACTTATCTCCACTTCTGTGGCACCAAAGGATTCATGCACCCTAAAGTTCCCTCCTTAGCTATTGGAGTTCACACATCCAGTTCTCATAAACAGTTCTCTGCAAGATCCCATCTTGCTCCATTAGCACAATGGAAGCCTATTACTGCTAAAATCTTCATTTAAGTGCCTCATTTAGAAGCTGATATTAGATGGTATGAATAGACTCCCTTATCACAGCAAGTATCAGTGTCCTTCTTCAGGTTAGTAAAAATACATCCAATAGACTAATTTTCCAGTGGAAATCTACTGTGAAATCTCCCAGTACATAAAAATTTTAATGGAAAAAAAAATTATTTCCAAGAGATAGTTTTATGAAAAGTGAAACAACTATTTATAATTTATTGAGGGCAAGAAAGGTAAATATTAAAGCTCAGGAAGGGTCCAGACTGCTAAAAGCAAGCCTGGAGAGGAAGTTCTATGTGTTTTCTTGTCTTAGAAACATCCAGATACAAGAACTGATGTTCTTCAGGACTGGAAGGGTTCCCACTCTGTCTATCTGTACTTTGAGCCAGATGGAAAGCTGAAGGCAGGGCAAAAAAAGAATAATTTTATGCAATCCTCAGCAGAAAAAGTTACTTTCAAGAGACATATATTTTTTTCACTACATATTTTCTTAACCCAGAGTACACAGAAATCCTTTTTCACTTTCCACAAAATTCACCACAAGTCTTCCAGTGACCTTTGGCCATACATTTTAGACCTCACTTCCAGCCTTAACTTTCCCCACATTGGTTTCTTGACTTCTGAAATTTGACTGTACAAAACACGTTAAAGAATGGGAATGAAAGTCCATAAGTACCAAGAAGAAGCCTCTTCTCTAACCTGGCTCTTCTGATCCCTTTTATAGATCACACTATTGATAAGAACAAGAGTCTCCCCTTCCTGGACAAGTACCATGATCAAAATACTTTATTTTCACAGAAAAAATGGGAGGAATGGGGAAATGCAAGGAAACTACACTTTGCTGACCTGGTATATGCTGAAGCATCTGGCAAAGAGCAGGACAGTTTTCCAAGCTCATGCCTACTGGTCCTCTTTTGGCCAGCATTGCCTTAGCAGTGTCAGTTGTTACTGTTGAAATTAAAAATCTATTCCCTCTTCCAATAAACTGGTATTTCTCTGGAAAACATAGTGCTTTGGAAAACATAGAATCATGCTGCTTCTTTGCAATATTTCAGACAAGGATGGGGGTCTTTTAGGCAGTTTTGCCAAAGCATCAAAATTAAATGTGTCACTGGATATGCACACACTTAATAGTGAATATTCTGCTGTAAATATATATATAAAAAAATACACATATATGTATGTACATGCAAAAACATACAGAGAAAGATAGATAAAAAAATATGAGATTAAAACCTGCAGTTCTGTACTCTGCTCTTGTGGTTTAAGTTAAACAAATTTCATTAAATTGGTTAGACCTAAAGACAACTTTCTAAGAGAGATTTGTTTTCAATGCTAATGCAATCACTTCTTTTCCTCTAAGCAAAGTCTTCTGCAGTATTGGAAAAAAAGAAAGATGAAACCCCCAAAATCAGTCCCAGTTGCCTAATCTAACCCATAATTGCAGTGTGAAGATCCCTTTGACAGAGGAGGAAGAAGGAGAACTCCATCAAAAGGAAGGATCCATAGGAAGGAGAGTCAACCTCCACTGACTCATTTCCAGCGGCCTCCTCTTAACAGAGGTGCTGTTTATAGATTAATGGCAAGTCCCCATCATTCAGCTGTGTGATTCCCCACTCAGGACCCTGACTGTTTTCTCAGATTGACAGTTTGGATGTGAATTAGCATTTCTTGCACTTGGAACTTGTTTTTAAACTTCACCTGTTTAAAAGATGTGATGTGGAGACAGCAGAAGGTGGATTCAGGTTCTTCCTCAGCTGTTGATTTGCACTTTCTGTGACTCAGTTTATCACATTTTCTCAATGGTATTTGAGATACTCATTTCAGAATCAGAACCCACAGTTGCACGGTCCTTTTGGCTACCTCTTCACCAACAGATGGTAAAAAAAGAAACCCCCAAACCCTCAGGGAAGTCATGAATTACTTCTTGTGAGCAGTGCCATTTGGAAAATGTCACTTTAGCAGAGTATAAAGTTCTGCTCTTACATAGCTTATGCTTCTGCATGTGCTTCAGAGCCAACAGCAACATCAAATATCTACTTCTGAAAGAGCAATTTATTTCCCTAAACACATTTTTCCATAGGTCTAGGCTTTTTATCCATTTTAGGACTGAAAAGTGATATTCAACAGAAGCAGAGTCATCCTGTCATTTTGTTATGCAAATGACAGTAATGTCTTTGTCAGTATTAAAATCTCAGCAAAAAAAAAAGGCCACTGGTTAATGCTTAAACCACAGGAAATGATCAATTTCTTAATTACAACAGCAATGCAATTATACACTTATCTAAGACTCTTATTACTAGATACATTCTTGTAGAGGAGACAATTGCCTGCAGGCTGAAATTCACTGCTAAACTCCAACTACATCACTTTCCATCAGATTTTCAAAAGTCTCTGATCTTCACTGAACAGACAATGCAGGGACCTCTTCTGAAAATTTTGCTACTAACAGATTTCCATCCCTAAAGAAGGAGCAGAGTGAGTTTGAGAAGAACCTTCTAATAATGTTTCCTTAAACAGCACTTGTAAACAATAATAGGAAATACGCTAAGCTTGCAGCCAAAGAGCTTTAAGAGAGTGTTGAGAGATGCAGAGGGAAGACCAGGGAGGACACCTGTGAATCTTTACAGCTGATGCTGCTAAAAGAACAGCTGATTTATATAAAGGGTAAGGCAAAAGTTGTGCTAGAATGGTAGCTGGGAATAGGAATGTTAAAAGAGGGTGTTGTTTTTTCTGTCTTTTTCCAGTGATGTAGCTATAGTATGAGGATAAATTTTGAGGCAAGAACTCATTTCTGAAACTATAATAGCTGTCTTCTAAAAGGTGTGTTTGTTTCTATTTTGAGCTTTTCTCTTACTTGGAGTAAGAAGCTCAAGGGCAGAAAAGGGAAAGAGGTTTCAAAAGCACAAATGATGCAACTGATGCTGTCTCAGGATTTATCACTGCAAGAGCAAAGGGAATCCTAGAGACCTGGCACAGGTAATGTCTACATCTGACTCGACTGTTTTATTTTTTTGTATTAGAAGTGAATGAATTGAGATTTTTTTCTTGTGTCTAAAAGAGGTAGCTGGCACTTACTTTGGTTTGACTCTTCATTAGTAACTTTGTACCGTGCTTCTCTTGAACCTCCTGCTGGCCTTTGCCAAGGCAGCTCAACAGAGTTATCAGATGCTTCTTCTGAGAGTACCCACAAACCCTGCTGGTTCCCCCAGCCCCAAATCTTGTGCTTGCAACTGTCTTTGAGGTGCTCTGCTTCCACACTGCAAAGTTCTGTGTAGATTACGTGTAGCATTATGCTTTCCCTCCTTTCACATGGAGGGGTTGGCTAAAGTCCTGGATTTGGCTCTCTCAGCTTGCCTGTTAGAGGGAAGCACTGATGCTGCTTGGGCACATGTGGGTGCAGCAAGCATTGGGGTCAGGAGCTGCTTAGAGCCCTTGGAATGTTTTCTGTGTCATCTGCCATTGGACCCTCTGCAGCAGCCCCTTGGTTTCTGTGGTGCATGGTGTGATCTGGGTGCGTTGCTCTGGTGGAAGTCACAAGCAGGTCATAGGGGTGTTTGATGCTATTGTCACTTAAAAAAACATGGGAGCCCTCAAAAACCTTGGGAAAGTTGTGAGAACATACAGGTAGCACCCAGGTGCTAAAGGTTCCCAGATTCAGGACAGGAAAAAGGCTGTTCCAGGCCGGCCATTTTAGCCTCCAAACACAGATTAATTTACTTACAACTTAACTGTCTTCACAACCGTAGCACCATGGTGTCGATTTTATCCTGGTTTACACTGACCTTGCCTTCTGTCCAGAGCCCCAGGAACGTAGCCAAACTGCCATGCATGTCTCATGTCCATTGCATTTACCTGGAGATTTTCAAGCTGTGGTACAAGACCTCTCCATAGTCAGGTTCAGCTCTTTCTCAAACAAGTAGTTTACTCTTCTCCTGTCATTGTGCCTTCCCTTTATATAGCCAATGTGTGGTACTTGTGATATATTGAAGGCATCACATGATGTTCTCTTTCATGAAAGACTGTTTTTCACCCAGAAATAGATTATTTTACTGTGAGCATGAAAGGTGACATAGCCAGCAGGACACTTATTTTTTTCTGGGGACTCATGAAACTGAGATCACTGTCCCCTGAAGATTGAAGGTGTGTTAAGCGTCCCTGTTTGATTTGCTTTGCACAGTATTTAGGAAAAAAAAGACTATATCATAATCTGTGATCACAAAATTATGTGCAAATTAGTGAAATACCCGCATGTTATTCAGCGTTTTGCTGAGAAGTAAAACATCTTAAGCAAAAAATTTCTGGTTATGGAGCACAAACAGGAGTAAAGCCTGAGCTCTCTGAGAGTTTAAGTACAGTCCAATGTGTGGAATGAACTTGTGTCCAGGCTGGTGTGCAGACACAGACTATTGCAAAGAGTTCAAGAGGCATTTTGCATAAAGGGGTTGATTTATTTCTTGTAGCTTTTAGAAAACATAGTGCAAACAGGATAGTGGTTAGTCTACTTAAGTGGTTGCATATGTGTAATTTAATAAGGCACACTTGACAGCAGATGTTCTTGGAGTTAGCATTCATTCTCCATGATGTCCTGAGCAATATTAACTTCAGACTACTGAAAAATTAGCATGTTTGGACAGACTGTTTGCTACAAGATGCTCCAAATTGCATATGACTGGGATTTTTTTTTTCCTTCCCCACTGCTCACCTGTCACAATTTCTAGTAGCCTAAAAGCTAAAACTTAGAGGATGTTATCTAGATGCCACTGTTCTCACGCATTGCTAAGCTCAGCTGTAAGCCACATCTAACTCTTTGACTGGTGGCTCACTAATTCTGGGGTCTTATCTTCATGTCAGTGTGTTTTATTTCACCTGTTTCTCCAAGTTGCCTTGCATGTCGCCACAAATAAAACTAATGTTGCTAACAAGGTTACCATCCATGTTCCTCTCAATCAGGGTAGCAACCAGCCCCTCAAGAAGCCAGTCTTGAAACTTCTGCAGTTCACACCCTTCCACAACAAAGTAAATGTTTCCTTCAATTTTTTTGTCTCTTTCCTTTGTGCTTATTTCTACAAAACTTTTGTACCTGTCCTTGTCTGCTGTGCTTGGCATGGGTACTGTGTTGCCAGGTTCCCAGTGTTTGAAGATTTTTAGCTAATGGTTTTCAAGGTTGAATGCCTAAGGCTTAGTTCTTGAATTCAGCAGAGGCAAGTAAATAATTAAGTTGCCTGCGATTTTCTTGCAGTTACTCGTTGTCCTCCCTAGTGAAGGTGAGAAAATCTGATTCCTCTGAATAAACCAGACTTACCAAAGTCTTTGACTTCTTCAACATCACTTAAATCCTAAAGCAATGTGGTGCCTGGAATCGTGTTGCAGCCTTCAGCACATTCTATCCAGGGCTTCAATAGCTGTATTTGGATAGAACTTGCTTGTTAGGGTGTTTTTAAGTGATACAAAAGCACTCTCAAAATTAGCCGTAATCAGTGGGAGCTGCAGATTATGCAGAGTATGTGGATTTTCAGTCTGCTTGAATATTTCAGAGAGGTATAGATCTCAAATCTTAGCTTCAGCCACTAAAAAATAGTCTCTGGGCATGTTAAACTACTTGTGTGAATAAGGTTCTCAACTTCACAGGTCCCTTGCCCCTTTGATCTGTTGGGACACCAGGGGATAGGTATGATGTATGTGTGTGATTTACTTGCATCTGGCTTGGATGCTCATCATGAGGTGTACAGATAAACCCCTGTGAACTTGAGTAGTGCTTTTGTTCTGAGTACTGGAAAGTGAAGCAGGAAACAGAACATTAAATGGCTGTTCATAGGGAAAAAAGAGGAGGTGTACATCTGGGCATAATGACATCATAAAAGAAATGCAGACAAGATGTTATCTATGAAAACAGTTTGAGCTGACAAAGCAAAGAGCCTCCAGCCAGGCTAGTGAGGAAACATCCAAGATAATAAAGTAGGAGGATTGTGAGAGTATGAACGTGCTACGGAAAGGCTGCTCACAGTGGCTAAGTGGGAACTGGCCTGGTTTTACACTCAGTGAACAGAACTTCAGCTGTCTCGCTGGTAAACAAAAACAGTGCAAGTGAGGTTACAGGTCACCAGAGGCTCTTCAAAACAAGCAGAACTCACCAAATCCCTCCTAAAGCCAAATGAGGAGAGGAAACTTTCACCTAAAACCACCTTCTTTGGCAACAATCCAAACTTAAGGTCATTTTATAGATATTGCTAGAGACTGACTTTTCCTCTTTCAAAGGAAAGCATGGGGTTTTTTTATTATTTATCATTTCAGCGAACACATCAGGAGGATAGCCAAGTAAAGTAAGTTCACTCTACCTCAGAGCCAGCACCTGGAGTTGGCTTCTTGTGTCCTGTATAACTCCTCCATAACTTCTGCAGTTTCCATAGCAGTTGAGGTATTGTATGTGAATGACAGTGTGATGTTGTTCCTGGACTCACAGAAACTTGGTAGCAATCACTGTGCCTCTTACCTTGACTCCTCAGTGGAGCTCTATAGAGTTACTGAAAGCTTGTGTCCAAGTGCATCTTAAATTACATGCTCCTTTTACAGATGTTGTTTGCTAGTCCCAGCCATTTCTCCCATTGCTATGTTCATAAAGCAGAGTGGTCTTTTTCCTAACTCAGACCATCTTGGCACATTTGATTTGCATTTATGACTTGCAAAAATTGTTAAACAGCTATTAATTTGCTTGCTTTCATCATCAAAAAACCACTTTTCTCTTTTCTGTGGGTAGCAAAACCCAAGGTTGAACTCAGGTTGCCTTTATCCAGTGTTTCAGCATCCAGTACTTCATACAGCACGGCCTTTCCTGGAAGCTCCCTGTGCATAAGCCATCTAGACCTGACCTTGCTCTGCCTGAGATATCTAATGAGATCACAGCTGGAGGTGATATAGCTATGAACATTGTAGTTATGGGAAAGTCTGGGGAGATATTTTTAACAAATAAAAATGGAAAGCTTGCAAAAGCATGACGTGAGCAATGTTTTCAGAACTTTGAGTTCCCTTCTCATGAACATGTGGAAACTCTTTAGGCGTATGGTATCAAGATCTTAGTTAATTTATCTTTCCAGACTGCTCACTCAAAGATTTGTTCTTTCTTCTTATATGAGAAGCTAATGTTGCAGCCCAAGGTCATGGAAAGAAATGGGGAAAGAGTTTTGTGAATACACTTAATTGTTTTATTTTTAGACTTTGTTTTCTTCTTCTGTAGCAAGTGTTCAGCATAAAAGAAAGGGAAAGGTGGTACAGGAATTGTGTTGAGTAACAAGCTTTCAGGTTTTGCTCTGTAAAACATTTGAAATAATCATAAACACATGTTAATATGTGGTGATTGGTAGCAGGGAAGGAAAAGCTACGGGAGCATATCCACCTGACAAAGTGTATGTGTGTGTCCCTTTCAAAGAATGAGGGCAACCTGCAATTTCCAGTAAAGCAGGAGATTTAGATTGTGCTTCAGAAACCAGAACAAGTAAAGGGGTCAATGGGTAAAATTAGAGTGAGACTATGAAGACAGCACATGGACCTTATTAGCATCTACTAGGAGGAGAAGCATTAAAAAAAATGACAGCAGGTATCTCCCTGTCACAGGGGACCCATGGCCTGATGTCCCTCGCACTGCAGAAAGGAATTTAAACCAGATGGAGGTTTAGGGCTTTCCACAGCAATTAAACATTTTAATGTTTGTTAGTCAGGACAAGGTACTTCTTACAATTGGCAAAAAGCACCTGGAAAAAGCCCTCTGAGAAACCAACTTATGCTTTGAATTAAAAGTTTACAATGTGCAGACTGCCTGTAAGTGGAGTGGTGCTGAGGGGCTGTGGACTCACCCTCTCCTCAGCGTTTGGCAGAGCTGCCATGTAAGCCCGAGCCAAGTCCAGAACTGGAACATTGTACAAGACAAATTAATTCTCAAAAGAAAGGAAAGTAAACTATCCAGTTTTAGATGAAGTATTGGCTGAAGTTTCCAGAACAACTTCTCAGACTGAGAAACAACAGAAAGTAATTGAGGACACAAGAACAGGGTGAACTGGACGTTGTCTTCACACACAGCTTTAGCCCTTACCATCAACTTGCAAGGGAGATGTCAGTCCTGGGTGGTGTGTTGTGCCAAGATTTTCTTTAAAGAGAATATGGTGATGAACAAAACTCTTGGGAAACAAAATGTTATTTACTACAATTTGCATATTGAAAATTATTAAAATCAAAATCCAGAAACATGAGGTAATTATCCCACTGGCAGTCAGTGAACTTCAATACCTTCTGTACATGCCAAAAATGTCAGAACTTCTGAGATTGTTTTTCACAAAAATTTGGAGTCTAATATACTATTGTGGGACTGTGCACACTAATATAATTTTCTTCATATGAAAAGTAGCTATTGTATTGTTATTATATTTTTTCATTTTATCTACATATAACTGTGAATACTTTTCAGATAAAAAAACCATCCTTAACCTTGAGCTCAGTCACAACCAGAGACCCAAAAAGCATTGCTCTTGTTTTTTGTTATTCCTAAGAAGGAAATAAAAATCCCAGTTTTGTGTCTCAAAGAAGTACTAAAAAGTGGGGGTTCTCACGATTCTTGAAATATGTATTCTGTACCACTGAATGACACTGGTAAATTTAGTCAAAACCAGTGTAGGTCAGACAGAGGCAGTCTGTGATTCAGAAAGGCTTTAGAGTTGCTTAAAATATCCTGTGTGCCTGGTGTTCCTGGGTGAAGTTTAAATAGCCACCACAAATATCCTTTATTCAGGGGTAGATTTCTGCTTCCCTTCTTAAATAAGGTAATTAGTCCATATGTCAGCTTTCAGTCTGCATCATATATTCATGGGAGCTGGCCCAGCATTCTTAGTGAGCTGCAGTTAGTACATAATGCCTACAGATTAACAGAATGGATATTTAAATGTCCAGCTGCCTGACTGAAATCATTATCTCTGAAGGATCTGTGGGAAGCTCAACATCCACATTGAAATTATGAAGTTATATCTTGTAATTACCCATCATTTGTAAAGCCACCTATCTCATAGGCCCTTATTGCAAGCATGTTATCCTGTCTCAGTTTGGAGACATCTTGTTTACAGCCTGGAAAGGAGGAAGGAAATTTGTGGTTTTTAATATCTGCTGTTAGATCTTGTCTGCAACTTCATCTTTAGGTGCTCCATCGTAGAGCCTGAACTGGGAGCTGATGATGAGGAGCATTTGGGACCAACAGCCTTTCTAATGTTTATTTTAACTAACCATTGGGATAAAGCACTAGGCAGCAAGGATTTTAGCAAAACCCAGCAATATTTCATTGCAGTTCTTACTGTGCTTTACAAGTGAAATTAGAGCAGCTTTCCTCAAAAACTACAAAAATAAAACAAAACCAGATTCTGGGTTTTTAGGAAGCCTAGTCCTGCTGCTTCAGGAATCCTTTTGGTATGTGGGGAGCCAGAGTGGGAGAGAAACTGTTTTTATTTGTTTATTTGTATGAACCCAGTTACCATATGGCTCATAACATGGAAGGAGAATCTTCCTCCTCTTTCGGAAGAGTTTGTTTTTGTTTGACATGGCTCTACAGGAATGCGTCTCTGGCTGCCCCAGTGCTGAGCAGATAAATCCCTTCAGCATGCAGTCACTGCCCTTGTAACTCTGCCTCTGAAGAGTGTGCTGAAACCACCTTGCCCATGCACAGCCCAGAATATTTCTAAAACTCAAGAGAACAAGCAGATTTATCTATGGCCCATGAAGTCAATAGCATTACCAAGCCTGCTTCCTCTTTTCACATTGTTTGAGAATAATTTGTTTTAATAAATTAGATGTGTTTCTTTTCTCATAAATTATGCTTTTTTTGGGGGGGGAAATATCCATAGACTTAAAGGTTTGCATGTGCAACTAACCCACAGCACAGCATTTGGGTTATTATTTGGGTGATAAACAGATGCTGATTACTTCAGTGACACTGGAATTAAATAGTATTCTTGCAATGGGCTGCATATTATAAAAATGGCTCTGGATCTTTTTATCTGGTGCCAAGCTTGTACTTCCAGACCTTCCTCTTGGGTACCATGGAGACATTGCAAGAGAAAGAAATGGGAAGAGTTGGATGCTTCTGGAATTTTTATTTAGCAAAATTTTGTCAGGTTATTCTTCTCTTTGGAATATCAAATCACATGTTATCAAGTAACTTGATATTCTCTGAGGCTGCACAAGATTCATAGCATCTGGCTGTTGCAGATATATATAAAACAGTTATTTTTCTGATTGTCAGGTGGATTTTTGACTTCTACATTGAAGAGTTGGAGCACTGGTTCTTACTTTCCTGCTGAATCTCATCAGAAAACACTATTTCTGTGAGATCTCACAGCAGTTGTGTTATCCCTATCTGTCACAGTCATATTTTCACAATTAGAGAGACCTTCTCAACTTTCTCTTGTAAGAATGAACTTCAGTAGCTGTGTGTGAGACTCTTGTCAGACAGACATGAAAACTAGGAGAGCTTGCCCCCAGGCTGTGATTCAAACCATCTGGGTTAGGGATTTTCAGTTTTGCCACTGATTCAAGACCTTGCCTCAGGGCAAAAATCAAAGGTTATTTTCTAGGGCTCAGTTTTATTAAGGTCCTGTCTCATGCTTAGAGAGATCTTTTGTCTTTGCTCACATTGAGTTTGAGCCTGAAAAATGGTCCCCTATGCAGGAAGGGGCTTTACTCAAGCCATAGAGATACCACAGGTTTGTTTAAACAAAGAGTTGTTCCTTTGTGGTTGGGTTTGGTGGGTTTTTTTCAGCCTCATCTGCTTCCTCAGGTGGTAGCTGGTGTCTTCCCCTCTGTCTGAACAGCAGCAAAGGTGGGGCTGTTTAGGGCTTCCAAAAACCTGTCCCACGTGTTCCCACAGTTTTGCACTGCCAAGAGTCATAGCCTGACCAATGCAGGTACAGACAGGTATTTAACTCAAGTGAAAATGCCAATCAACAGTGATCTGTTGGTCTCATTAGTGGCTGACACAGAGCCAAGAGCACCTCCAGACAAGCAAGAAGAAAGGAAGAGAACTTTTATCTGTGCCCTCAAATCCTGATGATTCTATGCTTGCTGTTACATTTTGTGACCCAAAGCCATCTTGGAAAGTGTTACAATAAAGGAGCTGTAACACCATAGAGTTCATATTTTTATATTACAGGACTGTGATGTGGTTCTGCCAGCAGGTCTCTTGGGAACTCTTTGGCTGCTTTCCCGATTTAGCTGTTACATGGCTGATTCATTTAAAGAGACAAGAACACCATGTCCTCAGGAGTGCCTGCTGAGACATTCCCTTGAAGACATGCCTAATGGCTTCACCAACCTGTGGGTGCATCAGATTTATTACAGAAAATGAAAAGAATAGAGAAGCAGTGGTGTTTGTTCTGCTGAGAGAACACAGAGTGCACCAGAGCTGCAGAGAAAAAGAAAATGTAAAGGATGTTTCAAGTGTTGTCAGATGTGTTTGTGGCTGAAATACGGCAGAAAAAGGTTGGGCTAGCTCAGATTGAACCAAAGGAATAATTCTAAGTAGCCAAATTTCTAAATAATTTTTTCTTTCAAGGATCTTTGTGGGGGTTTTGTGGGGTTTTGTTTGGGCTCTTTTTCCCCATATGAAACCACGTGTGTCTGGTACAACCTCAGTTCTATGGCTGCATTAGTTATAGTCACTCCCCCTCTTTGGACACACTGGTATATGTTTTTGATCTGAAGTCTTTGAGGGAGAGTTTTTATCAGGCTTTTTCTTCTGTGGACCACTGCTCTCAAAAAGTATGTAGGAATTCAGGACCTTCAAACCCTCTGCCTGTCAGTCAAATTTTCTTTATCAGCTAAAGGGAACTGGCAACATAACTCCATTCTGCATTTAGGGTAAACCCTGAAATAGTAACATCTGATTTATTATTTGCACAATGGTCAATCCAAACTGGGGTGATAAACATTCTTAACTACACACCTGCAAAAACCCAGGTAATGGCAGAGTTGTCATCAGGTTACATGATTGAAAGCTGTTCACTCACTTGGGAAAGGGAAAAGATAGTTTTGTATGAACAGATTGTTACAGTCAGGCTTCACACACACAGAAAAAGATGATTACCCCACTACTGACATTTGCAATCAGCGAAAAACACTTTCTAAAAATCTGTATGATCATTTTGTTCCCTCTCAAAGATGTTGCAAAGCCATTTTGTCAGATTGTGCTCTTAAGAGAGTCCAGACAGGGCAGGACCTGGACTCTCTTCTGACCAAATGGCTACTGCTCAGCAAGATTGTCCCAGGGAGCGTCTGCACAAAGAGCTTGTCTGCTCAGTGAGGGCTTTGGTTCGTACCCTCCAGTCTCCCATCTTAGAGGCAATCACAGCATAAGAGGAGCAAGCAGCTGGTTCTGCATTGTCATCCAAGCAACAAGGCTGGAAGTAGTGCTGTGCCAGTCTTGCACAAAATCCCAAACTAGAATGCTAATAAATGGAGCAGCAGACTATGGAGACAGCTAGAAAATTAGTGTTATGTGGGAAAAGGTGGTTTTGGTGAGAGAAAGCATGTTATACACTTTTTCTGTTTTTGTTTCTTACTCTCTGAAAACTGTAAAAGCCTCATAAAACACAAGTGCTTTCTTTTCTTGGCCCTGAGAAGATGTGTGCATAAGCAAACCAACATTGAAGTTGCCACAGTACTCAGTGGTGTGCTTCCCAGCTTCCTGCTCCACAGGATCTCTGAATATCTGATGTGGACCCTCATCTACTGCTCCAGAACTAGAGTTTAGGCTTATGTTGTCTTATTATGACAGTGTCCAGAGGATCCAACAGGAGACCAGGGTCACACTATCCTGAGTGCAGCATAGACTCTTGGTTTCAGAGTGAAGAAATTGTTTACCAGGAGCTGCCTTCAACTGGATCCATAGGCTAAAAAACAACAGTAAACACATCTCCTGTACTTACACAAGTGCGAAAAAAGCAAGCAAAAAGTGTTTAACTATTTGTTAAATGGAGCTTGGGTAGGGAGAGACAAGTTTGTAAAGTGCTAAGTGAAACCACTTCAGTGGAGGACTGGTACAACATAAGAAGCAGTAATTGAGTCAGGACAAGGAGTCTCTTTCATGCAGTAATTGTTGCCAAGCTCTTTCTCACGGTAGCTAGTTTAGTATCAAGAAGCTATTTGAAATCTACTGGCTCTCGTAGGTGTTTGTTGTCAGACATACAAAAGTGTAAACCCATTACTATTAAAGTCCTAGAAGCACTTGCACTCATCTCTTTTGCAAGGAGACATTGCAAGATGCAGTCTATTATGTTAGGAAAGCATTAAGGGGTTTTGTTTTGCCTCAGTGCCCCCATTCTATATGAAGTACTTGTAGAGTACAGAATATTTGGACCCAAAGGTGGAGAGTGTAGAACTCAGAACTGTAGATTTAGATGTTTAGAATTATGTTTCTGAAAAGGAAAATAATTGTAAAAGTGACTCATTAATATCAAGTCTTTTTGATGACAGTTTAATGAAAATGGACATGTCTTCAATGTCACATAGAGAGGAAAGCCCTTCAGGCTGTATCTTAATGACTTTCTTAGCCTGCATGTGTGTAAAACTTAACATTTCAAATAATTCTATGCCATGAACAGGATTTGCTCTGGTCTTGATAGCCTCTTAAATGTTCATGAGGTTGAGGCAAGATCTAAAAATGATTCAGGCTTAAACAGAGCACTATCAGATGTCCTCTGCTACTTATGTGTTGTGCTACATTTGTTTCCTCTGTTACATCCCAAGTTTCACATAACTTTACATTGTAATTTTTCTTATTGAGCCAAAAAAAAGAAAATCTGACGATGCCTGAACTGAGGGTCCTTTCTGCAGCTCAATGCCGTTGTGCAAAGAGCTCTTCTTTTAATCCTCCCTGTTAAACAGGAGCTGACTGGAGTGAATGTAAACAATTTAAACTGAGGAAAATTTTCTTTTAATCCTTTTCCAGCTCTCAGCTTGACTGCTTAAAATGTCCTTGTGGTTCTGCTGAAAAATTCTTTATTCTGCCCTAAAGAGTTTAGTCTCTAACAGACAAACACTTTTAATAAAATAAAGACATTTAAGACAGATTGTTCTATAGCACTAAGTCATATCAGAAAATCTTAGCAATAAATGATATGTCATGTTTTTTTTTCCCAGATACACAGATGTTTTTCAAGCTCTGTAATAGGAATATAAACAAAAATATTATCCCTTTACAGCTAAAGCAGTAGTCCAATTTGGGACAGGAGAAGAAATTAGTCTAGAATAAAATATCACTGCAGTCATCTGTCTTGTCAAAGAAAGCACAAACTTCTGCTTTCATGATAGCAAAACAATCAAAGAGGTTTTTTCCTCCAAACCAAACCCATTTTGAAGTAATGCTTGAGGTCTAAATTTTTGTCACATGGTTTTTACAAGTTAAAATACCAAAGTTTCTTCTTACTGCAACCTTAGCTGCTTTCACTATTTTCCCAGTCCTTCTGTGTAGTTTCAGCTGCTTCTTGTGCCCATGGTTGAGCACAGCCACTCATTAACACTAATGGAAAAGCCCTGCAGCTCACAGCTCAGCCATGGGAAAGGCTCCCTGTGTTAGCTGGAGACACCCCTGGTATTTTGGTTTTGGTGTTTGGGAGCTTCCCTCGCTTTACCATCAAATTTCACGATGATCTGTTTCATTTCTGTGCCTCAAAGGAAAAAATCATATGGCTGCTCAGTCCTCTGTTTCAGAGGGGTTCTTCCATTTCTGAACATTGCCCATCCAGCAATCTATAGCCTGTGACTGGTGCAGCCAAGATGCCTCATGCTCCATCTCCTCATCTGTTAATCCACTCCGAGGATCCTCAGTTTCTTTTACTTTGCACATTTTTTCTTTAAGAAAAAGGCTAATGTTTTTCAGGTGTATGTGCACCTTATGTCCTTTTTGATACTGAGTGTGGAACACTCTTCATTTAATGATTCATAAGCAATAATTCCAGGTAATAAACAGTGAACTAAGGTCTATACGTATTCTTTCTCAACTATGAGAGTGTCAGCTGTTCCTGATTTTGTCACATTCCTTGTCAGCATATTTCAATTTTACCCCCAATCTCTCAGTCCATCACAAGGAACCAGCTTCACTGTGGCAAATGGAATCTTCTTTTGACAGATGATTTCGTATGACCAATAAGTCCCATCATCCATTAACAAGATAAAAATGTCATTTTCAGAGTTATTTTGTAAAAACTGTAGGGACATGCCAACATCCATCAAATACAATTTACAAAATATTCTCCTTGCAGATTAATAAACTGCTTCATAGCCCATCAACAGTGCTAGCTAACAAAACATCAAATAAGCATTCTGTACGATAAATAAAGCTATTTAAAAGCATCAAAAACATTGCAAAAAATAGTAAGCCTGGATTTCTTCTTTTGAATGTCTTGGAGAGCAAGGTCTCCTGCTGGTCCCTGAATCAGTGAACATCTAGGCTCTCCAGAGAGCCCTATACATGAAGTTCAGCAACATCAACTTGCAAACTAGAAAGCCTTTTCACTACACTGCAACTACTAGTGCATTTTCTTTTTTTTTTAATATCAAACCTTTGATCACACTATCCAAGACTATTTTACTCTACATCTTATATTGTTATTTATGATAATTTAAACCAAATCTAAAATGCTGTCACTCTGTCACTCTTGATTCATTTGTTTGCTATTTGGCAAAGAAATTGATGCAGCTTTTAACATTATTGGTAATATTTGTTCTGGGTTTCCAATGGGAAAGTTTTATATAATTTAGAATGAGATATTTCCTTGTAATATTGATCTGTCAAAACTATCAAAGAGCTTTCAAGTTGTAAACAGATCTGACCTAGAGCATCTGTAAAAGTCCATACATGCAACTCCAGCAGAGTCTCCTGGGAGATGGTGAAATCTCTATCCTTAAAAATTTTCAGAATTCAGCATAAACAAGCCTGAACCACCTGGTCTAACTTTGAAGCTAGCTCTGCTTTGAGCAGGAGGTTGGACTAGTCATCTTCCAAGGTTTCTTCCAACCTCTATTTTTTCCTGTCATTTTATAATACCTACTCTTCTTCAACCTCTCAGATCACTTCATGTTTGCTTCTATCCCCTTTGAACAGTGAGTGTCCTTTAGAAACCTAAGTCACAACTCTTCTTCCATACTCCTCCTATTTACCCCATATAGCTCTTTTCATTTCCTACTTTAATCAGTGTATTTCCTTCTGGTTTGCCACCTAGTTTCTTTGCAATAAGAATGGTAAAATGATTTATCTTAACTCGTTCTATTTCTCTACTGAAGTCTTTCTTTTGAAAGCATTGTCCAGATCTGTTTTCCTCCATGTTAGCATCTGTTTCCTAAATGTCTGTTTTGTTGTGTGCTGATATTCTTCTAACTTGTTACATTCTTCACTTTTTTCCCTACATTTTGAAGGAAATCCTGAAAGTTTTCTCCTCCAGAGAAAGTGAGTGGGAGCAGTCTGCCAGCCTCCCCTGGACTCTGGTGGAGTCAGCTACCAGCAGTCCTTTCCCTGGGAGTGTCTTCCATTGATCAGAAATCTTAAAACTTCAGAACACAAAATGCAGAACTGCATACGAATTTTCATGACTTTTCCATGCCTTCTCTAGAGTCCAGGAAAACAGCCAGGACCATCTTGTTAGGACTACATGTTTGTGATGAATCAGTATTCCTTTCTATTTGCAGGTTTTACTTCCTTTTCCACCATGAGTGTTCAATATACCCCTCTGTCTTCTATTAGTCTGCTGGCTCAGCATTATTGTTCATCTCTCATATTATTTTGTTCGGAGTATTTTTTGCTCTGGTCTTTCTGTTTCTGGATACCAGTTTCTTGTTCTTTTCTGTTGTCTCTTTTCACCAACTGAAAGTTCTGTTCACGGCAGCAGCATTTGCTTAAATGCAGAAACACTATTACCAGAAAAAGGAGGGGGAAAAAAACACCAAAACCCAAGCCCACAATATTAATTATTTCTGTTTCTTTAATGAAAGCATACACAGTGGTGGTGTAGTACACCAAGTACAACACAAAACTTCAACCAGTTTGAAAGCATTGACCTGTACTCCTGACATAACTGGAGCAGAGTCTCCTAAGGGATAGCTGTATATATTGATGCTTTTACTGTCCGTACCCCACAAAACTCTGGATACTTTTGGTATTTGTAGTTTTCATGTATGCCCTGACTCCTTCCATCAGTAAATAAATTAAACTTCGCTTATGTCCTGTCAAAGCTGTGTTGCAAGAGGTGGCCACAAACTGAACCATGATTCCAGGTCTGGGGATTGTTACAATTTTGGATTAAATTTCACTTTGAAAGTTGTGTTCTAATTCTAGGGGGTTTGTTCTTTCCTAAACAATTATAGGATTTATTCTCAGCAGTGAAGCCAAAGCAATCCTTTGCCAGGAAATAGAGTTGTTTATAAGCAGTCACGCAGGACCATACAAACTAGGATGGCCACTGGAGGTAGTCTGGTATGATTTCCTGAGAAATTAGGTGGCATCACAGTTTTAATTTTGATATCATGGGAAAATTCCAGATTGGGTGATGAGTATTGTCCATCCAACCCCATAACACAGTCAAAAGCTTGTACTCATCTTCCTCCCCAGTGCTAGTCTCACAGTATGCCCATCACCAGCTGAATAGTCTCCATCTCCCTCCTGAACCAGAGAACCCAGCTGCACTTTGATCTTCAATAAACTTACTCCAGAGTTTTCAAATACGTAGCTTTAAGATAAATAGTACCTGTAACCATACACTGTGGATATGCAGCTTTCCAGTACCTAAGGTGGCTCCAAGAGACCTGGAGGGGGATTTTTTACAAGGGCTTGTGGTGATAGGAAGAGAGGGAATACCTTTAAGCTGATAGAGGGTAAATTGAGATTAGATATTAGGAGAAAATTCTTTCCTATGAGGGTGGTGGGGCACTGGAACATATTTTCCTGAGAAGTTGTGGATGTTCCAGCTCTGGAATTGTACAAGGACAGGTTGGGTGGGGCTTTGAGCAACCTCATCTAGTGGAAGGCATCCCTGCCCCACTGAGAGGTGTTGGAACTAGATATTCTTTCATGTCCTTTCCAAACCCAAAAAGTCTAACCTTATGGGTTATTGACAGGAAATCCTCAGCAGATGCTTTTGGTGGTTATAGGCAGCCTGTTGACTTCTTGAATTCTGTAAAAACTCTTACAAAAACCTTCACCCTTTAGGAACGTTCTCAAAAATCTTGCCATGTAACATGTTCATTTAAAAGACTGGGGTTTGTGTTGATAGATGTACTTGTACTGAAAGAAATTCACAGGAAATCATTAAGAGTTATATTTTGACCATACTGGAATTTCCCTCAGGAAACACTATGAAAATCCCCTGGCTGCTGCTTAGGGAAACTAGGACAAATATGAGAGAAGTGGCCAAGCTGTGGTTATCAAGCCAAATGCAAAAGCTAAATGATTGAATTGCATGGCTCTTAAACTGGATATGGGACTGGGCTGCCATAGAAATTGCTGGCTAATTTAAGTGACTGTTGTGAGGGTGAAATAAAGCAGCAGGTAGTTCTGAAGCTGACATTGCTGTGCTCCCCAGGGCCAAGCCGCCCATCCAACCTCTGCAGCCCTTGGAGCAGTGGGGCAGAGTGGGGCAGCAGTGGAGCTGCTACTCTCCAGCTCCCTGGTTCTTGGATCTGAGTGTTCATTCTTCTTGGCTCCAAGCAGTCTCTACGAGTAGGTTAGGGAGCTGTGTCTCCCAACACATACAGTCCAATGTATCCTGTGCTGCAACCTCTCTGAGGCATTTTTCCCTTTTCCGCGCTGTGTGTGGCACGTAGTGAATGCTGGCGTTTCAGACTAAACAAGCACTTGCAGCCCATCCACCCTCACTTAGGAGCTGACTTTTCTTGTGCAGCTCATCAGAGCAGGCTTTTAAACAAAGTTGTGTTTGAGAGAGGCTGGAAGCCCACGTGTGCCTGCCAACCACCTTCCAGCTGGCAAGAGACCTGAGCAATTCCACAGATTAAATGAGATGGGTTTAGAATATATTTCCTGCTGCTTTGTCTCTGAAAGGGGAAGTAGCTGTTCTGTTGCTCCAGTGCTGTATGCCATTTCAGGGGTGAAGGATGGCATAAATATCCAGTTGGAATTGTGTGGGGCACTGCAAACACTTTTATGTGCTCGTGTAGCCATGTGCCCTCACACAGGCACCCCAGTTGCAGCAAATTAAAGCCAGATAAACAAGCTGTTTCCTAACAGTAATTTATGGTCCTGGCTGATCTCTCTCAGGCTTTTTACAACATATGCTGTCTATTTCTAAAGTCCCAAAAGTACAAGATCTATGATATCTGGGTTAACGGGCTCGTTCACATTCTTTTCCTTCTCTTAGATTCATGCCGCTCAAAGATGATGCCAAGTGCTGCTAGGCCAGGAGTTGCATTTCAAGTGGAGCCTAGAAACTTGGTGTAAATGCCTCCATCAGCACTCGCAATCTTTTTGTACATCTCAGTTTTCCATCATGTTTTCAGAAGCAGTTTAATGAAATGCAGAAGCTTTTCTTCCTGTGTTTGAAAAGCTCTATATTTTGAACTGTCAAAGAATTAGAATGCTGTCCTAACTAACACCTGCAATCAGAAGCAAGAACTAGAACATTGTCAAGTTAATGGCTGTGACAAACACACCACTGGAACAGGATGATGGTGAACTTATTTGCCCTAGATTTTTATTTTCTCTTTTGCCTCAGGAAAATTACATTTCAACCAAGCAGGGAAGGCCTTCCCATGACCCAGTTTTCCTTCCACTGTCTTAGAAAACCTTCCCATGTTTTGGATATATTCACAGTAATCAGAAGAAATGTACTAAGCCTCATGACCACAAATTCCTTTCTTTTATCTTCCCTTCTTTTTAAAGGTTTCAGCACTCAGAATAAAAAGTATTTAATGCTATAAACCTCAGAAAATAGCTTGTTCTGCATAAACTCTGCTTTTGGGACACTTGCAAATAAAAATGCAAGTTCCTTGAGTGTCAGGTCACCAACAGAGGCCAAATAGAGAATGATTCACCCCTTTAATTCCTTATATACAGAATATCTTTCAGAAAACTCTTCAAACACATGTTACAGGAGACCCTGGATGCTGTTCCTATGGAAAACAGGCAAGGCTATGGAAGGTTTCCTTCCCGCCTTTAAAATCTGCTTATCTGCAAGATCACTGAACACCTTTATAGATCACTGTCAGTGTCCTCTAAATGAACCTTTCTCCCATAGTTTCTGTGAATTTTCCATGTGCACTGGGCTATATGATGTAGGGTTACTAAATAGGCTCTTTGCTTGGATAAATCAATACTTTGAGAATATCTTCCTAACTTCCATAGTGGATGGTGTTCTGGACGCTCTTTTCATCCCTTCAGCCCAGCTGCAGTCTGTATACAACATTTGGTTGGAATGCTTTTCCTTTACAGAACACAAAAAAATATCCTCCTACATAATCATGATGGGATTCCAGCAATAATATAAGGAAGAACAATAGGCATCATTACTGTTTTGAATTGCATGAAATCTAACCCACTCTGTTTGGAATGGTGTGAAAATATAAGTGGACTTTATTTTTTCAACAGAGCACATTGTACATGAGAGCTGCCATGAATTAGGAAAAATATGTACTTAAACTTCAATAAACATCACAAAGTTCCCACTATAGAAGTTTCCTCTCAGGAGCTGCTTTGTGATACTAGGGCATCCATTCTACCATGAAGTTCGAACCCCACGCCTGTGTGAGTCTGTCATCATTTGTGAAAACAACTTCACTTATGAAAACTGCTGCTGCAGAAAGCCCTGAAATGCTGTTGGAAAACTCACATGCTCAGCTGCGAGCAGAGAACATTTTTTCTTCTGTTTTGTGGGAAGCCATGCCTTACAATGGCTTTCCATACTGTCATGCAGGCAGAGCCCTTTCCATCACAATCAGATGGCAATATCCTTGGAGCATTTTTTTTTCATTTGAGTGCAACCCTGGGTGTTTAAGGAAGTATCAGTCATACCCTGATATACATACAGCTTGCAGAAAGAAACAACAAAGATGAGTTTATTATTTCTGTCACGGTAGGGCACCACTGTGATGCAGGCACTCTGATATTGTAGGTGCTGCACAAATACTGACAAAGCTTGAATAAAGAGGATTGTTAATGACCTATTCCAGTAGTGTGGGAGGTGCTGACCAAAACAGGGAAATGGTTAAAGGGAAGCTAAAGAAAAGCTTTAAAATTTGTGTAAGAAGTGGAATACAATCAAGACTTCATACTGATGTGGGGTGACAAGATCTCCCTGAAATCTGCTCTGCATGCTTTTATACAGGTAGACTGTATTAATGTCATAGGAATGTCTGTGGTGGGTCATATAGCTACTAGGCACGTGACAGAAATACTAAGTTAAAAAAAGATAATTTCAGTGAAGAATGAACTTTGATAAAGTATACATTTCAGGAAATTGCTTTACTTTATAGTATTGCTTAAGCGGAAAACCACATTAAATTTATTGCATTCTGTGTGTAATGACTCATTCTCTTCTGAAAGAATGCAAGCAGACTTGTAATGCTCTCAAACATGACACTAAAAATATCCCATTAACATCCATAGTTTGTCATACTGAAGTATTTCTTGAGAGGTTTTCAAAACCAGAACTTACATATTCCAATTCAGTTCATCGAATAAGTAGGCTCTGACTACTTTCCAAATAGCTGCATTGAGGTCTTTAGAATTAATTCTTAAAACCTTACACGACCAAAACTCCCACTAATTGGATTTTAATTAATTTCTGTGCAACATATTTAACCTGAGGCTTTTTCTTGTCTATAGAAAAACAACTTGGGGATGGAGCATATTAATTTAGCTGTACAGCTGTAGAAGCAAAGCATCAGTGCTTCCTGTACTGATAAATGCCTGTATTGTAGGCTTTGCACCCAAAATCTTTTTGATGTGATGATGTGTTTTGTATGTTTCTCTACCCCATTCTGGCTGTCTTTTCCCAGTAACTCTGGAATGATAAAGTTTTCTATGGGGTTTGAGGAAACACAGTTGTCTCAAAGTTACAGAATTCCTACTGGATTTGTGGAAAGAACAGAAGGTGAGAAAAGAGAGGATTCAACCACCCCTTACTAAAAACTATTAAGTCTACCAAGGTGGCCATTTGGGACACAAATCAATAAAAAGCCAGACATTCCATTCTACTGCTCATGGTGTTCTTTTAAACGGTGACAGACACAGGTTTCTTAAGGTTTTGTCTCATGAAAACCTTTTCCATTCTGCTTTTTGTCAAAGAAATGTCCTGTTAATGAAAACTAAAACATTTTCTGAAGCCTTCATGGCCCATCTCTCTAAATGTTAGATGACCCATGGCATTTTCTCTTATCCAGGTCAGTTCACTTCTCCTGAAAAAGCCCGGATAATTAAAATCTAGGTCTGTTCTGTTATATGGATTGCTTTGTGTCTGAGCTCTGGGTCCTCTTACATCTCTTCTCTGAGCTAGGATCACTGAGGGAGAAGAAGTCTAAAAGCCTGAACCTAAAAGGAATCAGATGGCCTAGACATTTTGGGCCTAGCTTTAAGAAATAATTCTGATCTGGATGCTTGATAACAAGATATTTTGATTATGCTTCTTTAAAAGAACAACCATTAATTGGTATTTCAGAGGCTCAGAATTTTTTGGTTTACATTCCAGCATTATTTTTCCCTTTAAAATATTCACCATACTTGCTTTACAGGGGTTATGATTAACCAGATCTTTCAGGGAAGTATAAAACATTATTGTTTGATAACTGCTGGGAAAAGTCTGAATGTGTCCTTAAACCAGATCCTATTTTCACAAAAACATTAATTTTTGCTCATGGTATTTTGCAAACAGGAAGTAGAGGGCCTGTTTATGGCTTTGTTGTGTGTTTTGAAGTCATTATTGTTATTATAGTAGAAGCCAAAGACCTGATAAGGACCCCTTTATTCTACCATGTTTGGTCAAATGATGGTTCTATGTATACTACATGTGAATATTACAAGTTTATTTTTAGATGACGAGTGAGACCTATGTAGTTTAAAATTAGCCAGGCATAGGGACTATACTGTATTTTTAAAGGACAAAGCACAGCTGCTGCATGAGCAAACACAAACCAGAAAAACCGAATTTTATAAATATGTCATCAAGGTCATAAAAACAAATTTACTGGATGAGAAACTTTATTCTGATTTAAGTATGGGTGTCAACAAGTTCACTGCCTGCTCTGTATTCAGACTGGTACTGATAGGAAAAGAAAGGCATTTGGCAGCAATGTTAGCTGGTTGCAGTTTTTCTTGGCAGAGTGAGAGCAGGAAAGAAGGAATAAAGAAAGGCACTGTGGCAAGGACCGGTCCAGAACAGGGCCAGCCACTTGCAGGAGAATTGTGCAGTGCTGGAAGGTCTAGCAGCTCTGACTGGTCTGGTTCTGCTTCTCTGATGAATGCACAGCTGGTAACATATCATAGAATCACAGAATCAATTAGGCTGGAAAATACCTTTAAGATAGAGTCCAACCTATGACCAAACATCAGCTAGACCATGGCACTGACTGCCACATCCAGTCTTTCCTTAAACATTTCCAAGGATGATGACCCCACTGCCTCCTTGGGCAGGCCATTCCAACGTCTAATTATCCTTTCTGAAGAATTTCTTCCTAATGTCCAACCTAAACCTTCCTGGGCACGGCTTAAGACTGTGTCCTTTCCTCCTGTCACTGGCTGTCCAGGAGAAGAGCCTGACCCCCACCTTCTTCCAGGGAGTTGCAGAGAGCAGTAACATCACCCCTGAGCCCTGTTTTCTCCAGCTTAAACAACCCCAGGTCCCTCAGCTGCTCTTCACAGGACTTGTGCTCCAGACTCTTCACCAGCTGCTTTGCCCTGTCTGGACTTGCTCCAGCATCTTGATGTCCTTCCTAAATTGAGGGCCTCAGAATTGGACACAGGATTTGAGGTATGGCCTCACCAGGGCTGAATACAGGGGAAGAATCACTTCCTTGGTGCTGCTGTGCACTCTGGCTGATACAAGCCAAGATGCCACTGGCTTTCTTGCCCACCTGGCCACACACTGGCTCGTGTTCAGCTGCTGCCAACCCCCAGGTCCTTTCCCACTGGGCCACTTTCCAGCCACTCTGCCTCCAGCCTGGAACACTGAAGGGGTTGTTGTGGCCAAAGGGCAGGACCTGGCTACTTGGTCTTGTTGAACCTCATGTTGTTGGTCTTGACCCATCCATCCAGTGTGTCCAGGCCCCTCTGCAGGGCCTTTCTACCCTCCAGCAGACCAGTATTCCCACCCAGCCTGTTATCATCTGTGAGTTTGCTATAGACTTAATCCCCTCACCCAAGTCATCAATAAAGATATTAAACAGGACTGGCCCCCAACACTGAGGGACACCACTAGTGACTGGTCACCAGCAGGATTCGCCATAACTCTCTGGTCCCAGCCACTCAGCCAGCTCTTAACCCAGCAAAGACTGCACCAGGCCAAGCCCTGGGCTTTTCCAGGATTATGCCATGGGAGATGGTGTCAAAGGCTTTGCTGAAGTCCAGATAGATACATTCACAACCTTCCCCTCATCCACAAGGTAGTTCACCCAGTCATTAAAGGAGATCAAGTTGGTCAAAATGAATCATACAACAGGAATCAAAATGTTGTGTTCTATGGAAAGGGTTTCATTTTAGCAATTCTAAGTGTATTAAAGAAGAATCTGTTTAGAAAGCCTTCATGAAGCAGAATCTTTGTATCAAGGGTGATAATATATAGGAATGATCTACCTTCTATAATAGAAGATTCGTGTTTTGGCATTTGTGAAGTAAGGTAATATACCCCGTGACCAGACAGTTTGTCACTGCCACAACATGTTTTGACTAACTAGAAGTCACTTTGATGGACAAAAGTGGCATTTCAAGAGACAAACTTTTGGACTTTTAAACTATTTGTAATTGCAATTTTATACTACTGCGATGCAAATCCTGTCAGGTCATGCTGAGTAGAGGAACATGGCACCTGAGTCACTGAGTCATGAACTAGTGAATGAGGAATTACATGAGTTTTAATTATCTCTTCTGGGTGATGGAAAGGGGAAAAAAAAAGGCTTTTTAGAGACATTCCACAAGAGGTCATCATCATTCTTGTTTTTTCTGAAATGTAAGGGTTATGAGTAAGGGAATTTTTTTCTTGTTGGAAATGATTTCTTAAATTTCAGCCCTGAGATTAGTGAAGCTATTGGAAAGGCGAGAGGGGCACATGCAGAGGCGCACAACTGTAGAGTAATTTAATTTGGGACTTTTTAGAAGAACAAAAGAGATCTTACTGAAACTACCACATTCATCAGAAACATAGCCAAGCTGCTAAAAGGAATGAAACAGGTGACAATCTGAAAAGCAGTATAGGAAAGGAGTCAAAAGTAATAGGATGCTGAATAGATTTGAGAAGGACTGTTTTTCTGACATAAAGTTATCACTCTCAAAGGTAATTGCTGTGATACACCTACATCCAACCAAAGAAAATCTATCCCAAAGCAGACCATAAACTGCCAGAGAAATGCTGACGCCCAAAAAAAGGACATATTTTCTCAGAAGTATTGGATGATGAGGTAATTCTGTCCACATTTTTTCTTGTATTAAAACTGTGAGTACTGTTTTTTAGGTTGTCAGGAGGAACGAGGTGCTCTTTAAAAAAATAAGTAAACCACTTTTCACTTCCAAACTGCAGATTCTCATCTAGCCCATGAAGCTGGCATTGAACAAGTGTCTTCTGACTGGTGACCACTCACAGCCAAGTTCCTTGTGCTTCTCAACTACAGAAATTATTTCTGAGATCTACAGACAGTTTTAGTGAGTGAATCTAGGCCAAACCAAATTGGAGGAAGGAAAACGCAGGCAGGCTTGAAGTCTTTGGAAATGGCTCAGACAGAGGAGAAAAGCTCATTTGTACAGCATAAGAGAGTGTGTTGTTCTTCGGGTCTAACAGGGTGGTATTTTTCATAGACTCTAATTCGTTGTGGCTATGAAAGAGTTTTCAATACTAAGTGATTCTTTTGGTGTTCCCTGATGTCTTAGTGTCTTTTATCTGTTTCTTGGGAATAATATATTTTTAATAAACAGACTTTCCTGGAAGCAAGATCAGTAGTTGCACTTGTAATGCAAAGCAAATATCACTTTTAATTAAGAGCCCAATCCCTCCCCTTTATTTGACATTCCACAGTAGTTGTTACACTTGCAGTTGTCATGTTCATTACTAATCTGCAAAATGAGCACTCACAAGATAAATGAGAGTAAAATACTCATAGGGTGCATGTAATTAGCACGTGACTTACTATAAATTGTGATGATCTCCTTGATAATTAATCTGGCTTACGTTTGATGTTTGTAGGCAGTCTGGATAGAAGATATTTCAACAAGTAAGAATAAATTCCTCTGGGGCATGGGAAGACACAGTGAGAAGTGGGGAAGAAAAAAAATCAGAGGTCTAAAAGAAATACTATTTCATAGTTGCAAAATAAGGCTCTAGCTAAGGCTAGAATTTTTTCTAAGGGTTGGAATTTTTTTATCTCAGGTTTCCATGGAGAGGGACAGTAATGAGCATCTTGGCTCGTTAAGGATCCAAAAGATGTGCAAAAGAGCAGTTCTGGTGGATTGATTTGCCTTCAGAAGAAAACGGTTGCGCAGGGACAGGGTGCACTTGCTGCGAGAAGGAATGAAAGTACCAGGCAGAAGGGTTTGGGTCTTGTTTCCAAGGCCCACAGTAGGAACATGACCTAGACCCAGGTGTGGATGGATTTAGGTATGCTATAGAAAGGGATCTCAGGGAGCCAGAGCAATGGGAGGCCTGGTATCACCTGTACACAGGCAAAAGAAAGCATTGAGAGAAAAGATCATTATTAACATATCCTCCATGCCCCTTAGCCTGGACTTTTGTGATAGCCTTGAGTTTCTCCCATGAAGAGAGAAATACTCCTTTTTTTTATTTACTTACAAATGCCTACCATCTGTCACTAGCAAACATCCAAACCTTATCCAATAGCGCAGTAAAGCTCTCAGCATCTCTGTTTTGTAATAATCATCAGTTATTCCTATTCCATTTATTATGTACAATACATTTTTAACATGTAATTTGCAGTGCAATGCTGAGACAGGAGAAGCCAGCCTACATTTTTCTTTTCCCTCAGGGGATAGAATAACATTTCTCTCTGTTATGGCTTATTTACTGTAATTGCTGTGTAAATGTGTGGCCAACAATGAAGGGCTTATCTTAGGCTCCCTTGTAGAAAAGTAGACTTCTAATGACCTATTTCTGCCCTTTTACAGTCATGGAGACAAAATGTCATCTTCTTCAGTATTTCACTGGTAAATTTGCTGTCTGTCTCAGTTTGTTACATATCAGTGTGCTGATACCACACCATAATTTCCCTTGAAGCTGCACAAAAAAATGAATGCAAGAGGTTGCATGTTGTTGCACTAATGAAGCTTTTATACCTGGAAAGAGAAAAATGCTCAAATTTGATTAAAATTTTATTACCTGCCATTGCCACATCAAACTGTTAAGCACTTCAGACATATCCAGAGAACATTAATTTGCCACAGCCACACTGCTGAAAAAATGCTAATGCTTTGTCTGCACCACACGTGGTGTAAGTCAGGGTGACAGGACACCTCACCTTACTTGAAATGTTCGCTTTACTTCCCTAGTAAAGAAGCAGGGAGGACTTTTTGGCTTGATGTCAGACTTGAGATCATGTCTCTGTATCTGACTGCTGTAAAAGTACCTGATGGAGCTGTTGGTCAGCCAATAGATGAATTCAATAAAGCATAAGTGAGCTCACCCAACAAAATATTACTCTGCCTCTTGTCAGAGTTGTTAATGTGTTTAATGTACTCATATTGGAGTGATTTCTCTTCGGTAGTGTGGGGGACAAACAACTTTTCAGGGCAGCAGAGGCTTGGCAGCAAGCACAGTCTGTAAATTATTATGCTTCAACCTGAGAGGACAATGGCTTTACACACAAAGCAGCCAAGGAGAGCCAGGAGGATGCATTTCCCTGCTCTTCCACACAATGCCTATTGATTCTCGCTTGGGAGTCATGCAGCTCTCTATACTGAGTCATTGCATGACTGGAGGAAGCAGCTCAGAGATACTTGCACAAGTATCAAATAGGGACCCCATTAACAACAACCAGTGTTAAAAGGAATTCCTGAAATGAGCCATGAGACAGGCTTGGGGTTTCTTTTCCTGGGCTTGTACCATCAGACGACATTTAATGGTAGAAGTATAAGATTTACTTTTTCTTTAAGTTTATACCAACTGTTTCACTCTCCAACGAAAAATCAGTTAGAACTGTTGGTGCTAGTGAAGATCACAGAAAGATGAGATATAGAGTTGGATTTTTACTAATTAGTTAACAATTCTTTTCTTTAAAAATTATTATTTATATTTCACCTTTGGCTGCAACTAGACATTTCAGTGTTTTGCCTTATTGCTTTCCTTGTCACCTTCCCCAAGCAGTAAAAAGGTGCTGACTGCATGGTTGAAAGAGAATTGCTGCTCCTTGGGACCATTTTCAATTTCAAAAATTTAAGCTAACTTTGAAAATCCAGGCTTATGGCGCAAGTTAGCAGTTCCGATGTTTGAAAAAATTCAAAGGCTTTGCAAATGCACAGAGCAACAGAAGGGCTAGGAAAAAAAATGAAGGGGGAAAAGAGCAGTAATAGAAAAATCACTGGAAAAGTAATTTATTCAATTTCCTGGTCATCTAAAATAAGTTTTTTAATATTTTGAACTAAGTAAGCACTTCTGTCCCTTCCACCCTGACCTGTTCTTTAATTTGGAGTGGAGGAAAGTGATAAAAAACCACATGGCTGTTCCAAGGAGTCCGACTGCCCCACAGTAAGTGCCATTCCAGGTTACCAGCTCCCACAAATTGGTGCTCTTCCATTAATCTGGGTCACACCTTTTCACACCAGTGGAGCAACTGGTGCAATAATAACTTGTATTCTCTCTCCTGCTGAGTCCACTTTTGTTCCTTAAAGTTGATTATAGATTGTGGATTGAGCTCAATGTTACTTCTCAATATTAGTAACTTCCTTTGTTACAAGCTCATAATCCAGAAACAATTCCACTGCCAGCATCAAGTATTGTATTGAATTGTCCTTCTGTTCCTGTTGGGGAGAACCGATGGGGCTGTGTTCTCACACATTTCTCTTTATGGCTGTAAGGGATGTGAAATGCCAGGTTTGATAAAGAGCTTTATTGTATACTCCAAAGCAGTTCATCTTGGTAGCTGAAAATGCCAGGACACTGTATAAATCATTTTATGGTACCAGTTGCTGTATACTTCAAAGGGTACTCATGTCAAATTCTGTCTTGGCTTGTGTCTAGCACTGCAGAAAACACTTCTCCCCAGGTGATATGAGAACAGATCAGGTCAATGGCAACGCCACACACGCAGCAAAATAACATTAATTCATTGTAGCACACACAGGACATGAGCCTGTGCAATGAGAAGTGCTGCCTCAGGGAGAGATTTGTAAGAACAGAAGGCTCGTGGTTCAGCAGTCAAAGTAGGACAGGGGAGAAAGTTTGGGTTAGGCAGCAAGTGGATGGCATTTCTCCATATGCTCCTCTCCTGCATCTGATCTGCTCTGGACGCTGGCACCCTGCACTCTGCCACAGGGGCCATGGCCAACCCATGAGACATCCCTACGAGCTCAAGTCCTCACAACAAACTAGAAACCCTCTGCTACACTCTTGCTCCATTATTGCTACCAATTATCATTACCAGTTACCATAAGGTTAAGGCAATATTATATTAATGATAAGGTAACAGGATAGGGAAAATATTCTGGAAGAATCCTTCCTCTGGCATTCAGCCTGCAGTCGTTTGCAGTTGCCTCTGCGCAAATGCTCTAAAATCTTTTGTGAGACTTATTCTCTGAATTTTGTTAAGTAAGGCAGATTCTGTCTTTAGTAAAGCATCCACTTCTCAGCGGTCTTTCAGGAGAGGATTTAAATTCTGAGTCAGAAATTGAATCATAGAAAAATATTTTTCTCATTCATTGCATGTGCTCATCACATTCATCAGCTTCATATTGTCACGTAAAAAGTCATCATGTCTCATCTGTCTGTTTACTCGTTTTCACTAGGCTTACAAATATGATATTTTTAATACATAATTTCAGATGCCTACTCTCTCTGGCAAAAGTTTCTCAAATTCTCATGATTCCAAAATCATGTTTGGATATCTCAATACAGCAGGTAACTGCAAAACCAAACCACCATTATGCCCTGAGCAAGAACATTAAAATCCTTTGCATTCCCTACACTTCAATTCTTAGCATGGAAATTAGCACCAGAAAATCCCTTTTCTTTCTAGTAGCAGTGAAGCTAGTTCACTTCAAAAAAGCTCCTGTAGTATATTCTGCGGCCTGTCAGATTCTTTCATTACAACACTTTTCATTTATGAAAAAAAATTTGTTTCTTCACTTCAAACAGCAAAGCAGATCATGTCCAGTGGCTGTGGAAAACACTCATGATGGACTAGGACAGTGTGTGAGGACTGTGTTCTGTCTTTCAGAACAAATGTTCTCTCTTCATTCCTGTCCTGCTCCTCAGCCAGCCCATTCACCACTGCTATCAATGGCTGCTCAAGCCAGAGACTCATTTACTGTAGCAAATGAGCCAATAAATCTAACATGTCAAAATTCCAAAACCAAGCAAAAACCATGCAGCTGAATTTTCCACCAGAGTACATCTGCATAGCCAGGGTAAACCCTCTGTTCAGTTTTAATTAGGATCAACTGAGGACATGACCATCTTATTCTAGCTTGTAACATCAAATTTGTATTGTGGAATTTCCATGGATTTAATTCATGAGTGTTGATAGTTTAGAGGAGTTAGTCATAACGCATATGGAACCTCCTTATTACAGTGACATCCTCTTTTCTTCTCTCTATGACTATCAAATGGGAGCCTGTGTGTCTCCTGTTTTTTATGTACCCTGCTCTTGGAGACAAATCTAAAAATCAGTTCCAGGCCTGGGACAATCCACTGCTTCAGCCTGGACCAGATTTAAGTTAAGTGAGGGGGAGAGGAGAAAGAGGGGAGTATCTGACTTGATAATTACCTTTCTTGCTTTGGATAAGCAGGGAACTATATACATATATATATTTTTACATAAGGGCAGATCTAACCACCGAACACTTGGCCAATGTATTGTCCCAGTCATTTGGAAATAGTGCCAGAAGACATTCATCACCCTCTGCTTGCCTTTCTACCTGAGGGAAGAGAAGCACAGCAGCAGACATCATAGATGGACAAAGGACTCCACAGACTCTTTCTGCCTATTTATAATCAAACTCTAATTGATACAGCCAGGAGATTCTTGGACTGAGAACGATAAAGATTGTAATACTTACTCAGGGCAGGGGGGAACTATTTCTTTCAAAGATTCCTCCTCTGTTTAAGGTTGCAGAATCATGATCCTGTCCTTCTTCCTATGATTCAGATACTGCAAGTTTTTTCAATCCTGAAGCTACATTGTCAGCATATCCAAATATGCTGGCAGTTTATCCCCAAGACTTTGCTATAGCTGCTTCTTGCCTTCACGCCAGCTACTATATGCAATCAAGCTGCATTGAGAATGAAAGGTATTTTTAAAAATTGAAACCTAAAAATCTATTGAAAGTCTCTACTAATCTCCTCCATACTTGTGCTACAGTGCTACAGCTGTGCAATAATTTCCTGGACTCGTGCTTGGGGAAGCATTTTGTGTAATAATTTCCTGGACAATGCTTGTGGAAGCATTTTGTGGCCATATTATGCAGTCCAGTAGTTACAAGTCTTGAGTTGTCATTCACTTGTAAATGATAGATCATCTCCATTTCCACAGGCCTAAGTGATTCTATTAATATCATTACACTTTTGATGTTTCTGAAGTAAGGCTGCCTGTCACAGCATCTGCACATCCCAGGAGAAAGAAAAAACACTGCATGCTTTTCCCCCTTTTATCACTGATGTAATTGTTTTAATTGGTTTTTTCCTAATTCCCTGAAGGGAGAGTTGTGTAGAGGAGGAACGAGAAGATGAGAACTGTAGAAGCTCCAGCACCTCACCAGAGTCACTCCAGTCAGCATCCTGCAGATGAGTTTGATAGCAGAAACCAAGGGAGGGAGCAGAAAGGATATCCACAGGGACACCTTTCCTCTCTTAAACTGTTTCAGCTTCAGATGGAGACTTTGAGGTGTTGTTTTGGAAGATGCATTTGTCAGGTTGTGTTTGATAGCTGTAGTTAGACTGTTCTTTCACTGAGCCTGTTCAATCCCCTTTTGAGCCAGTCTCTCCATCATGGTGGTGATGGCTTGCTTTTTCCATAAACTCTCACTCATTAGTGTTGAATTCAGCTTCTTTTTCAGACCATTTAGAAATACATTGACAAGCACATGCAGCACAACTCCCCTGATGGCCTCTCCATGAGCAAGCAGTCCATTTATTCCTTCATTTGGTTTCTTATCTTTTGACAGTTAATTCAAGAGAGGACATCCACATTCGTTCCCTGACAGCTTAGTTACTGTAGAAGTCCTTGGAGATGTCTCATCAAAAAGACTGTTAAGTGAACTACACTGTATTACTTGGGTCACTGTTACAGCTCTATTCATTGACTCCCCTGTGAGACTTGATTTCCCTCAGAGAAAGCTGTTTTAAAACTTTTTCATGTACCTAATTTACCTGTGTCTCTATAATTCTATTCTTTTTGTGAAACTTTGTGCAATTCCTGCTACAAACTGTGAATACCCATTTATCACATTCCTAGGACAAAAGCAGAGTTCTGCATTATTTTTTTTAGTGACTTAAAAAGATTTCATTTTACTGTATCTTGGTTTTTTACAAATTGTCAAAGAAAAGAAATAGAGAAATTATAAGTTTGAAAATATTTTTAATATCAAAATATCTCATTGAATAATGGGAAAGAAGTGGCACACTTGCCACACTTGGAGAGTGGACATACAGTAGGGTTTTGAAAATTAAGTGTATTGATATCTTTTAGTATGACTAACAGTGAGAACCCCATCTCTCCAGCATTCAATTTCATTAATATTTACTGAGGTGAAAGTCAAATAGTGATGAGTAGGGAAATAAGGAAGAGAAGGAAACATCAACTCTTTGGGCTTTTCTCCTTAAGGGCTTTACTCCTAGTGTATCTTCTGTCCCCATATAAGAAATTCCCACAGCTTTAGAGAATGGGGTGGCTACTAGAAAACAGGAGAAACATATAGGGTTGTAGAAGGTGAAACAGGATGTTGTGATGTCCTTGAAATGCCAAATATCCCAGACTTTGGAAGCTGTTCAGAAAACATCCCTAATGGGAAAGTAAACAGAAACTTGATTCCTTTTGCTTAATCCTGTACTCTGAGCAAGTGGACAAGGAGGAGTCCCAACCCTCCCAACACTGAGGCACTGCAGGGTGCTGTGTGAGAGATCCTTTCACACCACGGTGCCCAAAGTCCTGAGCCCTGCACACACTGAGGGTTTGCATGGTCACTGTTCTCTGGGCATGGCGTAGGTCTGAGGAAAATGCTTCATTTTCATGATTTGTCTTGTGAAGTATAAATGATCAAAACAGGTTTAGGTGAGGGCAATTTGAACTTAAATATTGCTCTGCTTCAGAACTGCTCTTTTTCTTTGTTGTCCTTCTCATTCTCCTCTCTCTAACTGGTGCCATTTTTCTCTCAGCCACAGCCAGAATATCTCATTTTGACTATTCCCTGAAGAATGCAATTCTTCCTAAAATAATTCCCTAAAATGCTAACCCTGCTGTCCTGTCCCTGTTCACCTTCCAGCCTTACTGGTATTTTTTTTAATTTTTGCTCAAACCTGTAGAAATAATTGATGCTCCATCCATGTATTCCTTCAAATCAGTCTCAGTGCCCTTCAGTCTCTCCACTCATGAATGCCACAAATGGTACTTCTTCATTTACTGCCTTTTTGCTGCTTTTAACTCAAGGACTCTCTTCTTCCCTCTTACTATTGTAATTATATTTTCCTAGTCTATCAATTACACCACTTTCAATGAATTGTTTGTTTGCTATACCAACAGACACCAACTGCTTCTTCCCTCTGCCCTTTATAAAACCTATAAAAGCCACTCAGAGCAGACACACAGCAATCCCTGAAAACTCCATAAGCCATGAAGTAGGAAGCTTGGAATAGGCAATAATAGTTTGAGTTTAAAAATATTCATTGAATTATTCATTATAATGATAGAGTCAGAGGGGCTGTGGGTGGCAAAAGCCAAACAGCTGAGAATAAAGACAGAGACTGATTTAACAGGGTGTGAATGAGGTAATGAATGTCAGATTTGACCTCCTTTCCCTATCAGTCAGGCTGTCAGATAACAGCTCTCTGTAATCTACCCAACTCTGGTCTGTGCTCTGCTCATTCCTGTCTCCATATTCCCTGCAGTTCATGAAGGGTGCAGACCTTGGTGATCCATGCACACAAAAGCAGGGTTGGAGCTATCTGGAAAACATTTCTTGTAGCTGGAAGCTGCAGTTTGAAAATGCTTTGTGCAAACATACATTGTTCAGGCTGCATCATGGTGGCCGAAATCCCCCTAAACTCTATTCTGTAAGCTTAATTTTTGATCAGATGAAAGTCCTGTGGAGAAGGGAGAAACACAAAGACTTGCAAGAGGTTTTCATCTACAATTGTAATCCTGTGAAAGGAAGTCTTCATGGAGACTGGTCCAAGAGTCATTATGCCTAATGGGCTCTGGGACAAGGCTTTTGATGTTCAGTGTGGTTACACTGGCTCCTTTTCTCAGAGCTTAAATTGTTAAGGTATTGAATCACACTGATCATCATCTAGGACTCCATTCAGTCTTGAGGGACTTGGACCTCTAGAGACCTTAAATACAGGCAGCACATCTCCCAAAAGATTGCCACACAAAAAGAACATTCTCTTAAATCTGCAAGGACTTTTTCCTTAGAGAAGGCAACAGTGATAAAATCAATATTAATTTTGCATTGCTCAACTCCGTTCCCAAGAGAAACATCCCGGTGTATTACAGTGTGAAGTCTTTTTCTTCTATCATGTTTTAATATCTGTCAGAAAGTTGTAAAAAAACCAAAACCCTACATTTCTTTTCTAGTTAGGAAAAGAGTTAATAACTCACAGCAACTTAACAGAGACTATTCCACTTAGCTTATTAAATGAAAGAAGATGAGGCATTCCAACCATCTTAATATTATCCTGGCTTTACTGCTCTCTAAGAGAATATACTTAAACAATTCCTAAAAATAGTGGCACAGGAACATTTCTGAACCTGCGTTTAGAAAGTTCAAATGCTTTTAATCCTGATCCCACAATAAGATGAGATCTGCCCTGCCCCTCTTCTCCCTCTGACCTCTGCAAAAAGACACTTGGCTACATGGGCCAGACAGCAGCACTGTTCTCAAGCCATTTAATGAGTGCAGAGCAGCTCTGGTTTGACAGTCTTCCCCTCCTCCTCAGCACTGCTCAGTGCAGAGAAGAGCATCTGCCCTGATTCTCTCTGCTGGCCACTGACAAACACACCCTGGAGCAGTGCAGCATCTGCTCTACACTTCTTCACTGACTGTCTCACTGGGAAACAGGGCTGACTCAGCAGGAAACTTTATCATTAGGATTGTTATGGCTGGGAGTTACCAAGTCTGGCAAACCCCTAGTAAAATAATACACAAAAGAGAGGCGGTCCCTGCTGTGCTGCTTCTGTATATCTGGTATTAAATGAAAATGGGTGGTTTTACCCCTTTTAGTTGAATGCCAACCTTCCACAGTAGAACTGCAAACACCAGTATTAACTATGGTCTCTTCTATAAACTAGCAACAGAACTTGAGGGATGCTGGACAGGCCAGAGATTAATAGAGAGCAGCCTGGAAGCAAAAGGGATTGTTCAAGGTGATTTTTCAAAGATCACTGGTTCCATTTCACTCCCACACCCTGCCATACCACCAGGAAGTTTCTCAAGACACTCAGGGCCAAGAAAGAGATGTTATTTTATTTAAAGAAAAAAGTATCTATAGTTCTCCTCCTGCAACATTCTCCTCAGTCTCAGGTACAGCTGCTAATAATAAACTCTGCAAAGCAAGTATCAGGGCTTGAAAGAGATGACAACACAGGGAATGAAAGGACTGGAGCCTTTGATGGTTACTTGCTCCCCAAGTGATTTGCATTTGTTTTCAGCGTTGAGAACAGTCAGTAAAACCCAGTAAAGTCACCAAATACATTGTAACCTGTGTGTCTAGTTTCCACAGGGAATATTAAGGTTTAGCTTTGGGGTTTTTTCAACTTCCTGGCACTAGATGTTTGCATCACTGTCTTCTCTTTTTGAGGCTGGATTTTTTTGCTTTTCTAGATGACCTTTTATTTCTAAGCAATTCCCTGAATAACAGTCATAATTCTTGCAAAATCCTGGTTTCTCATTTGACAGGTAGTACAAAACAAAGCTGGACACGTGCAGGTCAGCACATTGACCAGCACACTGAACACTGTTGAAACCTTAATCTCAGCAACTCTCAAAAGCTTTAGTTAATATACAGTTGATATGTAACCCCACAGTTTTCAGACTCCCTGCAGCAAATCCACAGCCTATAGACGAGGACACACATCTGTTAAGCAAAATACAACCATGTACTTTCACACCTAAAATGTGCCTGCAAATGTCCAATTTCTTTTAAAGGGAATTTAGAAGAGATGGAAACACGTATTTTAGGATAAAAATCTAGTTTGGCTAAAAGGGAATAAAGAACAAAATTTCCCTTGGGCAAGGTAGTCTGTAATGTGTCAGCATCTTGCAGTTTTCATGGTTATGGTCCAGTTCTGGATGGTTTGGGGAGAAAGACTGATCCTGCTGCTCTGGCTGCTCTAACCTCAGGGTAGGAAGAAAGGGAAGGAATTATTGGCAGGAATGCAGGGAGAACAGAAACCCTCCAGCTCTTGCTGCTGGACACCTTGAAGAGAGCAGGATGAGAAGGATTCTTTGTCCCTTGTGTTCTCCAGGAACAGCCTCCTGACATTCTCCAGATCACTGCAGACTTTTCACATGTGAAAGTGGGGCAGCCTTTTTTACCTCCCTATCTGTCAAAGTCTGTTGTGGCAGCTGAAACAGAAAGCTTTTCCCTTTCAGCTCCATGGAGGAATCCCCAGGGAGTCTGCCACATCCTCCCTGCCTCGGCACTCAGAAAGGGCTTTCACAGTCCAAGGTCACTGCTATGGTGTCTTCTCCCTCACAGGTAACCAGGTTCTTACTTAAAGTGATAATATTCATGTTTCTAATCTCTGAGGCTCCTAGCATCTGGAGGAATACTCTCTGCAGAAAGGCCTCTGACTCCAGCAGGGTACAACCATGGAGATTCCACCCCAGCTGTGCCATGGACCTCTGTGCCTGTCTGTGCTGGGTGCCAGGGAACACCACAGCAAAGAGCACCTACACATCAGAGGTGTTTGATCCAGGCAGGCAAAACACACTCAACAAGGGAGAGGGAGGGGTAACCAGGATGTAAACACTGTCATTCTGTCTCCTCTCTCTTACTCTGTTCTAGCCTGATCACCTTTCAGGATGTTGCATTATAAAAGCAAATACCTGGAAGCTCAGCATGAAACACGTCTCCTTTCTGGTGTATGTGATTGCCAGCACAGCCCCAGAACTTGCTGCTGAAATAGAAATTTTCTCTCATAGACCTCTTGGTCTGTTTTACATGCTTCTGGGTTTTTTTCCTAAAGAACCATACCCTCATGTTTTAGGTTTTAATTGCCTCCACAAGAACACCACTGTTTTCTGCTCCAAACTTGGTCTTTTTTGCACTCAGGTTTTTACCTCCCTTAAATTTCAAATATGTTCTACTGAGAACTGCGAAGAGAAGCATAGTGAACTACTCTTAGGCTTCATCTAGAGATAAAAAAAAAAAAAAAAAGAGGAATGCACCAAAGTGAACAACTTTGAATTGTCTGAATTCACCACAATACCAAAAAGTCATTTTTGGAAAAGTCTGTCATTTAAGTTCCAGCTGAGTTCACACGCTGCAATTCACAGAACAGTGTCATTAAGGGAAAGAATTCCTGCTTTGCTCCTGCTCTAGTGTGTGCTGGTACATTGCCATCCCCATGAGCTCCCAAGGGACACGTTGCAAGCACCCACTCTGGGTGGTTTGTTAGACTTCTGATCAGAAATAGAATATTCCAGTGATAAATAATTTATACCTATTTGGTGTTGGATTTTTTTATCATTGGAATAATTTCTCTGCTTGTGGCTTACACAGGATGAAATGCTGTTTCCAATTCCTGTTGTAATTCTTATCAAGTGCTGACATTGAATTTGAACTTTTTAAAGAAAATAGAAACCCCATTATGTGACCCCCCCAAAATACTACATTAAGATTTATCTTCTAGCTTTTATAGTTTCTGTTTGATTTAAACTTCAGGGTGTTCATTTGTAATGCATAAATCTCTCTATGGGATTAGTTTAGGTCCACCTAGAAAAATTGCAATTTAGGAGGACACAAACAAATACAGAGAGGGAATTTTAAAAATATTTTTTTCTCTTCTAAAATGTTGGGTGGTTTCACTTTTTGTCTATTTTTTTATTATTATGTGATTGAGTCATGATTTTTTAAAACTCCAAATTCAAGAGGAAATTCAGGTTAGCTCTTCGAAAATGCGTGACAAGATTGAAAACAACTGCTCACTGAAGCTCACTTTGCTGCCAAAATGCTGTCTTATGATAAATGTATCTTCTTCTAAAACCATTAATCTGGCTTATATAAAAATACTCAGTAACACTTCTTTACAGGCTCAAAAACTAACTTCACTGGTTTTTTGCAGGGAGAGCATTAAGGAATGTATAAGGAAGCCATAAAAATAAGGCAATCAAGCCCAAATTCCTTAAAGTTAGAGAAATGACAAAATTGCTTTCAAGAGTTGAAAGCTTCTGAAGTAATGGAGGGAATGCAGCAAAAAATGCTCACAGAATAAAAAGGCAAAGGACTAGAGAATAAAGGCTTCTTTGACAGCCCCTACTTCCTCCCCAGTCTCCTTGAGGGCTGTCACTTGTGTGGAGCCAAGAGACAGATTTGTGTCAGTTCCTGACACAGAGCTGAGCAGAGGTGTGGTGTCCCAGAAAACCCAATTTACAATTCGTGCTGTTGCTGGGCCTGAGAGAGGTGGGATCACACCCCATAGCTGTGTCCCCACACATCCAGAAACTACCTCAGCCAAAATGGAAATGTCCTATGTGAAGAGGGCACACTGAACAGCTTGTCACCCCCTCTAACATCTCCCCGATTTTGTCAGCATGGGAATGCACAAACTCCAGCACTGCTATTTAGCTTCCCCCATCCAAGCAGAAAGACTTGCTGCAACTTCCCTCCCTCGCATTTCCACTCTGTGTGGAGTCAGCAGCAAGTTCCTGACACACATCCCCCTTCCCCAACTAGACAACAGCTTCCCCCAGTGAAGTGAGCACGCTGCTCCCCTTTGCACTGTTACAATGCAAGATGGTCTTATTCACCCTCTTTTTTTTCCTAAAAAATCTCTTTAAAAAATTCTTGCTAAGGTCCCATTTCTCTTCTGTATCTCCAGGAGTGGCATGTCCTTCTTTGCTCTGAGGTTATTTATGGTAAAAGCAAAGACTCCTGCTTTCCTCTGAGTTCCCCCAATAAGCTCCTTCCTGGGATCCTGAAAGATTTTGCAGCCATCATCATTCCCTGGGGTACAGCAGGATCCTAGAAAATTCTTGAAGGTGCCTCTGTGGGATCCAACACTGAGGTTTCTCAGTTTAATAAATTAATGCTTAACACCTGAGACACAGTAACTAACCATTCTGCCTTTCCAAGGACATTACAAGTAAGGAGTAAATTGCAGTATCGAGGAAGGTGGGTTGAACTAATATATTTTACTTCATATTTGCTGTGGAAATTTCCTACCTCAAAACTGCTAAAGACAGTAAGTCACTAAACCACAGGCTCAGTCATGCATTTAATTCTGAAGTGTGGTGGGATTTGATCTTCTCAGTCCATATGAGGTCGTTAAAAAACACCCACAGGAAAACCCATCATCGGCACCCTGGAACAGGTCCTGCACAGCACCTTGGCTCTCATGTGTGGAAGCAATCCCTCCCATCTAACACATGCTTTGAGGCACATCTGAGGTACAACTTACTGTTTCATAGAATTATTAAGGTTGGAAAGGACCTCTAAGATCATCGAGTCCAACACAGCACCACTGCATTACCATAAAACCATGTCTCCAAGGGCCACATCCCCACACTTTTTGAACAATTCCAAGGATGGTGATTCCACCACTTTGCCTGTTTCTATGTCCAGCAACTCTTTCACTGAAGAAATTTTTCTTAATATTTAATCTAAATCTCCCCTCTTGAAACTTGAGACCATTTTCTCTTGTTCTGTTACTTGTTACCTGAAAGAAGAAGCCAACCACACTCACTCATGCTGCACCTCAAGGCACGTGACCATGAACTGCATCTGCCAGGTAAAACATTGGTGTCTGCTCTGAATCAGACACTCTCGTGTACATCAGTGCAAACCAGTTCATTTCATCCTCTGATTTCACCATCACAGATAACAACAGATCTCAGAAAATGATGTGTGATTTAGACAGTCAGCCAGTCCTAGAAACTGTTGCTCTTCAACCATTTCAGCTACTGAGCCTTTTGGAACAGCTCGAGCTGTAATTAAGTGTACAATGCTCTTGCATTTTTTACAGAATGTTGATGCTGGTTTTTCATGTCCTCATTAATTTGCCAATGAAACATGGCATGTAGAATTCATGTGTTTTGCTAGGGACAAACGGATTAGAAGATAGTGTCAGGAAACTACAAATTAAAATGTTTCCCACTCAAAAATCCTAAGAATTTAATGTAAAGAGACTCCATAATCTGTTGTCTTCAGAGGTACTGCTGATAAAACAGGTTTGATTTTATTTGTGCTGAAGCTAGTTAAAGGAGAAACGTTCAATACAGTAGAATCTCGTGATTAAGGGAAATTTGCATATTTGAAAAGGAAACTTGACTCCTGTAAGTTCAGGTTGTTGGAGTAGGCCTTCAACAACAGAATAGCAAATTGGTCATTTCTTCACGTACATAACCATCTGTCAGTACAGGTAGTTTTGTAATAAAAGGTTTTTTCATTTTGTTTTTTTTTTTTATTTCAACCTCCATCTGCTCTTCTTTAGAACGGCACACCTTCAATCTAAGGACTTCAAGGCACTGAATGAAAGCTGCCTTATTTGCAATGTCCATGGAGGGATGTAATAAGCATGGCAATAGCAGTCAAATCCACTTAGGCCTGCCCTGCCTGGCGTTTATAGTAGCCCATTGTTAGTCTTATCTAAAAGTTTATCTTTTCTTTTGTATCAAATTACAAAGTCTAATTCTTTCTTCAAACAATTGGCCAGTGAGAAGTTTTCTTCTTTTCCCAACACAGTGGTACTTTTGGTGAAGAAATCATACTTTGTGGTGATTTTTCCCCAACACAGTATATACAACGTGACTCTGCATTCAATCAGCTGCCATTGATTCTCCTTAGATATTTCCCAGCAGACCCATGCCAGACCCCAAAATGGCTCAGGGCTGGAGTTAATATTCTCCCACTTGTTTGACAAAGAGCAGACACAAGTCATTGAATGAATATTCCAAAACAGTTGGCCTAACTGAGGAAACAAAACAACCCATTCCTCATCCCCAGAGTCAAGTATTTTTCCCAAGAGGGTTTTAACTTTGGCTTTGAAAATATAACAAGAGATTTTTTGGTTTTAGTTTTTCCAGGACAATGATATTCACTCCAACAAAAATAGATAAGGAACTAGAATGCTGTCAACCTCGTTAAGAAATCAACAATCCCATGAAAATGTATGGCTTACTCAGCTCTTGGTTAAAGCCAAGTGGAGCTCGTGGCTCCATAATGAAGAGCTCTGGCTGAAAGCAGGAACCACCTCGTCAGGAGTGTTGTAAATGCTAGGAAAAGTGCCATTTCCCCAGAGGAGACTGCAGCACGTTTTCTGGTCATGGGAGTGCTTACAGTTCAAACGTGTCTATTTATGCTGCCCTGTGACTAATTGCATTATACACACCTTGGGGGGACCAGCCAGAAGCCCCACAGCCTGCCATCTCTCTAGTAAATCACACTAATCAAAACTGAAATGCTCTTTTCTTTCTGTTTCTTTTCTTAAATGTTCTTTTTTGAAGTAAGAACAAAATACCAAGAGAGAGAACTGAAGTAAAGAAGAAATGGTATTGAGTCACACACCCAGCCAGTTTATAGCAGTACAGGGCCACTGCACACCGAGGAGAAAAAGCCAGTTTGCACAGGCAGAAGAAGCAGGTTCTCCAAGGTCACACAACTCAGGTGACATTTCAGTACTTCCAAAAAGCTAATGGCTTTTGGATCAAAGTTCACACTCAAGGATGAGGTTTGGGATGGCCATTCAGGGACTCTCCCCATTGCAACTGATTGACTCATTGAGGTTTTAGTCTCTCTACCTTTACAAAATACTCCAGGTTTGGAAAAGGTTCAAAAAGATAATGAGCAAAAATGCAAAAGAGGAAAAAGGTAGCTTCTCTTTTTTTTCTCAGGTTATTATTTACTTAGCCATTTTCAGCACTGTCTCAGGGCTATGGGAACACATGGGGTTCTGTGTGTTGATGACTTCTTAGGGCTTTATCCTAGAAGCCTCTTCTGCTATGAAAACAAGCCAGTGGACCTCTTTCTGTTCAGCACTGCTTAGTAAGGATGATCCTCAATTCCAACCATCTCTTTCTCCCCTGGTACAGTGTTCTTTCACCCTGTGGCAGGCAAAGTTTGGGCTGTCCCCCTACCAAGGTGTGATAGAAAGGCAGAGGACAAAGAGAGAAACACAAGGGCCATACAGACTCACTGTCTCCTTCAAGCAAAACTAGAGCAGGACACCTCCCAGAGCCACCAGCAGCAGAAGTGTCTAATTATTTCAGCTGATTCAGAGCCTGATGCCTCTGACCCTGTCTTGCAGACAGTGTGAATGCTCCAGGTAAGACAGAAAAAATATCTGAGTACTGGGAGAAGCTGATGTGTTATTTCTCATAGTGAAAACTAGTAGCCAGCTCTGGTGTACAGAAAAATTGGCTACTTTCTGCTTGTGAGCTGTCTCCCAGATGTCCTCACCCTCTTTTCCATGTCCATGGTCTTTTTCTCCCATGGGTAAAAAGGACATTATTTCTTTGCACTAAAAATTAATGATTCATGTCTGTAAGGGCTGAACTGGAAAATTTCCTGGATTATACACCTGCCTCCTCTGGAAGGACTAAATGTACTGGCAGTGGGTGGACTTACTCAGGCTCCTATTAAGCAACATCTGTGGGTGGTTTTTCAGTCCAGCTGTTAACATGTGATTTATTCTGCACTTAGATCAACTATGTCAATGGAAAGAGTAGGCTTCAAGCCTGCTACCGAATGGAAGGATTATAATAATTACTGTCACTATTAAATATCTTGGAAATGCCAGTGGATAGGCTTAGAGCCCCACATGTCAGCTGAATAAATAAGAGCTTGCTACTCACAGGATGACAGGTCAAATGCTGCAAAGTGGTTTTGGGCAGTCATTCATGGACAGGAAACGCCTACTGAGATATCAGCCACAATCACAACAACCACCTCCTCATTCTTTTGTGGATTTCCACCTCTCTGAAGGAGACTGGGAGCTGCAACTTGTGCACATCACACAAGGAACTAGGAAAGTCAGGTTGTAGAGCTGGCAGGTGGACTCTCCCCCATAACAGGGTACAAAACATGTTTGCATTTTTTCATACCAATAGAATGCACAAATTAAAGAGTCCAGGGTTAATTTGTCCCTAAAAGAAACAGGCTGAGGGGCTATAAGGCAGTACTCAATGCCTTGACAAAGATAGCAGGTTGACAACCCAGCCCTCTTAGTTCTGAGCTGCTGGTTTCACTCTGACTGCTGATTCAAACTCCCTGGGAGAGAAGGGACAGGCAGATGGGCATGGTAACCTCTTACACCTTTGCATTTTGGATACACAAAGTGCAGCTGACAGTGCCATCGTACCAACTCAAACAAAACACACAACTCTTCTCTAAAGGGAAATGAGAACAAACTGTGGTCAGTAACTACTTTAGGCTGAAATTCAGGAAGATTTGAAGTTATCAGGCAAAAAAAAAGTCACTGACAGTAGACTCAGTACACAGATTTAAAATTTCACTGCATTTTAATGAATAGCTGTTTCTTCTAATTAATCAATGAATCTAATTATAGGGGTATAGATTATGTATGTGTTATTCATTATTAATCAGTTAATTTTCCATTAACTTGGTTTTAGTTACTTCCTCTTTAATTAATAGATTTTTACTTTGTTTGCCTATGTCAGTAATGTACTCCACAACCCAGGAGATCACTTCTTATCTCCATCTTCCAGTTTCATTTTTCCTGCCCTGTTTTCCATAGACTTGACATTAAATTTGATTTCTTTCCCCCCTGTTCGCCAACTCCTCTTCTACTGTAGCCAGCAGCCAAGGGCTTCATACCACAAGCAGTGGGAGAGTCCTCCTTCAACCACAGGTTTGTGACAGGTGGAGCAGCAGCAGGGAGAAAATGCATCAGCTCAAGCAGAAGGGTGAGGGGCTTTCCATATTATCCAGGAGCACAGAGTGGGGACAAGGTGGCTGCCAGTGGCTGGGATTGTCTCTGGGGTTGGGATCTCTGTCCTCACCTCTCTTGCCCTCTCCCAACTACATCCTCCCATGGGAGGATGATCACCTTCCCTGCTGGAGCACCAAAAAGGTCCCTTGGGTAGGCCCAGAACAGGACCACAGACAAAGGGCTCACACCAAGTACCACCAAGCAGGAGCACTGGGGCCTTTGGGGGATGTGATGGACAAGAAGGGGAGGGAAACAGGGAAGCAGTGCTGTAAGAATCTCATTTCCCCTGCAAGCTGGGGAGATGCTGGGCAGTGATGACACACCTGTCTGGATTAGTGTGCAGGTAGTCAGGGTCAGCTTCAGACAAGAAGCAGAAATGCTCTTTAGAAGTGTACTCAGAAATGCTAATTCTCCCTCTCAGATCTCTTGCACATGAAGCATATGAAGCCCAGCGTCAAACAACCCACAAAAAGCTCATCTTACCTCTTTGTTCTCTTTTACCTCCTCTAGTAAAGGTCCTCTGGTTCTCATGTTGCTCGGGGTTGATGCCATGCTAACTGATTTCCTTCTGCTCTGCTCACCAGCCAAAGTGCTCAGCTGCTGCTCAGGAGGCAGATTCAGGTTTGGGAACATTTCTTTGTTATGCTCACTTATTTTCTATTTTTTTCAAAACAAAGCACTCCATTTGTCCATTAAACCTTTGCTCTGACCAGATGTTTCCTTCACTGCCCAGAGCTCTGTGGGCTCACAGATTGCAACAGACACTAGAAATTTGCTAACAGGCTGCTCACAGTTTCTGCATTTCTGATGCCGTGTTAAGAGTCATCTCAGAAAACATAATGATACCAACACTGTGAACACAGAAGTGCCCTCTCAAGAGCCTTGTATTAATAATTTCTGCTGTCAGGAATACCACTTTAATCCTTTCTACCCCTACAGAGATGCCAGACTTGTAAGTCCCTTAAAAAAAGAGATAATATCACAGTTTCAACATCTTATTAAAGTTAAATGAAGGGTGATATGTATAAACAACTCATTTAGTGAAAAGACCAGCATAAAAAGTTGACAAGTTGAAAAAGGAATTGAAAAGATTAGTTTGTCAGGATGCACGTCTGGTGATAAGTCCTTGAGATGCAGCATCTTTTATTCAAGTATGCCTCAAAAGTTGTATGGCTCTAGGAATATTAAATGTTACTCAAATTGTAAAGGAAAAACCTACACTGTTTAAATTAACCCTATAACACTCTAAGAATCTCTATCTACCTGCTGTTTCTTCTATGAATGCTCATGCTTCTGCATTCAGTTGAGGACATTGCAATGTAGGGACAGCCAGGAGAATCAATTTGAATAAATATTTTAAATGAAGTTGTTGAATTGTAATAAAATCCTGAGTGGACACCCTTGGAACCAGAATATCTGAATTTCACTTTAGCTTATTTTTTGTAAAAAGTTGGGTTGTTTTGTGGGGGGCTTTTTGAGGTGTTGGGATATCTCATTTAGGGTTGGTCAAAAAATGTACAAAGGAAATTTTCCAGAGGAAGTCTCTATATCTCATTGCTAACTTTTTATTTTTTTAAACAAAGTTTATGATTTGGACTCAGGTAACCTGTCAGAGTTCTGGGGTTTGTTCAGAACAAGTTCACAACCAGAGTTCATTATTAGTAATACACTTTTGCATAATTCATACATCTTTTGAAATTCACCAGTTTCCAGATGGATGGTCAGCACCACCCTGCTCTGAACAAACTGTGCTATCCCATTGCAAGTACTCCTCAGCTGCATTGATTCTAGTTTGATTTGGATTGAGAATTTCCTGATGCAAACTAAACATGTCATAACACAGTCTTGCTATAGTCATTATTCTGATAAAAATCACTCCTTCCAGAAGCAGCAAAGAAAACTAAGTACTGCAGCAAATGAACCATGCGAAATTATTTCTCCACCACAGTGATGACAGGAAGCATTTAAAACAGTTTTAAATGGTTTATTGTATGGGCATAATGGCACATGGGGCAATTGAGGCTGTATTATTTACTATTATTTAAAGATTTGGGGAGCATTTCTTTCCACAGTGGTTAGGTGCTTATTTGCTCATTAAAGTTAAAAAATTATGTTCACTTAGAAATAACTGCCTGCAATGCTTGCAATTATAGACGCTGTCATTTCATCAGACTGAATAGAAAAATGCATCAAGCCAATAATCAGGCAAAACCTTAAACTCAGCATCCTATCTACAGCTTGAAGTCTTGATAGATTCAGATGTCAGAGAACTTGAGAACACAGGACTGCAGTTCACTGGCTGCTGTACTCAGCATTTCGTGCTGGCTGGGATAGCAAGCTTAGAGCTGAACTAGGAGGGACAGAGTTATGTCTTAAATAACAAGTCTAGGTCCAGTCTAAGAGGCTTTTTTCTTACATTGAAGCTTGGCAGGGGTCCTCACTGGGTCTAATGTGGTTTTGCACAAGAAATCAGATGTCTTCCCATCTGAAGCTCTTTGCAGGTTACAGACTTTGCTTTACATAAATGGATCAAACCATAGAACACCCTTACCTTCTGCTGTTTCCAACCCTAAAGGCCTTGGCAGAGTTGTTGAGGCCATTCTGAGAATCCGAGCCAATCACCCACCAAAAATGGGGATTTAACAGATATGGGATGCCAGATCACGCAGAAGCTCTGAGGCACTTCGGTGAGGCAGTTAAAGGGTCCTTTGAGAACATTGTAAAGAATAAGCTAAATTCAAAGTTTTCCTCCTTGGAAATCCAATTGAGCAATTCCAGAACCAAGCCAGACGGCCATGCAGCAGACAAGTGATGGATCTGGCCTCAGGCCACACAACCACTTGCATGACAGGCCGTGCAGAGATGTTATCTCCTCCTCTCCTTTTGAACCAGGTCCACTGAGAATGAAAGCTCTTAAAAATTCATTAAGCTATAAAGTGAGCAGAAGAGACAGGCTAGTGATCAGGAAACACACCTGGGAGTAAAAAATCCTGGGTAGCACATTGTGCTTTGAGGTGCTTGGAAGGAAAAGCATTTAAGAGAAGCCCTTAGACAACTACATCTAAGGCTATCCAAGGTCTCCAGATCTATGAAAGATTTAATAAAGGAAAAGCTGTCAAAACATCACGATGAAAATGAACACTAACTAAATAATTCAACACATATATTTTCCTGCTAATTAAATATTATAATCAAAAGTGGTAATGATTTTTGCAATCATGAGTTAAGTGTGTGGAACGAAAAAGAACTCTCAAAGTGTTTTTATTAGAATCAGTTCTAGGGTGTTGAAATAAGGTTGAAAGAAACAGAACATAAAAAAGTGTTAATTAATCAGGCATGCTAATAGCACGGTACCTGCATTTTCATAAAATTCCAGGCAGCTCTGTCATTTCCTGTGCGAAACCCCCTCCATACACCATGTCACCCCACTAAATTTTGTCTCACTTTGTGAGTTTCCAAAACTGGAAAAGGATCTGATCATAAATCAAGACATTCAAAGCCAGCCATTTTTTAAAAAGCAATCCAGTTTAAAATTAAAATAAATAAAAGATTTCTTTGATTGTCTGAATGGTATCTAGATACAAAAGCAAAGAACTCCTCTTGATTTAATTAGACATACCATCACCCTACAAAATAGCCTTCTAGGAGAAGGGCAAGGTCAGAGGAAGCCTGAAAACAAAAGGTATGTCTCTCCTTATCTTTGGCAGAGTCTGTATGGGGTAATTGTGTACAGTGGCCATGAAGAAAACAATGGGGTTGTTAATAATTGCTGTGATTCAGCCTTGAATTCCTCCTAAGATGTAAGCGGGCAATAGCACAAAGTGTCTGTAGGTACCAGGTGTAATCCATGACGAAATCTGTGTGCTCCACAGAAGGAGGTAGAACATTCTCTCTCCTGTGGATCTATAAGTAAGGATATTGTGAAAAGCAGCACTGCAATTCACCTCACTTAAGAACGCATCAAATGGATCCTGATGCACTTTATGTGTTATGATACTTAATGATTTTAGGTTTTGAAAATGAGTGGAATGTATTTTATCTATCTATACTATATGCTTCATGCAAAGTAAAGACTTTTGTGCAGGAGAGAGAGGTAACATCAGTTCACATTTATAGAGGCAAATCAGAAGCCCCCTGAGGATCCAAATTCTTATGCCCTTGTGGTTCCTTAGTCCACCCATGTCCCCTTTTGTCCTGGGTCCTGCCTGGCAATACACACAACTCCTTGTACGTGGAGACCCTGACTCTCTCGGGGACAACGACTCTCTGCACATGACAGAGCTCTCCAAAACTCTTGTACCTACAGGTGAGAGGGAATTATATGTGTCCAGAGCAGTTACCCAAGTTGTCCTTGGAACATAAGCCCAAACAGTGGTTTCAGCCTCCTGTGCTCGCAAACATCTTCTGGCATCTCCAGACCCGAGGGCATTACTGTCTATACAGTTGTTCCAGTCCCAAACTCAGCAGCAGAGTTTCATGAGCACACCCAAATACCTCAATTAAGCTTGTCTTAGGAAACCCATCCCTGTTATCCAATTACCTTCTGAAAATCTAAATTTGTCTTCATGTCATTGATTCCATTTGCAAAACCACTTTCTAATGAATTTTAAAGTCTTACTCTGTATGAGTGTTTCGATCAACTTTGGAGTTATGCCCCTCACTCAGACTTGGCTGGTTTATTATTTTTTTCTAAATGAAGGTCCAAGATGGCAACACCAAGATCCTGAAAACACAGAAGTGTCACACAGAGAAAAACAAAAATTAAGCTAGATAACTTGTTTTTTGGTACTATTTTCTATACTATTTTTTCCCTACAGTTCACAAATAGAGATGTTTTGAAGAGTACTTAAGGTCAGTTTATATGTGATTAAAAGATTACAAAGAATTTGTATACAACTAGATATTTTTCTTTTCTGTCTATGTAAAATCCTGTTGACAGTAAATTCAAAAAGTCATCTTGCCAGAAAGATTATGGGAAAAAAATAACAAATATCTTCTCTGGCTTTTTGGCTGGTTTGTGTTTGATTAAGAAAAGAAAAAATGTTTTACACAAAGGAAATTGTAATTTACTCTTCTCAAAATTATTTCTTTCTAGTAATTCAAGATGAACTGCAATTGAAATGCTAAATAAAGTAGAAGAAGAAAGAATTAAAATGGGCAGAATGAAAAAAATGTTGAGCTACAGGAAGAATATTTTACTGCATGTTTTAAGCTTACTCATCGATTAGTATTTTAGAACCAGAATGTATCAAATAGGAGGTTTTTCTCATTAAAAATCAACAAAGTAGCACGCATTATGTCAAAGTAAGATATTTTTCAGGTGTCTGAGTATCTCAATGTCTAAAAGTTAAAAGCGGACCTGATCTGAATGCATTAGAGACTGAATTTCCTATTTCAAGAAGCTGGTGTACTTATCTCTACCCATGTGAAATGAATACAGATTACTGCTAAGAAAACAGATATTCAAAATGCTTTAGGAGAAAAACCCATCTGGAAGGGATCTCAAGATGTCATTTGGTCATTCTTTCTACCTTAAGACAAGATCAACTCTACTTGAATTATGCCTTGCTGATGTTTGTCCTACTTAAAAATGTTCTCAGTAAAGTTTCAGTAATGGAATCAATCAATAATAATGGCAGACGGATTGGGAAAGTTTAATAATTTTCATTATGGCTTAATTGTTTTGAAACATTAATGATTTTATTGCCTATAATCTTGATGGAAAGATGCACCCAGGGAATTTCTAGAAGATATTAATTGTGTTCTCATTGCACCATTGCACTGATTTGCAGAGGTGAAACAGTCTCTGTTACAATGATGAAAACCTGATTTACTTCCTGATTAGTTCTGATTCCCCTCTGATATTAAAGGCACAGTGTGGTGGTTGGCAGGCCATTCCTTCCCAAGGCACAATCCCTCTCGCATCAGCCTCGAGTCAAAGGAGCAGGAAAGGACCCTGCTGACCCACAAAGGTCTGAGTGAGTCAAAGAACCTGCAACATGAACATCCTGCAGATGCTAAAAAAAAGAGTAATACCAATTCCTCCCTGCAAAGCCTGTGTTGTCCCTATAACCCTTGTATACACTGGCAGTCTCATTCACACTTACTGGGGTGCAGAATCAATGCCACAGCAAAAAAGCTTTTTAAGGCATTTTGTGAGCAAGGAAGCAATGCCTAACACTTCACTCATTCCATAGGATAAGGCAGCAAGTATTTTCTTTCATGTGATTCATTTGAGGTGTTCAAGGTGTGATATTTCCAGGGTCAGATTATTTTATCATAACTAAGGATTAGCATGCACAGGTTAAAAGGGATTTACTGTCACCTAGTAAAAACAGAAGATTGAAGAAGAAAATCTTATCATGGAGGCTGATTGCACTGATGCAGTTGGTAGTTAGATTTGTTGACAATGGTCTAGGGTGACACTTGCTTCTTATGAGGTCTCAGGGGTTCCTTAGGCTCTAATGTGCAAGTAACAGGAAGGCACACGGTAAGGACAGAAATAATTGGTGGAAGAACAAAACACGATGCAGCGCCAAGTCACTGTTCTAGTCAGCACATGCTCTAGGATGCTGAAACAGGAAGATGGTAGCACTGGTTTCACTGCAGTGTAAAATTAGCCAAAAGGGTCAAAACTGAATGGAGTTAGTACCATGCACCTAAACTCAGGCTATAAATGTCTTGCTCAGGGACAAGTGTTGGGTAAGAAAGGATGTGCTCAAACCCACTCCAGAGATGCAGTTACAAAATCCCATTTGATAGTCTTTAATAATACTGCAGTGGTGTGTGTGTGGGGGAGCACTGATGTGTGCACTGATGTTGTTCTACTGCTATTCACCTGCACATAGGTAATTTAAGGGGGTTTTTTGTATTTTTAATGATGGGGTAGGGTTTTTTTCCCTGAGAAACTGCTTTTAGGAAGTTGCAAATTACCCAGACTGAATAGTAAATGTTTTCCCACTTCAATTCAGAGAAGCAATTTTCTGCCTGCTCAGTTGCTGCCATTGGAGCACTGTCCTTGACATGGCTGGGACTTACTCTCTTCCTGACACCAGCAGCATTTTTTGCTTTCTCAAAAGGAAGGTGCTGATCAAATTCTATGGTCAAAGACTTTCCCCAGATTACCCCTTTTCACCCTCAGTGCATCCTCCCAGCATCCCAGAGATCTTTAACTCAAAGGAATCCACCTCTTTCAGAGAAGGGAAGAGGGGTTCTTTTTTTCCACTCTTTTACCAGATGAAAGTTGAGGGCAGGTCTTTGAGGATGACATAAGAGGTTGGGTGAGAGAGGCTAGAAAGCCTGCAGCTTGCAAGCAGACAGTAATGTTGTTGGAGAGAAGTGAGTGAAGGAAAATCCTAACATTTTCTGGATTGTTTTACATCTTCTAATATAAGTCTCTCTCCTCCTTCTCAAGCAGAAGCAGGCTGTGGTGGGACCTTCAGAAAGAAGGTCTTATTCCCCCATCTGGAACTGGGCAGCTGTAGAGATACACAGAAAGACACAGAGCTGGCTCCCATCTCCTGGAAACAGTTTATCTGAAATGGTTTTACTCTAATGAATAATTTTTTACTTAAAGCAGTTGTCCAGTCTTTTAATTACTTCTTTCATTACTTCCTAGGGAACTAACTGCAAGCCAAATCGCATTCATTGAATTTAAATTGCTTGGATCTGAGAGGCTATTTCTTCTGGGCTTTTCAGAGGTCTGGTACTTGCTGTGGAAGTTTTCCTGTAAGAACAAATGGTGTGTGTTTCATCATTAGATGAAGGCAGTAGAATCAAATGTAGAATTCTGCTTTACACTTTTTGTGGGTAAGCAAGGTCTTCAATACTGAGCCTGACCCCATGCTTGTAAACGGACATTTGTTTTTATGAAATCTCCTATACCTCCATTCTCTCCTCAACTAGTCTCCACTGCAAACTGCTGTTGATCTCAAATCTCATCCCCCTGAACGGCAAGTGGTTGAACAGCTTGAATTCAGTGACTGCAAAAAGTAGAGGGATCTCCAGTCTGAAGGCAGAAGTTTGTAGAGCACTTCAGTCTCATGTTGTTGAAGTGATGGAACCTGGCATGTCTAGAAACACATCAGCCTTTCAATCGTTCTACCACTCCAGGTGCCTACATGTCCCACTTGTGTTAAACCCAACTGTGCAGGGGGACACCATTGTTGTTCTGAGCTGTTCTGAGCTTCCCTTCCCCCTCCCCAAGACAAGCCAGGACTTGACCCTGCCATGTGCTCCTGAACTCCTTTGTTCCAAGCGCAGGCAAAACCAAATGTAACTCAGACTCTTCAGCAGTGTCTGACTGGCCGCTCACCCCGGGTCCGCCCCCAGTCCGCCCCTTTCCCCTTCTCCCAGTAAAAGAAAGGACCAAGGGGGGCCCACCCTCTTTGGATTTGCAATCCTTCTGCGAACATCTGGGTGTTTCTCTCTCTGTTTGAAAGCTTCTAATTGCAGGAATTAGTCAAACTGAAGGCTATATTTCTCTCTCTTTGCTTCTACTGGTGGTATCAGCTTTGCAGCTGCTATTTGCCGCTTTTAGAGCTACTGAAATGCTGGATTGGCTGTGCTACCTCTCTAGGGTGCCCGAGGCTTTCGAAGGCATTGAACTACGAGATTAGCCGGTAAAAAGCTGTGAGTATTTCCACACACCATGTCTCAGGAAGGAGGAACAGCTTCTAATTTCCATCATTCTCCTTGTTTTGCACTGATTTCCTTTTTGGCTTCATGCACAGGAGCTGCAAACAGAGTTTATATTCTGACTGAAGTATGACCAGCGTCTCTTGCTTGACTAACAGCATTGTTCAGTCTGACCCCAGAGTTGAAGTCCATTCAAACCCTACATTCAGAGCATTATTGATAGAAAAGCATGTTTCTCATGTAGGCAGCTATTACTACCCACTGCTATTACTACAGGCAATGCTTAACCCACCAAAAAATCCCAGTGAGGTGACAGTTTAGAATGGCCAGGTTCCTTTGCACAGGTATAAATCTCCAGTAATCAGTGGAGATATAAATTCATAAACATACATGTACAGACAAATAAAAAACAAAATTTTAAAAAAAGGCAAAGAGACTTCACTGTTTACCTGCATAAATAGAGAAAAACGTGCCTGAAGGAAACGACTTGCTCTCCTGTGGTGTGACCACAATATGGGTCAGAGGAGGCAGCAGGAGGTATCAACTCCTCCTCCTCATAAAAGAAGGAAAAGCTTAAGTTCTGAGGAACAGTGAAAAGATTCTTGATGATCTTAGAGAAAAAGCGGAAGAAGAATAAATAAGTAAAAGTGCTGGTGTCTTGAAAGGGTCTCAGGCAGCAGCCCCTGCTGCTTAGCCTCATGCTATGCCATTAATACGGAAAGCTTGCAACACATCCTGTGGCACTCCACCGGCAGAAGGCAGCCTCCCAGCAGCCAGCCTCGTGCAGCCAAGGATCAGCTCTGTGATTCTGGTGAGCTGACAAACATCCCCAGCCCAGCAGGAGTCCCTTTCTGAAGGAAGGGAGAGCAGCAGGGACCCCAGACTGCAACAAGGCTGATATCAGGAAGCACATGCCATCAGCTGCCAGCATGTGATGTCTGTAAGTGGGCTGGGATACTGACAATGGGCATTTCTGTATCTCACAGCCAGCAAAATAAGTGGGTTTTGGAGAATATCTGAACCTCATTGCATGAGGCACACAGTGATTCAAGCAGTTTTATTAAATTTTTTTAGGTCTCCTGCTCACATGCAAAATTTGTGCCTTAAATCCAGTTTGTCCCTCAGCCACATGCAGTTCTTGCAGATTTCAGGCCTGCAATTCTGAGTGCTGGTGAAAAAAAAACTTGGCTTACAGAACAGTAACACCATCACCATTCAGTGGTAAATCATTACAAGAGACTGACATGACTCTTCACTGGGTCATAGGTCTGAAATATGGCATTAAACATTTCTCACTGCTCACTTGAATTAACAAAAGAAAAGGAGAATGTAGAGGCTTAAGTTAAAAATAGCTGAAATCATTCTTAGTTATATAGACCCAGATGCACAATTATTTAGGCACTTGGCTCTGATGAAATCTCTGTCATATAAGTGTGATGGAACAATCTGTAGTTATGCTATCATGTCTGACATGAATTCTTACACCTCTCCATGTGGAAACTGAAAGCCATGCTAGGGAAATAAAAAGTGCCCCTGTGGAGTATAATGATAGCAAAGAAAAGAGATTGGCCCTGAGGCACTTGCTCCTCCAAATGATTGTTCATTTGAAGTACTATATTGACAGAGTTGCCTCATTTCCCATGTAGAAACCTCAGGTCAGACCTTATTTGAGAAGGTGAATTGGAGGTTGTTTTAAAAGGTGAGCTCTGACAGGTCTTTATTTTCTGAAGCCTGAGAAAACACAGGTTTGCAAACACTGCCATAGTGCTTTCTTAAGCAGAGACAGCTCTTTTGTTTCCCGAAAGCATGATGTGGTTGGTCTCCCTGAATGCAAGTTAAAACAGAAATCTAAACCACCTCTGAGAGAAGAAATTGCGTTAGTGAAATTAGAAGTGTTCAGAGATCCTTATCTGTTTCTCTAGGTACATGAGAGGACAGAGTAGAAAAGTGAAAGCAGAAAAATTCCTGCGTGCGTGATGCCACAGACAGGAGGGTGTTCAGCTTCTGGGTGATGTGCTACATTGTTCCCAAGGGTGGAAGCTGCCGTTCCTTTGCAAAGCAGCACAGGAAAGCAGTGACAATGATTTCCCTCCCCCAGATATTTAATTGCACACCAGCAAGAACCAACTCAGTTGGACAGTTCTCAAAACAGTGCAACTTCAAAGACTTATCTACAGAGGGCATCTATCTCCTTAATATCACACCCTTGGACATGGAAATTATTTGATTCTTTTTTTCATTTAAATTCCTTTCAAGGGGACTGTTGCCAACTCCCATAGACCTAGTGTTTAAGTTGTCATTTTTAGCCTCTCAAATGCCAGTGACAATCAAGGAAAAGGCTGGTTTGTTTACAGACATTTTTAGCATGATGGTGGAGAATAGCCAGCATAAAAAAAGTTCATCTTTCCTACCCAATTTCACATCCCGTGATGAAAATTGAAATAAAATAGATTTATCTTCAGGAAGATATGTAAGATTTTGTCAAATGAGCACAGTATCCAGGTCATTAAGATGTCCTCAATGACTGCTGGTGACAGCAAAAATTTATGAAGAATGAATGTTCTTTGAGTATATCCAGAGAGAGATGAGTCCATCAGTTTAGTAATTGTGCTTTACAGTCTGCTGGAGCATGAACTGCCCTCTGCAGTGTCACAGTGACAAATCCACTCTGCAAAACCTCCACTGGGCTAAGGGCAGTCACACCATGGTAGCGAGGAGTTGGCATCCTTGCAGCCAAGATATCTGAACATTGGAAACTCCAGCACAGACCATCAGCTCTCATTGACTGGCATAGGGAAAGGCCTCTCTAAGCCTCAGAGACTGGCTAAATGCAGCCCTGCAACCCAAGGAAGCACCTGCCCATCCTTTTTGCAATCTGTGTCATCTGCTTGCTGGGTTTCAGCTAGATAATTTAACAGAATGAATATTTCATCACCCATTCTTCTTAGCAGAGGGATGACCTGTCCCAGCTCCTGGGGAGGGCAGTGAAAGATGACACTAATTTAAGCAACGCAATTCTCTAGAAGTTGGGGTGGGAGAGGGAACTAGTGGATGGATTAAGAATCTCATTAAGATAGTCTTCAGATTTTTACTCCCTTTAAAAAAATACCCTTAGAAGCTGCTTTTTAAGCCACTTAAAGGAAGAAACTGTAAGAGAAAAGCAAGACTGAAACTGTCATATTATTCTGAAGGAATAGTGGTTAATTTTGGTTCATTAGTGCCTTTTATTTTGAGGGAGTGCTATCTCTTTGAAAGCTGAAATACAGCCTGTGCACCAGAATCCTTTCACCTGCCAACCCAATGCAACAGTTTAACTGCATTCATCTACTACAAGTGAAAGCAAGGAAATTTATTAGCCATGATGTAAATTCCAATTGGGAGTCCATGGACACAATCCCCTGTGTTGATGGCTCTTATAGCAATCCAAAGATACCCAGGTGTGAGACACTACTGTTCTATGTCCAGAAATTATTAAAAACTATAGGATCTACCAGAAAAAAAAGAGATGTTGCTTGCTGAACTGTAACAATTCAGGCTGTTTAACTTCCAGCCTGAATCCTTTTTGGAAGCCTGCCAGCATCTCTTGATATCAGCTACTCAAAATGTTTGCTCAGAGGAAAAGATGCTGGAGTATGATACACATAGTCCTTGCTTACAATAAAAACAATGCCTGTTTTGTAAGCAAGGTTTCCTCATAATGATTGAATGATTAAACGAAGAGAAGAAGCAGATGCAAAGATATAAACATTATATATTTTAGAGGTTGAGATATCCTGCATTCACCCTGCCTCATGCACTGAAGTCACTGTGATGAGATTGAAGGGTTTTCTTATGCAACATCTTGATCCAAGCAATGAGGAAGCTGAAGGCGGAAGCAGCAGTTACCTTCAGGTGTAGTAGGTTTCTAATGGCATGGCAGATTGCAGCATCCTTCCATCAAAGTGCATTCACAGGGAGAGATTTTCATGCAGTGCTTTCACATTCTACATGCACTGTCCCTGTCAGGCTTTACCAATAACTCCTGAATTAACTATTTTTAGGGAACTCAGAGCAATTCCACTTAAAACCGGACTCTGATGTTGTCCTTAAGCCACCCTCCAGCTGTGCTTCTGGATTCTGGGATGATTTGTTTGTCCTGATACCAATAAACAGTTTTGAATGCAACACGCATCTCATTTTCATAAACAAGGATTACCACAGATCTGAAAAGAGTTAGCTAATCAAAATCTTTATCAGGCATACTCACTTGCTTGAGCTGTATCCTGGGTAATTAATTACATACCTTGCACATAGTGATACCTTTACAGTCTTGGTCTGATGAAGGTCCTGCCAAGTTCTGCTGGTTGAGCCCATTGTGAAATAGAGAAAAAACGTGGCAGAAGGAACTCTCTCTTCTGGAGGAAGAGAACAGTACAGAAAAACAGAGAAGGTTACAGCTGCACCACCGGAACTGTCTATTAAACTTCCCAAACTTTTTCAGTATTGGCCATTTACACAGGACTGACTCCTGAGGGTTCTTGCATAGAACATGAAGCTATCTTTGCAACAGACATTTGTCATAGCATGGATATGGACAAAACCAAGCTTATCTCCTTGATCACTTGCAGAGTTTAGTTTCAGCACAAAGGCTGAATGAATGCAGATCTCTTCACTGGGAACAAAGGAATTTTTTTTGATCAGTGGATTGGTTTTCATAACAATAATAGTTAAATTATATTATACTAAAAGCAATATATATTATTATATATTATATTATATATTATATATGATAATATATAGAATGTATAAGTAATATTTAATAATATGTATTATTAATATATTTTACTATATATTATTATTGGTATGTTATATAATTATTATATTAATATGTTATGTTATATGCAACGTTGTTGTTGTTGTTATTACTATTATTAGTGGTGGTGGTGGTGGTGGGTGGTTGGTTTCTTTTCTCCTCTTTAAATGAAAATGTATCAGTAAAAAGCAAAGTTATGGAAAGACACAAAATAAGGGCTTGGTGGATGTTCTGCTTTCTTCCACTCACAAAGGCAAATCTACTGGACAGGGCTCTGCTGAGTGAGAGCCAACTAAATACCTTTGGATTCTTGGGTCATGTGTGTAGTTAAGTGGTTCCTCCAGAATGTGATGATCTGTACAGGCTCATCTTGCCTTGCTGAGTTTGGGATTTGTACTTTACACCAGTGTTACACCAAGACTCATTGGCAACTCTGTCTATACAAGGAATGCAGAGCAACAGTTCCTGTCTCTGGTTCTAGATCCTCTGGGAGGACTTTGGGAACATTATTGTTGATGTCTGTGGTAGCAGGATCACGTCCCGTGACCTTACCAAGTTTCCTATGCTTCTCATTCTCCCCTCATTTAAAAGCCACTTATGAGACTTTACTCAAACTTTCCAAATAATTTCGCTTTTAAATATAACCAAGCCTGGGAAAATTTCTTCTCATAATGAGCAATTTTGGAAAGTTGTATCTCTGCAGAAAAAAAACACAATAAAAGAGAGTATAATGCAAGCTGTTATAAACCTTCACCCTTGTGTTTCTGTTAGCAACTGTTATAATGACAAAAACAAAACCAAGGAACTGTTGGAAAGGGATGCTTGCAGAAATGAAGGAGGACATCACAAAGAAGTCTCTCCCATTTTTTGTGGGTTGGGATTTGTGAAGCAAGAACATGTATTTGTTAGACTGTGTGGGGAAGCATTTTGACTGGCTCTGATGAGATGTATGCACAGCACAAGGGTACCTAGGAACGGGAGAAACGAGTCAATGACGAGAGTTTTTTTCCATTGCTACGCATCTGAATAGGCAGCTGTCAGCACCCTGGGTAACTTCTAGGGCCATTGGTTGGGCACAAGGTACAATTAAAGCCCCATGTTTGATCTCCACACACTAAGATGTTCAGGTTCTTAGGGCACAACACTCTGACTAATATAAATATCCTTGGAAATAACAGTCAGTGTTTCACCTCCACCTGGGGAAGTTCAATAGTTATTTGAAGAGCTTTTTTCATTTTATTTTGTTCTACTTTCAGGGAGAAGGACCTAATCCTACTGTAACATTTATTTAATATAACTCTTTTAAAGTAACTTCTTGCAGTTTTCATGTTTGCTTGAGATTTTAAAATGTTAAAGAAAACAGTGTAGAGCCTTTTATTCTCTTTGTCAGCATGAGAAAAAAAAAATCATTAGATTTAGAATTCTAAATGAGAAGATATATCAAGGAGAAAACAGGACACTAGTCTAAAGAAAAAGGATGTGATGCTTACACTCTTGGAAGGACTGTGGAAAAAACTAGAAACATTTCTCATACACAAACCCTTTAAGGCATTATAAATGCATCTTTAAAAATTCATCTGAATTGAATCCAGACTTTCAAATTCCAGCCTGAGGTGAGCTGAATTTCTTTGTTAAGTACATTTAAACAAAACTCTTTTTATGTTCTCCTAAACTAACAATAATGGGAGAAAAAAGATTAGAAATGTGAAATTGCAAATTCCTTTGACGCTGAAGATCTTCGAATCTGTTTTTAAAGAAAATCTAGCTATTGCTCGTCTCCAAAATTGAAGATTAAGAGAATGAAAGGAGCTCCAAGAACAATGATTTTGTGTAAGTGCATGACTTTTTCATCATTACTTTTTTCTTGCTAACTTGGATTTTCTTTTCCTCCAGGACCAAATAGAGTGAAAGGAACTGAAGCTGTTACTCTGGCCCTGGGAGCTCTCTTTCTCTAGGCTCCCACAGTGCCTAGAGGGAATTTTGCACACTGGCTGCAGCCACTGCAAAGTCCTGGGACCCCCCAGTCAGTCAGGGTACCCCCTCCTGCTCCATGCAGCTGTGCTGGGATGGGGAGTGGCGTGGCAAGCACAAACTCCTGCTCTCACATTTCCAGGCTACCAATGTAGGCACCGAGTTCTGCTCCATCTGTCCCATCAAGGCTGCGAGCCTTCCCCTCTCCAAAGAACCAGCACAACGCTTCGACATGCTGCAGCAATGTGTAAAAAGCCAATCCTCCAAAGGCTGCAAAGGGCCTGTTCATCATCCCAACGTGATTGCTGCAGTCTAATCTTCAGCCTACGTTCTTCTGTCCAGGAGGAAAGTTTTATGATGGGAATTCCTGACCAGAGATGTTTTGCCACCTAATTCTGAATGCCAAAGGTTGTTTATTGTTCCAGTCCAGTCCTGTACGTCATTGTAATGCCACAGCCAAAATCAAGAGCTCAGAGGTAATGAAAGGAGACATGGTGTCTGAAGAAGGTGATTTTTCTCAAATCTTGCTCTGCCTGCATCTCTCCATTAGCTACTGGTTCATACCCATCTGATGGACAGGCTCAAAATGGACCTGATCTGGTTCAGAATTAGAAGCCAATGGTTCAAGGGTCTCCACAAAGCACATTCCCAGAGGGAACTGGGAATCCAGCAGCAAAAGCCTTCTGGTTCAAATCAAGAAGGAATGGTGACTTTGATGGTGTTACAGCTGGAATCAATTAAAATATTTTCTCTGTTATCTGAATCTGATATTTTCCCTCCCTTTGCTACATACCAAAACGTCCACTGAATCCCACTAGCCCTGAATCCTTTCTGGACAGTTTTCTCAGTTGGAGCCAAGGCCTGGCAGTAGAAATGCAAGAGAATTCCTTTAATTACCTTTTCCAGTATATTGTAACACATAAACCCAACTGACCAGAATTTTAAAAAAAAAAATCATTATAATTTAAAGTGGTATCTCCCAGCACTTTTCCTTTGATTTCCATGATTCTCAGTAGTTTAATTGATTGTTATCATTGTAGGACTTTGTGCTATTTGCTGAAAGGATTTGACTTGAAATCCTAGAATATTGATTAGGGGCTTTTTATCAGTCCTTTTGTATCCTAGTTCTTAAAAGCTTTCAAAGAATTTTGCTTTTCAGATGACTTGAAAAAAAAATTCACCTTCTCCTTCTCCTCTCCTTCTCCTACCACATGTAAGAAAAAAGAATTTAGTTTATGTAATCCTTTTTCTGTGTTTAACTATATTATATTTATTTATTTTCTTAAGACTAAAAGAAAGAGTGTTTTTAAAAATATATATTAATATAGATGTCTGTAATTTCGTGGAGGAAGAACCTAAAACCAAACAAGCTTTAGCAACCCAAAACTTCTTTTTCCTGCTATTTTGCATGTGACAGTTGCAAATCCTTGATGAACGAGCATAAGAAACTAGAAATAGAGACAGTGAGAGTTTCTCTGGCATCTCATCCCCAGAGTTTGTGTTGCACCTTTCAGTGGGAATATAAACCAGAGATGCACAAATCTGTGCTTTATTCTGTCACCATCCATTGGGAAACCTCTTCATTAATTTAAGAGTCTCGGAGAGGTTCAGAAGACTGGAAGGAAATCTTTGCAGAGATTTTCTCAGATGCACAGCAAAGCTCTTTTATCATACTAAAAACTGCACGCTGCTTTATATTTGATGTCTTGAATATTAAAGATACACAAATTACAGGCAGTTTGTTCATAGTGTGACAGTGTGATCACTCACACACAGACACATTTTTCCTCCTTGAGTAGAAGACTTTTTTTTTAATTGAAGGTGTGGTTTGATTACAAGCAAAATTGACTTTCTCTTAATTGTGAAGTACAAATTGAAGCTGAAATATTTCTGATGCCATTAAGATTTTTTTACCTTTTCTTTTATAGCCCTGTTGTACCTTTTTACAACTTCTGTATTCTTAGTGCTTTTTGCCTACATTCTTGAACTTGTTTGTTCAGCTAGGAGACTAAACATTTTAGAAGCTTCAGAGGTAGAGGATAGTTTGCCCCAGACCCCAAGGTCCTCTCCAGAACACGTTCTGTAAACTGAGATAGAACCATCCAGGGGAAGGCTCCTTGGGGAGGGGGGCTCATTCAAGCCTCTCATTGGGGAATTTTTGATAGCTATGCTAATTAGTAAGGCCTATAATGTTATACCAGATCTTTTGGGGGTGGGCATTGCAGGGTGCATTTCGGTGCATTCAACCTGGACGTAGTGCACCTAAGGGTCCTTAAAATAAATACCAAGGTAAAATCCCTTTTTCCCTTCTAACCATGTTTGACTCTTGATTTTAAGACCAGGAAAAGGCATCATTTCAAAGCTCTACAAGTTTCAAAAGTACTAATGAAGAAATAGGGCCAAAAAAAAGAAAATTAGTAATTTTTAACCCATATAATACACAAAAGTTCCAAGCTAAACTTTAATAAACAAAGAACTAATTCAAAATAAAGAAATGGCTGCTCTTAAGGTGAAAGTTAATATAATAAGGATTACTGTGATATTACTTTAATATGTAGTAACCAATCCATATTTATGGATGGACTAATTAAGACATTGAAAGAAAACATCTGATATTAAATGGAAAATAAAAAAACAGAGAAAGTGTCTGAGAAAGGATTTCTGAGTAATTAACTGATTTGAGATTGACCCAAAATCCCTCTTATTTCGTCAGTACTGTTGTTTGGTTTTGTTGCTATTTTTATTATTTCATTTCATTTCATTTCATTTCATTTCATTTCATTTCATTTCATTTCATTTTTAGTGCTTTCCACTCAATTTGTGCTAAATCCATACATGAAGTCTTCTGAGAGAAAGAGCTGCTGGCCCATTTTAGCATGGGAGTAATAAATCCATGGAGCTGCCATTATGGGGACCCTAGAAGACTAGCATTTATTTCTCCCTAAATGCTGATGGTATTTTAGGTCTCCACTCCTTTTTGAGCCATCTCTGGAAGAATGTCATTCCAATCACATGCACAAACCCTGCACACGCAGGTAACTCTGAGCAAAGCAGCATCTGCCTGCTCTGAATGGCTTGCAAGTGTGAGGATGTTATTTTGTCTGGGTAAGTGCAATTGAGGGAGTGCAGGTGCACTTTGTGTTTATTTATGTTCATGCAGTACATTTACACGACACCAGGGACCCTGTCTCATTACAGTAGTGAAGTTATTACATTTGAGAACAGTTGTTGAACAAAGTGTGTGACCTTAGGCCAGATGTACAGAGAAATGTAAGTACCCAGGTCCTCCAAGACACCTCTGAGGTGCTGCCTTATGCAGAGATTTCTCATACCTGCTTGTTCAAAAATCTTCAGAAATGAAGCTCTGCAGCTTCTGTACATGCTGGTTCAGGACATGTGAGCTGCTGAACATATGAGCAGAACCAGCACATTCCTGCCCAACCCAGGGACTATCTCAGAGCAGGACTCCCATTTGGGGCACCTCACCCAAGCTTTCCCATTTCTCACTGTTCTCATCAAGAGTCAGGCTCAAACCCTGGCTATACTCAGAGCAGGCTTGGTTTGTAACACTCATTTTTCCCTAACACATTTTACAGACAATTGGGTGCTTAATTCAGGAAGCTAGAAACACAAGAATAAGGTTAAACAAATTAATTTATGGAGCCCTTCTTACAGATGATTCACTGATTTCCTAATGTTATAGAAGCCACAGAATTGGTCTGTCTGCATTGATTTTAGGGCAGGAGCTCTGGAGTTCAGCTACAAAACCTCCCTGTAATCACAGCACTTCACTGTGCTCATCATGCACTCATTACTAGAGCCAAAAAATCTGCACTTGACAAGGTCCATCAGCTGGCCCTGTTAAGCCAAGATCCCTGCAGAAGACCTGTTCAGAGAGAGGTCAAGTAGTGGCTTCAGACAGAACCAGAATATTCTGAGTTCTTTAATTCCTGCCCCATAAAACATCATTGTACAAGAGACCTGCATGTCCAAGAGAGTTCTCAATGTTGATTTGCCTTCTGAAAAAAGGTCTTAATGAGAAAACCAAGAGTCCCTTCAGCGGAATTACATTTGAAAATGGAAGCACAGCAAGACAATTTGCCTCAGTAACTAATTTCTGATGTCTGTAACTAGAAGCATCAATACTTTAGCAGCCACTGCTTTGGATAATTGCAAATGAGAGTGATTCTTTCACAGAAACTAGTGTAAAGGCTGACTCAGCCTGGATTTCCACACTGTGGATTCCTTTTTAGTGTCAAACTGAAAAGACTTGTGGAAGGATTTTCTACCCATGAACCAGAGGAAATAATTCATTATTGAGTTCAACCCAGAAAAAAATCTATTGCAAAAGCAAGAAGAGGTAGGGCACTGTGTTTAATTGCAGCAAAGGTTGCTCAAAGTTTGTTTAAAAAAGAAAAGCTTAAACTGTTCTGGCCCTTCCAACCATTAAAAGTTCATTAGCGTTGCCAAGGTAGCCTGAAAACTTCAGAGTGCACAGTGTCTTAATTTGGTTATGTCTGCACACTTTTGGCAAGCTATGTTATCTCTTAGCAACTTGCTCTGTTATCATTTATTACACAGAATGGAAAACACTGCACACACTGGCAATGTGTGAAGCAGTGTGAGTCCCAGAGTGATGTTTTTCAGAGCATATATGAACTTTTCCATCAGATTTTAGTACGTGGAAGCTCAAATCCTTATGCTTCCCTAAGACTTTGATAGAGTGAGGCTGAGAAAGCTTGCAAACCGCAGACTATTTCTTTCTTAAAGCATAGAGAATTCCCTTAAGAGAATAAATCATTATTATTAAAATGCAGGTAATCAGCAACATAGCCACTAAGAAAACCACAATATCAGACAATACATTCAAAGTACTATAAAACTGACACACTTACTGCTCTTACAATCCAGCCTTTTTGAAGCAGCAGAGCAGAAGTGCACACCCTAGGCTAGCTAGCAGTTACTCTATTGCAGCCCTGAATACCTCTAAGAACAGAAAGTTTTTCTTCCTCGTGCAGCTTTCTTCCTGCAGTCTGTGGCTGTGACAATGCCAGCACATCTCCTGCACAGAGCTCCCTCTGGAGAAGCTGGGTCCAGAGTGTTCCCACTCACCCAAAACCAAAGCTGTGTTCTGGGTATTTCAGTGGGCACTTGGAGCAGCCTCAGCAAGGAGTCATGGGAACCATCAGAACTGTTCCTTCTGTTCTTTTCTACTACTTTATTATTCACCTCTACATTACACCATGATTTGCAGATTTGCAGCTTGGCCTGGGGGCACTCTGTCTTGCTGCCTTGCAAGTTAATGAAATTTTGCACATTGACAGTTTTCCTCTTTGGGCCGCTGAGATCTGTAATATGCAAGCGAGAATTTACCCAGAGGGAGGAGGCAGCCAGAGGTCGGTGTCCTCTACACTTGCTCTTCTTGCAGCACCATCTGCTTAAAGTCACATCACAAGGAAGGGGCTGTGCAGGTTAATAGTGGCTTTTGTCAATAATGAAGGGACCCCCACTCTAGCACAGGTGTCTCCATACGTATGAGGCGCTAGAGCAAAACATACCCTTCCAACATGAATCTGCATGGCCCAGCTTAGGATCAGGGGTCTTTTCTTGTCATCCCAATAGCTCCCTGGATTTTGTCTTGCTGACACTTCACAGAAGACACCTTCATCATCGTTGACATTTCAAATGTAAAACAAATGGTGTTGCAAAAGACTCAAGAATAAATCGCTCTCCACATAAAAGTGACAAAATTAAACAAGTCACAGCTGAAGAACAATTTGCACTAAAAAGAATTCTCTGCTCTTTTTTTGAGCTTTATCTGCATGATTGTCTGTATATACATACTTAAAGTAAATATTATTAAATTATATATAATTTATTTATACAGCATTATCTTTTCTATCTGGAATGAAGTCACTGTGTTTTCCCTTTATAATTTCCTCTTCCTCTCATGTTCAAGAGAGAGCTGAGAGCATCTAAGAGAATTTGCTTAATTGTAGGTTTAACTCCAGCAATTTTTTAATCTGTCTGCCTCCATCTTAGTATTTATAAAACATTAGCCATGGTAGACTGTAGATTCAGTTCATGCATTTTTGGACCCTGCATTTTTCAAATTAAGGAATACAATAAACAAAAGTACTATTCCTTTAACATTTTCTTGTTCCTATAATCCCTATGATTTTGCTAGCTGTCACATAAGCAATACTCCCACAGAAGCTTAGGTAGTTCTCAGAAACAAGACAAGACAAAACATTTCACCAAGCCTAATGCAAGGGTAGTGGATGTTACCACCACCAAACAGAGCAGACACTCTTTGCAGAGAAATGTAGCATCACAGATGGCTGCAGGTCTCTGATGTTATGATGAGAGCAGACCTTCCTGTAGTAATGCTGATAAAATAGACTGAGAACATTGGGAATTTTTTTTCATACTTGTGATCTCCAGAACATCAGTGCAGGGTTTTAAAGCTCACTGAAAAGCTTGTGAAATCAATGGCCACTGCATCAAGCTGAGGACTGGTCATTCCCAGGGCTATGCAGAGAAAGTTCAGTCCAGCCTGGCTGATGGCTCCCATGTGGCTACATGCAAGCTGTCTGCGGTGGGTCCTGGCTGCTTTTGCCAACCTGGTCTCAGGAGCAGTCCTGTCTTCATGCACTGTTGTCTGCACTGTCCTCCTGAAACCCAGCTTCCTGGACCATTTTGGCAAAGCTCCTTAGCATGTTGCTTGTTTTTCCCAAAACTAAGAAAGGAGATGAGCAAATCCTACAGGCTTTTCAGCGCTAGAATTCTGTATTTTCTGGTCATTCTCCTAAACCATAAGAAGGAAGAAATTTTTTATGACAAGTGTTAAAACACTGGCACAGGTTTCCCAGATACATGGTAGATGCCCCATCCATGGAAACATTCCAGGTCAGGATGGACAGGGCTCTGGGCAGCCTGATCTAGCTGAAGATGTTCCTGTTCACTGCAGGGGGGTTAGACTGGATGGTCTTTAAAGACCCATTCCAACCCAAAGCGTTCTATGATTCTCTGGCATGATCCTTTGAGTGTCCCAAAGGCTACATCCTCTGGTCCAAATGAGCACACATTCCATGTGCACTGCAGCATTACATTAATCCAGCAGGGATGGAAGATGGGCCAAGTTCCTTGTGGGAGTTAGAAAGTTATGCTTGAGGGAGTATGGCAAGATCCAGATTTACATCAATGTACTCAGTATTATTCAAGCTTTGCAAAAGCAGGATTTACTATTTTATTTTGTGAGGAGATGCCTAACAAAATCATGCTTTTAGCTGAAATTTTATATTGAAGCATCATTATTACATCTCTAAAGAACAGTTCTCATTAAGTGAAAGAGTGAATGGACAGATGCCCTAATAATAGCTTGATTTGAAGTGCAAAGTGGGTTGAAGTACTCAGCATGCCGTCTTCTAATCAGGAATGAAGGTTTTAATGCAAGGCTTCCTGACAATCACAATTTTTTAATGCTTACATAAATGACTCTGTAGATGTGTGTATGTTTTTTTAATTTACTGCGTGGGTAAAGGAATGCATTTCCTGGTGATGCAAAATAGGATCTGACTAAAAATGCAGCAAGGGCTCTCTGCACCTGTGAAAAAACTTAGGTGATCACATCAGAAAGCCCCCTCACTTACAGAAATATCTTGTAGTCTGGAGGATGCCAGCACTCCAACTGCCTGCACTCTGAAGTAACCTCCTTGCACCTCGAACTCTCAGGGGCAGCTCATGTAAAAGATCCCATGAGTTCAAGTTACCTTTGAGTTTGTGTCCTCAGGAGACAGTCGGAGGCACAGAAAGGACACACAGACTAGGCAGATGTTCTTCATCTCAATTACTTTTAAACACACTTTTCTCTTCCCCGTCCTTCTCAATATTGAAAGTTATCTAGAAAGTTGTTGCAAAGACCATAGCCAAAACAAGAAATGATTTATGGTTCTTCCCTCTGCCACACAGCTGCACTGTCAGGCCTCTCAAACTTCTGGAAAATTAGAAAAAAAAAGAAAAAAATTGCTCTTCATTACATTGTGCCAATGGAACAACCAATAATGATGAGGAAAATAGGACAGATATTGCATCCCAAAGTATTTTCAAGCTCCATTTCTGCTAGGTTGATCCAAGACCCTTCCAGAAGTCCTGTCCATCTTAATTCACTAATATTCTAGAAGTCCTCTAAGAATGAAAGGAGCAAGATGCATGCCAGATGGTCTTACTCAAAGTAACTCAAGAAAAATCTGTGACAGCTCCACAATACTTCTTCTGGTTAATGATTAGTCAGGAGGAGAAATCTGGCTGCAGGGTCTTTGATCCATGAACGTATTTGCAATAATTGGGGTCATGGCAATTCCTGTAGCTAATGCATTTTAAAAGGCCAAAGTCAGTAACCCCTGAGTAATTGGGGCTGTTACTGAGCAAATGACATGCTCTGGAGCAATGACATTGTATCAATTATGTGGGGTGAAATCTAGAGGTGAATGTTTGTAGGAACAAATAAGAGCTCGAACAAAATTTGGGATAAACTATTACAAGTTTAGTCCAAAATCCCAGATCTGGTCAGTTTGTTGTTCACCAATAACTTGAGTTCAGGGAGGACCCCCTGGAGAAGTCACGTCTGAAGTCACTCCAAGCCATGAAACAAAGCCACGTGGCAGCAGTGGCACCATTTCTGCCAACAGGAGAGGAGAAGGAGACTCCTGCTAATCCAAAGCTCTCCTTGAGGGGAGAAAAGCTGGTTTTAGTGAAGTCTGGAAGGAAAAGGAAAGAAGGAAGCACCACTTTTGGTCCCAAACTAATGCACTCCTTCAGGATGTCCCCCTGGGCACAGTCTTGCACTTCAACTCCTCCAAAAGAGGAATTGCAAGAGCAACCAGGACAAGGCGTACAGCACCAATGGTTTGCCTTCAACTCTCTGCTGAAGGACATGCTGCATAGAAGAGCAAGGAAATAATCCAAAATAATCCTGCCAAAGAACAATTGTGTCCCCAAACACATAGTGCTACAAAGAAAATAATCATGCACTCGTTAAGAGATTTAATCAATCCAGGCAGCAATGCACTATCAATATGAAACAGCATACATTCCCATCATTCCCATCCCCAGATCCCATTTTACTAAATATTTGCAGGGAGATGAAATGGTGCCAGAGCCACTTTCATAGATTACAAAAAAAAAAAGTCACCTTTTTTCAAGGATTAATTATTAACTATAGTAAGGAGAAATTGCAGCAGCCAACAATTGTCTTATTCTCCCAAGTCCTATTCATAGTAAAGATGATATTGTATGTAAATTCAGCCTGTATAATTATCACCATATGCTGTCTCAAAGGGTTCCAATGCACTTTAGAAATAGTACAATATTGGCTCAAGTATGAGCCAAACCATGCCCCTTCTGCATCTGCACAGTAATCACCATGGCTTTACCTCACTGTTCAGATACAGCCCTGGCTGGAAGTGGTCTGGAGCACTGGCAAGGAGACAGGGCTGTGTTTCCTGCAGAGGACCATTGCTCCAGGGCCCTGATGCACTTGGACCCTGCAGTACTCTGCTGTGCCACAGCAGGTGAGCACACACTTCAACAAGTCATTCCCATCTCTCACCACAGGACAACTAACTATTGCTCTGTGGGTAGCTACTCCACTAACTAGGATTTAAGGCATGTGATTTAAGCTGCTCAACATTTATTTTTTTCAGGGTCTATGGCAGAGCTCTATTTCTTCATGTCACATATTTCTCACTATACTGGAAATTTTCAGGCAGAAGGCAGATGCCTGAGGAAATATCACTGCATGATATGCAGTGGTGTGAAGATGGAATACTGTATACATAAATACTTAGAAACATAAACACATAATGTAGGAGATGTTTCATTCCTTGTGCATAGCTCATTGGCTGACAATAGGCCATTAATCTATTATACTTTGAAAGCATCTTTTTACTTACATAAATTGTCGCCTTCTGACTGCAACTGAACACAACATCCATTTTCCCCAGTGAATACAGGCTGTGGTTTAAAGCAGAGTGGATCCTCCTGGGCCCATCCCTGCCCTGGTCTTTTGCAGTGGTTGTGCTTTGCTGTGGTCTTTGCACAGAAAACTTGTGCCTAACGGCATTGTTTCAAAGCAGCTCAGACATATTCTTCTTCTTTCCCCTCCTCTTTGCTGGTAGATTGACCTGCTGACTTTCACCTGTGAAAGAGTCAGATAAAGACCCCCTCAAGCTACAAATGACCCCCACAAGTTTCATTTCCATCTCCCTGGGTTTTGGCATCAGAGCTGAAAGAACAATGGTGAGATTTGACTTTACACACAGGAGGACTGACCAAAGTAAGGTCACTGTTTCCTCATTTTCCTTAACAGAACTAGTTTGAAGGTAGTAAAAAAATCCCACATCTGAACACTTAATATTCATAAGAGGTTCAGTCTTATTTCAACAACCTTGAATAAATGATAGAGAATGTGATAGCACTGTGGTCTCAGCTTATTCTAATGATCAAAGCACTTCCTCATTGGGGAATAAATGTTCTACCTAAGCAAAAAAAAAAAGTTAATCTCCAAACAAATTTATCACTTAGACGAAAAATTCATTTTAAATTGTCCCATTAACTCTGTAAAAAGAAAGTAGGTGGTTTATATCGTATCATAGATTTTTTGAACTATCTTGCAGTATATTTAGCTGAAACAGCTTGAGTGAAAACTGGGAATAAACATTAGTTTCTGCAGTTTGAATATCATTGTGGAATTTTCCCAGCTGTACAGTGCAGTACACAGTACACCCTGTTCGCAGTAGTTTGCAAGCTTTTTCCCTCTGAAATTACACATAAGCTGGGAAAAGAATTGACCTTCGGTTTAATTTATGACTCAGATTTATCTGCCTTCTCCATGTCAAAACCTTTGGTCTTTTGACCTACCGACCCAAACAGATGCTTTTTACATTACTCAACCCTGATATCTGTAGCCCCCGAGTGAAGTCACTACTCCTCTACCTGAGAGCAGCATGCTTGGCAGATTTTTCACATCCTGGCAGGTCCTTTAGGCTCCATTCCCACTTTAACAAGCATTTTAAAGCTCCTTATTCCAGAGAATCCCCTAGCCAGTGAATCCCAAGTGAAGTTCAAAAAGCATGCACTGTCCTCAGTCTTCCAAGCTACATCTCCAAGTCTCCTCCTAGGAGCAAGCATCTTACAGTGTTCCAGCCACAGAGCCTTGGAGACTAGATTTTCATTTCTACTTCTGTTTATACAGGGGTGGCATCTCCTTTGGAAATGCCCCATTCCTCTGTTTATGAATATGCCTGCAGCACCTGGCACTGGAGTGGTTTCTCCTCATATCTCACCTGGATTTCTATTTTCTATAGTGAGACAGTATGCTGGATTTTTATTTTTAATTTAATAGATCATATTTTGTGAAGGGGAAAACTTTGTTACTGAAAAAGAATGGCAGGAGAATAATGTCTGGGATGACTAGTCCAGATTCCTAATCACTTGCAAAATCAAAAAATAATGGTACAGTTCTGAATTTTAATCCCCCTTATGTATTGGGACTGAATTAATCCCATTTTTATATTAAAAAAAACCCAAACAAAAAAACACTACGGAAAAGAAATACTTATGACTATGAATATAGTTCTAGACAGGATTTTTTTTAAATAGCAAGAGGATGGATGCATGGATTTTACTTGAGATTTTTGCTGCAGGAAAGATGGATTAGAAAGCTATCATAGCAGAGAAAGAACTGCGTTTTTTGTTTACGTAGATTATCAGAAGCCCACAGCTTTTTGCATGACGTCATCCATCCATGCATCCATCCATCCATGCATCCATTCATCCAGGACTCTTCCATTCTTGTTATGTGGAGCACATACAACATGACCATGAACTCTTCCCCCCCACAGCAACATAATATGTTAATGAAACATTGTGGAATTGAGGACAAAATGAAATTATTCATTGTTGGGATATACAGAATTTCCATAGTGCAGAAGACACAATGCATAGTTTTTTACTACTCTTTTCCTAATCTAACCAGGCAGCTGCCATGCTATTAATTTGAACTTATCGTATTTTCCAGTTGATTTTATTATGTCTGCTGTTACTGATGATGATCTAACCTCCACCATGTTTCTCTGGGATGAAAATATGGAAAGAGAGGAGTTGATACCCATGAGAACAAAGATAAATTAGTGGAAATAAATTATACAGTTTCATGTATCAAAGTTTATTGGAAATAAAAGGAAGAACATTTATCAAAAGGTCTGGAGAACATGTGATCCTTGACTGTCAGCCTGTATTCATTTACAGAAGATTTATCATTCTCAGGGGCTTAATACATTTTTACAGTCACTTGACTAGCTAGTCATTAATCATTGTACATTTTCAAGATCCTAACTAACCTACAAATTTGAAAAGTAATAATTAAAATCTTTTAAATTATATCCTTATGAGTCTTCATTCATAGGGGCACTTGGGGACATGCCATAGTTGTTGATTTAACAGGTTTGCTTATCTGATTGGAGTTAATCACCTTTCTGAAAATCATCTGTACCTTTCAATTTCATTACATAAAAGCAAGCTGGATCAAAAGACTGAATGAATTCACAACTTCCTTTTCACTAATTTTAATTAGCTCTCTGGTGCTTTCAGTAAGAGCAAATAGTGTCACCACCCAGCTCACAGACTGAGCAGCAGCCCTGGAAAATTAACAGAGAAAGCGGATGATTTCTGTACACAAAGAAGATGAACAACCCAGGGTCTTTCTAACTTAGAAAAGAAATAAGAATATACCTAGATAGCACCAGCTCTTATGGGCACTATTGTTAAAATGCTTCCCAAGCATGCTTCCCTGGCTGTGATCAGAGACAGGATACAGAGCTCTGGGGACCTCACTGGCTTATTTTTGTCTGTCTGTAGCCATCATTCCTGCAGAAATCCACAGTTCTGTTTCTGTACTGACCCAGGAATTAATCAAGAAATTTTCTCCTTGACAATAAGCTTCTTGACTGATTTGTAATAGATTCTGAAGAATAATGGGAAAAGTTGCTGTGCTGATATTGTTAATTTTTTAAAAGTATTTTCTGTGTTATTTATCTTTGCATGTTTTCAAAGTGTGAAACCACCCTACCAACATTTGACTTCATTCAAAATTATCTTCCCTGATTCTCACTCCAAACAAACAGGAAAAACATATCAGACATTATTATAAGCGTGACACAAATTATAATCATTACTGAAATTAAAAATAGAAGAAGGAAGCTGTTCTGTGCTACACATGAATAAAAGGTCTTTAATTAGTTTTCAGTGTAGAGAAGAAACAAAAAACAGCAGAAAAAAAGTACAACACGGGAGCTCAGAAATTAACAAGAAGACACAGCATGTAATGGTGCTTAGAGGCCAAAATCTTTGCAAAAGGGATTTTTTTTCTGGGCAGAAAGAATTGGTGCATTCCTGAATTTCGTGTTAAGATGCCAGCTAAAAGCCAATCCATCTGTTCTTTTTGCACTCCTACTGGTACCTGAGGAGAACAGCACAGGCTTCATTAGACTCCTCTCTGTTGGAAGATATGATGTTGGGCACCCAAAAAACACTAAACCTGAAGCAAACTTTAGGCTTTCCAGAAGCAGTTCTTTCATGTCAAAGACAATTCTGGATGAATGAGCCTAAAGTTCTCAAATGTTCATTGGAAATTCATACCTGTGCTGGTCAAGGCAAATTAGAAGCATTTCATGCAATTTAGAAAAGCCACTTGCCAGAAAACTTCTGATTACCCTATTTGCCACACCACACCTGGAAGAGACATACTCCTGAGCCAAAGGGCAATACAAAAGGAATTCCGTTCCTTTTGATAGTTTTTTTCATTATCTAAGACCCATGGACAGAATTCTCTGCACCCAAGGTGTTCTGGATCTGTAAGAAGGAACATAACAGCGCAAAATCAATGGATTTCAACTTTGAACACGTAATAGCCCTAACGATTTTCCAGTTTCATTGCTCTGCTTGATTCCAATTACAACACAAACACCATTTAGTAGCCTTGCTGGCATTAAAAAGAGCCAACTTTTCGACTGATTATTTGATTAATCACATTTGTATGCTGAAGTCTAAAGTTAGTTAAAGATTTTCAAAGGAAACATATATTTCTGTCAGAAAATGCACCAGATTAAATTTCTTTTGTGGGAACACATTGATTTCAGTAAAACCAAGTATCAAAAATGGAAACAGAGCATGGGACTTCTTGTACAATAAGAAAACAAATTATGCAAATATAAATTCAGAGATAATACTGGAAAAGCTGAGATCCAAAGTAATAGATTTTCAAAAATGCTATTCTTGATGATCAAGATAAAAAGATTAATTTTTTTTCCGATTTTCTCATGAAGTAGACATCTAGTCCCTTTCAGCTCTCTTGAATGCAAAGTTTATCAAGACTCAATGATATTAAAGTTCCTACATTCATTACCAAACTCATAATACTTGGGATTGTTTGAAAAGCAAAGCCACTGCAAATAACATGCTGGTACCCTTGAGTGAGACACAAATGCACCAGACTCTGAGAAATCATTTAGCCTCAAGTCAGAAAGAAAAGGGAATAGCTCAAATACCTTAAAAGATCTCACCAATATCTCTCTAGTTATCCCTCCTTTGGTCCATTTTGAGATGTATATCCATGTTTAATAAGTATTCAAGTACGTACTTTGCTTTATGCACAAGTAATTGTGTGGAAATCTACCCATGGACTCAAGAGTGTTATGTAAAATTACACCTTACACATGGAGAAATTTATCCTAGAAGATCTTAAAAAAGACAGTGTTTAAAAATGTATTTCTAAAATATCTGGTACATCCAGATCCCCACCTCAATGGAAGAAAGGAGGAGCTACAGGTGACAAATACAGTCTGCTTAAAAGATGTTGTTTTAAACCTGCAATTCTCCTTTGTGAGAATGCAGATGCTAATTTCTCTGTTTAGGGTTTGTGCTTTCCTTTTAGCTTCTGTATTTGTCACTGACCTTGGGTTCAACAAGAATCATTTCTGCCTATCCAAAATCTGTGCTGTGACAGATTTACTGCCTAAGTTCTGTTCCTATAGAATCTATCTATGCTAAGCTGCTGACAGATACAAGGACGGAAAAAGCTCAGATTTGCAAAAGTCAATTATTTGAAATTTTTACATTCTCTTTTGCATAACCCTATTGCACCGCTGTCAGTTTCTCACCAGCCTTTACTATATTTGCTTTCCAAGCAAATGTAATTTTCAGGGGACATATCCGACTGACAAATGTGGAAAATGAAACATGCTGTCCAAAGAACAAGGTTAGCAGTGTTATAAGCTTCATATATTTTGCATCAAACAACACTGCATCACCAGCCACCATGACCACCCGGGCTCTGAATGAACCTTAGGAGCTCTTCCATTTCTGACACGTTTTTCACTTGTGTTGTGTCCTTTTGCCATCTGGGCAGAATTTTCTTCACAATTAACCAGAGCAAAAATTCCCACAAAACACTCATCAGACAGGCAGTGATGTCTGGTGGTCCAGTCCTTCTAGACTGAGCTGAGAAGGATTTCTGCTGCTAAAGGCAACCTCTGGAGAGGCCACTCAGTATCTTTCACAATTCATTCATGACTGCACTGGAACTGAATTCACACGATACAGCACTAGGACCACTCGAAACATTTGGCAATTCTCCCCAGCAGGATCCTTACCAACCAGGCTGCAGTGGCACTTAATCACCCTGCTGTGAATCTGGTTTGGCCACAAAGCCACTCTGCTTCCAGCTCAGAAAGGAAATTTAAAAAGTGATTTTAAAAAAGTGTTTGCACTTAAGGAGAAACAAAACTGTAAATATGCTGCTACCTTTCCTGTTCAGTTCATAATGAGAGGTATGGAGTTTAAACAGAAGGAAATCTGGGAACTCAAATGGTTTGCCAAAATCTCTCTGCAAACACATTCTTCCTCATAGCAATGACAATGCAGCACACAAACACCTTGACGAAATGCAGGAGCATCAGCTGTCACAACATATAGAATCTTAGAATTTTTTATGTCAGAAAACACTTTTAAGACCATTAAGTCCAATTGTTTATCCAGCACTACCAAGTCCACCACTAAGCCGTGTCCCTCAGTGCCACCTTTACACATCTTTTAGATACCTCCAGGGATGGTCACTCTACCACTTCCCTGCGCAGCCTGTTCCAGGGCTTGACAACCCTTTCAGAGATTTTTTTTCCTAACAGCCAAACTAAATCTCCCCTGGTGCATCTTGTGGCCATTTCCTCTTATCCTACCACTTGTTATTTGGGAGAAGTGACCAACCCCCACCTCACTGCAGCCTCCTTTCAGGGCAGTACACAGGGCACCACATCAGGAAAACTATTCACCAAAAAAATAATTCAGGGAAATAAAATATTCCTGCCAACATAGCAGAGAAGCAGTTCAGGTGCAGACAGGCTTTTCTTTGCAGATGGAGCCCTGGAAATTGAGATCCACATTAAGTCCTTTGGCCTTGCCAGTATCCTTCTTGTGTTATCAGAATCTTTGTGGATCAGCCTATCCTGTGAAGCAAAATTTGGACATTACATCAAATATTCCCAGGGAAAATGTCATTCTGTGCCCTCTCTACTGAACCTGCTCAATCATTTACACACAACAGCCCTGGTTTCAAAGCAGGATCTGAGACATGGCTTAGCCACCAGAGACAGGGAGTTTTTTATTTTCAGTTTATTTTGGCCACAGTTCATGTGTGCTTTTGTGTATTGAAAGTTACAATCCTTGGCCAAGCCATTTCACCTAACATATTAAGGATCTGACCCATCCTTTGTTGAATGGTGGCAGAACTCCCACTGACCCCATGAAAACAGGATTAGGCACTAATCTTTTATGCAAACCATGAATGCATTTTTTTGCAGCTCCTAACCTGCAAACACCACTGAGGTCACTGAATTTTTCACCTGAATCTTGTTTAATATTTGCCTACTGTTTGGTTTGCTATAGCTTTTATTAGGAAAGGAGATGGAAGTGCAGCATTCATGGCTTTTTTAATTACGAGAAAAATCATGAGTTCATCCTGACACTGATAGCAACTACTGCAGAAATTATGACCAAAGAGGTTGCAGACAAAACCCCATTTTTTTGCAAAGAAATTTAGAGGCCAGCAAAAGGTCTGTTATGGAAAATAAAGCAGGATAATATAGTGCTAAAGGGAAAAATGGGCTGGGTTGTACTTAAAGGGAACTAGCCCAAGTTCATTTTACTTCAATGAAGTTATTGCACTTTACCTTTGGCCCATCTACTAATTGTTCAACTTATGAGTGGCAATGAGATTTGAACATTTCATGTTTAAGTGATGTTTTTTACAAAAAATACTCTCTGGATTTTGAAAGTCTGTAAAATTTTGAATTCATACCTAACTTATCCAGACTGCAGACAATTTAGCATAAATACTAAATTCTGCCTGGAAAAGGAAAAAAAGGGATTAAAATATTTAAATCTCTTTAGAAAGTGTCTTGAAATTATAGATACACCTTAAAAGGAAATAGGACTTGAGGTAGGACTGTGAACTCAGCTATAAATCTGGAGTGATTTCTGTAAAATTATTATAGATTTTCAGCTTAAAGTCTTTCCCTGGACTTTTCAATGCATTAAAAGCAAAGGTGAGTTTTTTGTTTTCAGCAGTTGTGAAAACTCATGAAATAGAGACTGATATGAAATAAGCTGATTTTTAATTTTAAAAGTAGTACCTTTAATTGCAGCTGATGTTCAAAGTACTCATCAAGTAGTGTTTTATTTCAGTTGCTGAAATTTATTCTGAATTTTTACTTTAACTGACTTTTCCTGGCAAAAGACAGGAACCTTCCCAGCATATAAGCAACCCGTCCCAGCTGCCTGGGAGCAATATCTGCTCTACAGCATGTGGGTACATCCTGCAGCAGCCACAGCCTTCTCACATTCATGACTGTGGAAAGAGTGAGGAACACCCAAGGAAGCAGAATTTGCCAGGTTGTGTGGGGACACCTGGAAGAGCAGAATAGTCAAAAATAGGAGAATACCTGCCAGATGGCTGTAGCTGACAGTGTCCTGAGATTGCCCCACTACAACTTACACCAGACTTCTGTATCACTGCACAGAGCAGGAGCTTGATTCCCTTTGACAGTCAGGTTATGGGGTTTTATTCCCATCCTCTGACAGATTTTCCTATCTTCATTCCACTTTGCCCCATGGCTCTGATTTTCAGCTGAGCGCCCCCAGGCACCCCAGGTACATCCATGACTCTCAGATGAGGGATGAAAGTTCATGCATAAAGGCACTGAGTACCTCTGTGCAACTGCTCCTGGGTTCTCAAAAGTGCCAGAAATGGGACAGAGGGACAGTGCTGTGGTACTGCCATCCATCTCACCTTTCCCAGTAACCTCAGAGAAGCCATCACACCAGAAGGTTTCCTTGGCATAAAGGAAAAATGAAGTCACTTGCTCGTGTCCTTTCTTTTCTCTTTCATTGTACTTTGTGGATAGGTCACAACCCTTCTGTAGCTTTTGAAAAGCCTGTTTCTGGGCCTTTAATCAAGCACCTGGGTCTTTTCAAAAGGAAAATCATAAAAACAGTCCTTGAACATCTTTTATGCCTCTTCAAACTACATCTTTATGTCTGTGAGTGCTCTTCCACAGCTTTTTGCTTCTGGACAGAAGGGAGCTTCCCTGGACAGGCTATAAATGCACAGTGAAACTCAGAGCATGTGTGTGTAAAGTCTGCTCACCAACGTTAGTACTTTGTCAACTCATTTCTGAAAAGAAATGAGAAAATATCAACCCAGTCCTAAAATGGTCAGCATTACTGTCTGATTCTGGTATGACACCAGGAAACTCCCTAAAGTCACTGTTATTCCTTTAGAACAAAATTAGCAGAGAGAGTGAAAAAGCCTGCAGTGTGATTTGAAAAAGGAAAGCACAGCTTTGTTTTTGTTTGAGCCAGTACAGTAATGAATCCCAGCTCAGAAAACACTCCACACCCTTATTTAGACAAAAACAGAGAAGATCCAACCCGTGTAGGAACTGCACCTGTTCAGCTGTGACACAGCAGACTGGGAGGCACTCGTCCACCCCAGCAAGACCAAGAACAAGTGTCCTGGCTCTCCTTCTCCACGTGTGTTCCTGAAATGTCACAGGAACATGGATCTTCCTGGTGGCCCCGGCACTTCCTCCAAGGGTGAACGCAACAGAAGCACGCGGCAAGTGACCTTGGCAGCCTTGTTTGCCTTATGCATCCTGTTTCTAAAGGCCTGGATTCAGTGCTGAGATCCAATGTCCTTAGGGTATTTTCTTACTGGAAGGGAAAGTTTATGCATATTTTAGGAAAATATGTTTTGGTTTGCTTTGCTTGTTGTCCCTCCTTCAGGGTCTATTTTTTCCAAGTGTCAGAAAAACAAGATGCTAGGTTTCAAAGGGTCCTACAGCTACACAAAACATGATCCAGATACCAGAGAGAAGGAAACACTCAGTGTATCCTCAGCAGCCTTCCCCATACATAGCTCACTATGTCCTCTGCAGCAGGTGAATAAAGAGCCTGTGGGGAGTGATTTACTGATAAGGCAATAGCATTTCTCTTTCTTCCATAATGTGCTTGCCGACACAGGAAGACACTGACCACTGCACTCAGGTTGTTCCTGGCAAAACGAAACAGGAGGGAGTGGGAACCTTTAAGGAGAAAGTGGCACAGCTGAGCAGGGCGCACCCCAAGCAGCAGCAGTTGTAACCATGGAGCCAATGCCAAGGGCCATTACCCTGGGAGCTGCCTGGCACACTTCTGAGGGCCCTGCCCCAATGTTCCTCTGCACAGCCATTAAAGAGAGGCAAGTGGGAATTAATAGCTTTGACCGCCCTTAGACAAAACCACGCGCAGCACGTGACAAACAGAATGCTTGGGAAAGAGGGAGACCGAGCCACATCCACGTGCCAGGCTGCTCAGCAGCTGCTTCTGTATTCTTCATCTGAAAAAGTCCCAAGGTTGTTTCACTTCGTCCCAAACTCCTGAAAGCCTGGAGTGCTGATATCATGCACGCCGATCACTTTACAGAGTTGGATGAAAAGTGAAGTTCACTGTGTACAACTTTCCCTGCCTGGATCTGCAGCTCTCCACCTCCAGCTGCAAGCTCAGCAACACTAAGTATTCAAGCACAGCAAAGCACTTGGCTGCAGCTGTGCCCAGCAACATAGGAAAGCACTTCCACTAACTTTTCCTGTCAGTCTCAGCACTTGTGCTGCTGTTGCTCACCTCCCCAGGAGAGCAGAGCTCCCACTCAACTTACAAGAGCCACCTGCTTCCCCCTCAGCAAGCCACCCATCCTCTGTCATGCATCTTCCTTATAGACAAGGTTTGGTCCCCCAGCCCCTGCTCACCCAGGTCAGTTTGCACTGTTAGAATAATGAGCTCCATTTCGGGAGGATCGTTCCTCCAGATGGATCCAAAGCATTTTGCAAACTGTTAATTAAGCCAGCTAAAGTCAGCAGAGGAAGCTTTCCTTAGCACTGCACAACAAATCCCTTTTGGATGTTAGAAAGCAGATGTCTTACCAGCAGCCCAGCATGAGTAATGAGAGTTGTTGGTAAGGAAACTCAGCGTGGAGATGAAATAGCTGAGTGTATCACAGGTACCCAGTCAGATAATTTATGGTTTCCTCTTAACAAGACACACCAGAAAAGGGAGGCTGGTTCTTTTCCTTCACTGCTCCCAGGGAGGGGCTGCACCAGACCCTCACTGAGCTCCTGGAGATGCATGTCCAGGTTCCTGCCTCCATGTTCTGAAGCAGAGTAGTCAATGGGGAATAAGTTTTAAAAAGTTACTTAAAGGTTTTTCTTGCTTTTCAATTTTTCATGTTCCTTATGGACTGTCTTTACCCCAGAGGTTAAAGCCTGGTTCCTAACAGCCCCTAGACTTCACAGTGGTGATGGGGGTGAAACCCCCTGCATTCTCCATAAGATTTTTGAGACTGCAGTGCTGGCATTCTCCATAAGATTTTTGAGACTGCAGTGCTGGAAGAAGGAAAGTATCAGCAGAAAAAAGAAATCTCTGCAGATGTAAAATCCCCTCACTCTATTGGCTTCAACACAGCATGTGAGCTATACAAGCAAAGCATGTGTCCTCAGAGTTTCTTCTGGCTCCTTCTTTGCTGGTGGTGAATAAAGCCCTTGCTTACCTCATGTAATCACCACACAAAGCATTCAGGAAAGCCATGGAATCCACGAGGTGGGAAAAATGAACACCATGGGCCAAAATGTCCACCTACCTCTCACATGGCCATATCTCCCACTGCTCACCATGGGTCCGTCATACTGGAGGTGCTGGCCAGGAAGACTGGACTGAGGTCCCTCTTAAACATCAAATGTCAGGAGGAAAGCAAGAATACTGTGAGGCAGAGCAGAGAGATTAGCTACCATTATAACCCTGGCCCAAATTGTCCCTGCCCAGAAACCCAGTGTGAAGGTAGCTGAGGATGTATGGGATGTAGCTGGCCACCAGACATGGAGACAAACAAGGATATTTTACCTGTGCCATGAAGTCAAGGACAAGTGGAGGTTGCTGCAATTTCCCTGTCAGGGAGGAGTTGTAAAACTGGCAGTGCCAAACTGAGACAAGATTCCTTTTATGCCAGGATGGGGCTTTACTAATCATGCTTGTATCTGATTGTGTTCCACTTCACGTTTTCTAGGCCCACTAAAAAGCTGTGACTAAACACATAACTTCAATGTGGAAATTTCCATTTTAAACTAGCATCCTTCCAAAATAGGAAAAAAATTTAGAATATAGGCAGCTGACCAAAGGCTATCTTATTTGCATAATGAGTGCTTCCCATCAAACAGAAAAATTAAAGCCCTTTGAGTTCAGATTTAACATTAGCTGCATTCTTGAAAATTGCCCTGGGGTGCAGAAATATGCATAAGTGTTTCTACTCTGGTGCCAGAAGTGATTGTACCTTCAGGAAATGCTTTTTAAACCAGTTTCTCAGTCTCACTCAAACTACTTAAATACTTTCTTGCAGTTCACATGCTGAGTTTTGTTACAGATTCCATTATAAATGCTGAATCCCAAACACCTCTCAAACTACTCCCTTTTGAAAAGCATAGGAAGTCACATAGGGATAAGGGATGCTCATTTCCAATAGGATTTGCCACAAACCATAGACCCCTGCCTACATGTGATGGTTTTCTGAAGTCCTCTCATTCCTATAATAATGGCATTGATCTGCAGAGCTCGTTGATGCCTGGGAGGCTTGAAGAATGGTTAAAAGTCTTGTTTGGGAAGTTTTTTAAAGTTTCCCATTTTTCTACTGCTGAGGTTTGTATAAATGCAAGGTAAGAAAATTGTTCTCCATGCTTCATTATTGAGAAAGCAGCCACCACTGAGAAGACACAATGAGACTCTCTCTCTTCAGGCAACAGCCCACTAGACAAATTGAAGTCTGTTATTTCTGCAGAGTTCCCATTCAAATGGAATATTTTGAAATGGTCTCATAAGCAGCAAATTTTAGAACACGACATTACAAAATATGAGACCAAAAAAAGTGACTCCAGTCTAATTTCCCTGCAGTATTGAATTTGGTTTTAAATAAAATGAAACTGTGAACACAGAAAAAGACATAGCTCTGTTTTGACAAGGGTAAAAAAAAAAACCAGATAAAAACTTGTCATTTGACTTGCTGTTTACCCAGAATTTTCTAAATTCCTTGTATAAATTCAAAGCATATCAAGTATGAATAAAAATAGACAAAGCTTCCCTATTAAACTTTTTTAATTAAAAGCCCATAGTATTCTTCTTTTACATTGCACCTCTTTCTGAAATGGCACAGAGAAGTCTTAACACACAGTGATCACCTTTTGCATTGTTGGCTACAAGAAAATCTAACCAAAATGAAGACTTTGAATAGGAATAGGGGTATACTCCTCCATTTCCTACAAAACATCTGATGATGTAGAAATCAGCAGCTTTTCCTTGGTGGAAAGGAGGGGGTTGCTTTTTACAGGCTACAAATATGGAACAAATACTGTTCTGTTTTCTTGTGGTTCTCCATTGCACACAATTATGCAACAATAAGGGTGACCTGGGATAAGGACAATCAGCAAAGGGAGATGTCAGGCTCTCCGCCTCTTGGTGTCTTCTGGTTAAGACAGGAGCATCACTAGAAGCTCTGTTTTGATGAAGACGTGACCTGCTGGACTCCTAACAGGAGTAATCAGAAGAAATTCTGTGTTTAATGTCATAAATACCTCAAAGATCCATTTTGTTCCTAAAATCTAACTTGACAGCCTATGTGTTAGCTTGCAACTTGAACTCATGCTCAAGCCTTAGACCTTCAGCTCGTGTGGTGGCTGCGATCTGAAACAGAAGCAGTGCCTCAGCCAAAGCTCACAGCAGCAAATGAAAGGAATTGGCTTGAACTGATTTTGACCCATAACTGAGGTACATGGACAGTAAAGTGGATTTGGGTATCATGTTGAAGATCATAGCTTAAGAAACACAGCAGACAGAAAAATTTTTCCAAAACATCTCAGTGTCTGCACTTCGTAATCAGCTCTACTAAATAAACAGATCAGCTCTGAATAGACTAGTGCTAATGGCTGCACCTTATCTCCATATTAAACATTTCTTTCACTTGACTGAGGAGCAGACTTACTGTCCTGTGGACAAGCCACCAGTAACAGCCCAGGAGTAACTCCTGAGAAATGGCACCATTTAAGATCTAGCCAGTGTTTCTCATTTATCTCTACATTAATGTGTAATTGTGTGCAGTGGATTGACATGGAGAAACACCACAGCCTTGGCATGGAGAATTTCTGTACAGACATAGCATCTACAAAGTATATTATTACTGACACCTAATTTAGTCTGTCAGAGGGGGCCCTATGAGGGACTAATTAAAGTCAAAGTAGAACAAATGCTTGTACTCAAGAAAAACACAAGGGAAAGCACAGAGAGATTTTACCAATCCGCACATAGCTCGTTCCTGCCAGAGTAAAGTGTGTCTGAGGTGGTACACTTTATACATTTTGCTTCAAAGCAGAGTCTGTTCCACTAAGATAGCTCTCAATTTCAAAAGAGCAGATCACTGGCACTAACTATTTGCCCAGACTTGCTTACTTAACCAAGCTTAAGATTTTGAATTTTGAGCCTCCAATCACATTTTTAAAGTTTTCTACAGCTTTTCATGGCCCCAGAAATCTATATCCCAAACATGATAAATCTGCCATGCCAAGAAGAAAAAACAAAGGCAAACAAACAAATGAAAATGACAGGCAGGATAAAGAGGAGGAGAGGGGTAAAGAGAGAACGTGGTATTTCCAGCACAACTGTTGGACCGACTCACTGTTAGCTGCTTTGTGAAGGAAGTCCCCACAACTACCAGGGTATTTTGCAGGGCAATAAATTCATTTAGTGTAGGGCTGGGGCAAAGGGAGAAATGGTGCTGAGGCTGTTATATGCCAAGCTCTGATTATTTCAGCAAATGAGGATCTTCCTTGCCAGAGGCCAGTATTTTGAAGATGCCCTGAAAAGGACTACAGGAAGCTGAAAAGGAAGCTACAGGATTTCAAGACAACTAGTTAAAGAGCCAGGTACTCCTGAATAGCTGTTTATGGTTTGCAGTACATATGCAGAGAATGATAATTTGCAATTACTCATTCTCAGCGCCTGAAATTACCTCAGTTTTGCTATCAGCATTTGGGACATGGAACCTACAAAGCATCAAAGACCACGGGTTTCTGTTTATGCTTCTGAGATTAAGCAAGCCTGGGAGACAGCTCACAAAGCTGTGCATCCCAAAATCCACCACTCTGCCGTATCAATCAGCTGTATGACACTGTGGCTGTTCCCAGCATGGACATTGGACACAGAGCAGTGCAACAGTGGTGATAGTTCCAGGTGAGATTAAACTCCAGCAGGAATAGTTCCATCCTTTCCTGTGGGCAGACCACATGAATGGCAAAAAATAGGCTGTGTATGGTGGCTTAGGGTAGAGGAGTGACAAAGAGGTTTCATGTTTGCACAGGAAGGCTTTCAGAACTGAGGTATGAAAGACATTTCAACACATCAGCCAAGAGCTTAAAGAAGAAGGTCAGCCCAATGCTGGCTTTCTTAGCCTGGCTACAGAGCATTTTTCTAAGTCCAGCCCTTTCAAATTATTTCTGCAGGCCCACATGTACCCTCCATGAAGGCAAAGCTGCCTCCCCTTGTTGCTTCATTCACAGAGTAATTCAGCCCTGTACAGTCACTGGCTCCCATTCCTCCACCTTGTTCCACGCTAGAGAGGCTCCTTGCAGCCCACACAACACACACATCCAGGCAGCAGGCTTTTGCTTTGTACAGTGCCAGCCCAGCCTGAAGGGACAGTGGCTGGGTTAAGAGCAGCTCCTGTTTTTATTCTTGAGATGGTTTCCAGAAGGACAGGAGCTGAGCTTTCCTAGAAGAACAGTCAGAGGCTGACATACAATTACACTGTATTACCTTCAGTCAGATAAATCACTTTTGGGAAAAGAGGTTCATAACAACTCCAGACATGCCTAATCGTTCCACTGTGAGTCTCTGGATAAAGCCTGGGACTGGAAACAAAATGAAATCATTACATGAAATTATTTGTACTACTGTAATGTTTAAGAGCCCCAGCTAAAATGAGACCTTACTTTAGCAGGTGCTGTGCAGAGCCAGCCAGAGGCAGTTTCTGCCTGAAGTTTTTTGCCATCTCAACACAAAGGAGGAAGTCGGGGTGTACTTGCTCTCTCTCTTCCCACAGGTGTGGGGCCGGAGGAGGTCTGGGGCCAGCCAAAGCTGGTGAGAATGACAGAAGAGAGCAGAGGTTTTGCAACACCCACATAACCCAGGTAGCCTTATTTTTATTGTTGTTGTTATTAAATACATTATCAGAGCCTCCTCAAGCAGTGCAAACCAAGATGATTTCCTCAAGCTACGCTCCAAGAGGCATATTACACCCCCCCACCAACTTATTGAATTAAATGGAGTATGCATATTATCTTTGCTTATGGCTTTCAAGGCTCATGAATGCTACTGTAATTGTTTTCATAACACAGATCAATAAGTAGAGCCCAAATAGGCCCTGCCTGCCTCAGGGGAAAGGCATTAAGAGTAGCTGGGTAACAGCTTTTTCAAGAGATCTTTCTGCCCACCAAAGGGAACTGACTGTAAACTCTCACCTTCTCAGGAAAAGATCTTATTTGCAAGTGAGTCTATGAATTGTTTTTTAAACAGAAGATGGCAAGAGCTTTCATTTGGAATCAAGGAATCAAGCTAACTGCCTAGGGTTATCTTAAAAAGTCCTAAATCTTAAAGCATTTTAAATTAATCCACATTTTAAAGTGCCTCCCTTCACCCCACATCAGATTGCATGTGTCACTTGGATGCAGAGATCTGCTAGGTATTACAGAAAGATCACACAGGTGAAGTTTGTGTTCACTTGTGGACAACAGGAAACACAAAAAATACCAAAGGACAATAAAACAAATGAAAAAAAAATCCTCACTTCTTGCTATGTTGAAGAAATTTTTGAGTGTGTTTGTCATTTGCTCCAAAAGGAAATATGCCTTGCTATTTATGCAGCAAGTTAGCATATTTCTGAAGACATAAATAAAAATATCAAGGTGAAACACTGAGGAGTTTATTAGCTTAGTTATTAAGAGCTCTTTACACTTAACAACCTAAAGCATACACAGAGCAATTTGCAATCAGCACTTTTTAAGCTCTGAATAATCCATTCCTTAAGCAAGCTTTCCTGCTTCCTTGAAAACATCTGTCATGTCTTCAAACTTTCAAAGAGGAAAGCCAAATTCATTAAAGCAACCTCTTAGCTATGCTTTCCTCTCTCCCTGTTATTCCACCATATCTCCTGTTCTCAAGTGAGCTAATTACTTTGTAATTGGAGCTACAGAGCCTCCTGCCAGGGCAGGACTCAGCCCAGTGAGAACAACTCGTGTGGATGGGATCCAGCTGGATAACTGACAAGTCAACCCAGGGATGTGACAACTGGCAGAGCTGTTGGCCAGGGACACTTGGTCCCTTTTCCTGGTTACACCCTCTCCTCTAATCAGAGATCTACTCCAGATCCCCTCCTCCCACTGCCATCTCCTCTCCCATCCAGACTGCATTTCCCCACTGATCTATTCCTCCCTTATACACAAACTCCCATCTCCTTCAGCTCTTCCAATCACTGCAGTACCTGAATACCTTCTCTCCCTTCACTCATCACTTTTTCTTTCATCCTCCTTCTCTCTTTTCCCCTTTTCCTTATTGGTTTTCTCTCTTTTCAACACAATCTGCGTTGGAAAAAATAGTTTTGCTGCTAAATAGAATTTGTGAGATGTGCTGTGCTTATTCAAGCCTTGCACTCACAACACCCAGGTTAGCTTAATATATTCCCTTAATTATCTTGCTGGCTGACTGCAATACATCATCTTAAACCAAGCTAGCAGTATGCAGTGTACTTAAAGATAGCTCATAGAGCGTAAATGAACCTACCGGTTCTTGCAATGATCATGCAAGTGAGACACCTTCTGGCAAGGGTAACATGAAACCGACACAGTCTGCAAATAAGACCCTTTTTTTTTTTTTTTTAAGTAATACATGAAAACATACCCAGTACAAAGAGATGAGTGGGATCAGAGAAGCAAAATTCATGTTTCAGATATAAATCTGGAAAATGTGCCATTTTTACAGACTTTCTTAGAGCTGAGAATCACAGCACTTCAGCTTCTTTCCCTGACTGTTCAAATTATACTTCTCACTTTCTCTAGACTGAAAGGCTTTAGGAATCATCTCACAGCAGGTCCTTAAATTTTCCTCAAAATCAAAAAGTGAAGAATATAAGTTTCTGCAACACCCACCTGGTAGCTTTCAGGAGAGCTACAACACCATCTGGCACAAGACGCTCTGTGACCTCTCCTATAGGCTTTGCATTCACTTGCTCTTTGTGTTGTTACCCTTAACCTGAAATAAATATTATGATACAGAGACCCTACCATGAATCTAAGAACCTAATACAGGCAGACAATTCAATCAGAGCAGACAGGAGAAGAGGTGGCTTTGTGAGAAGACAGTGAGAAAAAGAAACAGCAAACGAATGAAATAATAACTTTCTTTATCATGGGCCAGGGCAAGGATCTGTCTCCCACTAAAAAAAAACATTACTAAAGCTGTAGCAGAGAACACTCAGGGCAGCACCTCATTTGTCTTGACACAGCACAACATCAATAAGTCATGTTGTAATACTCAGATGTTTTGATTGTTTTTCAAATCTGTGTATTTCCCAATCTTTCATGAATACTTTTTTCTGAGGATGGGAAAGAAAGAGACCCAGGAGCTTTTGTTCTGAAATAATGCAGTATTTCCCAAATCTGCAATGAGTAAAAATATTTTCACAGATTAACTTACTTAAACTTTGAAGGGAAAATCTTGGAAAAAAAAAAAACCAATCCTAATATTTTCATACGGCGATAATGCAACAGCTCAGGTGAAAATTAATGTAAACTAATCAATGTAAACTAAAGGGAGCACTAACACAGATCCTCATTCCTACATTTCTGTTGCCAACACTGAATTCAAATAGGAACATGCTGGCAGCAATGTAAAGAAAAATAACTTGCTATCCAAAAATTAATCCTAGGCAGCCAAAATGCAGGATACATTATTGAAACATAAGCTGACACACACATAGCATCATCATTGGGATAATTTTATTTAATGTGACAACATCTTGAATTATTTGAAAAACTAGTAATTTTCAGTGGATAGGAAACTCCAAAACACACATGAGCTTCCTGACCTCTACACCACCTGTTTCTAAACTCATGAACATTTTAGACATATGCAAGAAGAGTCTATTTGACTGATTGTAAATAGGAAAAGAGCAGATTCTGACACACAGCTCTGTTTGCCATTTGTGGATATGATTGAAAACAAGACCTCCCTTGCTCTGTATTTGGCTGATTGACTCACACAGTCCTTGTTTGTATTATCAGGGGTTTGGAGACCATTGGATCTGATTGCAGGAAATCATTTTCTCCCTGTTCAGATTCATTGTAATTTAATGCAGACAGAGGGAAGGACAACTTTCGCATTTTTCTGCAGTGTGGTAAAATGTTTTCACAACAATTTTCTACTCTTTTTTTCCTCCCACAGTAGTTTTAAAGCATTCTTAGCTTTGATGGCATCTTTTTTCCTTGCTGGTGGTGCCTGCTGGTGATTAATGTCTAGTTAATAGAATACATTACACAAAATTATCAGTGAGCAAATTAAAATGATCTCTGGCTTTATACTTTCTGAAACCATTAGAGAGGCAAGCATACCTGTGCCATTGCTAGGGAAAAGATCCTGTAATGTTTAATCTGCTTGTGATTTCTGGGAAGCTGTCCAATGATGTATGACTGCCAGGGGAAGACAGTATTGTGTCCCTGAAGACTCCAGGGGAGCAGGGCTTCCTGTACTTCATTAGCCTCCATGCACAAAGTCCTTGTGCCTGAGGTGGCTTCCCTTAACGCCAGACAGCAGTAGGGAGCTGGGTCCAAAGGAAGGTTTCCTGAACTTTCAGTCTTCAGAGATTTAACAGTTCAGCCAAAGGGTGTTTTTTGGGCTTTACTTTGAAGGAGAAAAAAAAAATCTATTTTCCACGTTTAAAAAACAAACAATTTTTTTTTTTAAGAAAACATTTTTTTACAGATTTCTTTTGGCTGAAACAGTAAGTTCTTGGAGTTTGGGTTTCTGCAAGAAGCCGTACTATTGTCTGAAAAATCAATCCATTAATAATAGCTACCACATGGGAACAGCTCCCGAGTAAATTCTTCCTCCTGGTGTATGGCTGTTTAGAAGTTGCACAGAATACATCTCCTTCTTCTACAGACAACGGGGACGTGGATCATTTCACTCCTCCCATTCTCGCCTTCTAAAAACGCCCACAAGCTGAAAACTCCTAAACAGGGAAAAACAAACCTTAGACACCCATTTTTTACCTTGCTTGGTCTTGTGAAAGGAACAGGCTGCTCTTCTGGCTGGTCTGCAACCCAGCAGACAACACAAGAGGGCTCTGTGGCTGCACAGAGCCGGTCCCACCACCGGGCGCTCCGCGATGGATTTCTCCTCACCTGCTCCTTCCGAGCCGGTCACCGCTGGCTGCTGGCACCCCTTCCCACGGCCCGGGGTGAGCAGGAGCCCTCCCTTCTCCTGCCTGCAGCTGCTCCAGCTCCCGGCCAGCCTGGCTGCGGGACGGGGCCGTCTCTGCACGGCGCTGGCTCGGAAGGGGCCCGGCAGCGGGGCAGGGAGCAGCCCTGCCCGGAGGTGATGGGCGCGGCTGACTGCCCCTGCTGGAAGTGCCTGCCCCCTCTCTTGAGTCTCTTTCTAGAGAAGCTCAGAGCAGGCAAAGCTCTTGGTTTCGTTTTAGCTCTTTCTCTTCTGAGACCATTAAAGCTTCTGCAGGCAGAGCTGGCCATGTGGATGGTGTCTGCAGTGCGTGATCAGGAACCTCTTGGGCCTGGTGCCTGTTCCCATCTCATCCCCATCTCCATCCTGGGGTTTCTCCCTGGAGCTGCAGTCACCAGTCCTGCTGCAGGAGCTACAGTCTGAGCTATGAGTTGGTTTTTCATTTTCACCATTTTGCCACCACAGCTCAGCTAGTTTTTCTCAGGAGATCTTTCTCGAAAATTTCCCTGCTTGTCTCAAAAACCTGTGAGATTTGTTACAGTAAGAAAAATATCCCCTTCTCACTGACAAGCTCTGACATTTGCTGAGAGCCCTACTCAGCACCAGGAACATCAGGTAGCTGCTGGCCCCATCACAGCTTTGGCATAGATTGGTTCCTCTCTGTTCCTGCAAAAGTGCCACAGACACCTGTGAATGCCCTCCTCAAAAAATTACCCTGGACCACAAAGCCATGGCTCTTGCCTTGCTAACTGACCTTGCTTTTTCCAGCCATCAGAAGTCATAGATGGCATTTTTTCCGAACTCTCTCCTTTACTCTTTTGAAACTGACACCAAAGAAAATCCCAACCTGCTGATGGAAAAAAAAAAAATAACAACTTAAACAGGTAGAATCCAAAAATCCATGACCTCTTCAGAGTGTGGAGGGTGCTATTATGTTGTAGTCGCTTGATTTAGTTTAGCAGGCTGCAGCTTTCCTGATAGCTCAGCGCGGATGCTTAGGGCCATTTCAGATGGCCCCGTGGTTCTTGCTCCAGCAGCTACAACCAGTGATGGCAAAGGAGGCAGAGAAGGGTCTCCCATGAGGGTTTAAGAAGACTTTTAATCACATCTTGTCCCGGTGACCCTCAGAGGCAGAGAGATCCCGTGATCTGGGCGCAGGGGGCTTTTCTCAAGGGCTCAGGGGCGGTGGCTGGGCGGGGTTGGGGTACAGAAATAGGGAGGAACAAAGGGAGTGACCAAGGCTAGGGCAGAGGAAAGCGGGAGGGGGATTTAGGATCAGAAAAACAGTGGGTAGACAGATCACCAAACTATTACAGTAACTGTCACAGTTTGTCAAACATCCCTGGGCTGCGCCATGTCAAAGACAGAGTAACCCAAGCACATGCAACACCACCTCAGTTCAGACCATGAAGGTGCTTTCATCCATGCAGGCAAGAGCAGCAGGAGCCTGCAGTGAGGAGTTTTACAGCATTAACCAGCATTTCAAAGGATAGACAGCTGTAACCACATCAGTGCAGGGCACTGACCCATAGGGCTCCTCTGACTGTCAAAACTCCTTCATATCCATCTGGTCTCACCTGCACGACATGCCCAAAGACCTAAACACCTGTTCTGCAACAGGTTCTCTCTGCAAGGACAACAACAAAACATTTAATGCATGTCGTCCTTCTCCGCTGGACAAAGGGCAGTAGAGCCAGCACGGACATCTGCAGCTGGGTGTCTGTGGCACTGAATGGCAGAGTCAAGAGAGGACAGGGAATCAGAGCTGGCCTGAGCCCTGCCTGCCCACCATCCCCTCCCACACATGCACAAGCCTTTCTCCTGGTCTGCTTCAATGAATGCACTTGAATCTCTTCACTGCAGGTTTTTCAAGAGGATCCCTGGAGCCTGCTGCACTGCTAGGAGTTGTGCATCTTCTTCCCAACCCATAACATCCACTAACAGTGTCTAGCAGGTCCCAAAGGATTGGAGAAAGTTTGCCCCTTGCCAGCAGGGTGACAGCAGGGATGGCACAGCTGGAGAAGCACAGGTCTGCCCCGCCTGCAGACACACATTCCCTGTCAGGCAGGTCTCCAAGTGGCAGATCAGAGGAGTCAGCAGCTCCGATGCAAATGAACATGTTTTCTCCCTCTCACACACAAATACAAGCCACAGATAAAAGAAGTCATGCCAGAAGTTGCTGTTTCTGAGGAGCAGTTCAACACAGATGACTTAGAGAGCAAGTGGAAACTAAGGCTCAGGCTGAGATCCCAGATAAGAGAGGTGAGGGGGAGTAGGTAGTTTCTAGACATATATCTCAGTGCTCAATGGTGAGAAAAATGTTGAGGCCAGCTCAGGGGTCCCAGGAGCAGAGCAGTATTGAAGGGTCTCCCCTCACAGCTTGAAAGCCTGCTGTGGAAACCACAAGGAGAGACATGGGACTGCAATGGGACACAGGCAAGGACAAGAAGGGAGGGAAAGGGGAACCCTGTGATGAACCTGTCACCAAAAAGCCATTTTTCCTGTGCCCAAACCCCAGCCTTCCCAAGATCCTCACAAATATTTCTGGACTTCAGAGATACAAATAACATGCTTAAACCAGATGGAAAGAGCCTGGGGAGGGGCAGATATTTGTTCAAAGCCAGAGAGGTAAAGAGAGGTCATCCTCATGGAACAGGTCACTGCTCTGTGCCTCCTCTGAGCTGCTCAGTGCCCAGTCCCTGCCACCCCCAGACCCAGCAGGGCCCCTTCCAGGAGAAAGCCTGATTGAAGCTGCTGTTCCTTGAACATGTTTGGAGAAGTGCAATGAAATTTCCTTTCCAGAGTGACAGGACATGGAACATTCTAGCTCAGAGCCCCCCACAACCTGCCCTCCAAAATGGCACAACATCTTCCTCTCCTCTCATTCATGCTGCTGTGTCTGTGACTGAGCTCTGCCTGCAAGAGACAATTCCATTTCAGTGCAACAGATTCAAACTCTAATTGAGTTTTCCCATTTAAATCCAGGCAGGAACAGCTCTGCCAGCCTGCGGTCATAAGAGCTATTTTTGAAGAGAATTTTCAAAAGAGCCAGGAAGTCAAATATAACATTTTAAAAACATTTTCAAGTGTGTGTGTGCACACGTGAGTGCGTTTCCTTCTGCAAGCAAAGGAACAATTGCTCCCTGTGCATGAGAGGAGCCAGGTTGCTTTAATTGTGTGGCTGCTGATATGAATTCTTTGTGGCAGTTGAAAACAAAAAAATCTTCAGTTTATGTGTGTATTTCTGCTTTAAGTGGCTCAATGCAATGGAAAAAACCAAAATGCTGGTTCTGTTCTTTTAGCCCTGTCTCATCCCAGACACCATCTATCTTCATGCCACTCTACGGCTGCTTGCATGGTGGTGTCCCCTCCCTTATGCTCCTTAATTCAAGTGCACAGTCTGGGGATTATTTGGAATACCTTATCCCCATCACTGTATAACACAAGGAAGGACTGCTTTAAGATGAAGATACTAGATTAGGACTCATGAATGAGTGAAACCCAGATTTCACATTCAGTACTGATTCAAACTTCTCATGGAACTCAGTTTTCCATCTTCTATTATGCACAAGTGAAGAAACCTTTGTCTTTCATCCTATTCTCTCTCAAGGCAAAGTTCAAGGCATTTTCTCTTTGGCAAGTACACTGAACACCTATTAAGCTTCCATCATTAATTACATTGTAAACCTGTATTTTCTATCACTTCCTTATATTATCTTCTAAATACTGTATGTTTTTCCTAAAGAGCTAAGTGAACTCCTTGATAGATGTTTTGATCTCTAGTTTAATAGGCCTCTACAGTTTAAATCAGTGTTAGGAATAAAAGTCAATACTTGCATACTGAGATGGTTTCAATTTCATTGATCCTTTAGTAAGGATGAGAGTGCTTTGCAGGGTTTACCATCTTACAGATAAATCGACTGGCATGTTTTGAAGGTTCAAACACTTTAACAAAGATGCTTTTCCTAGGATCAAAATGTTTGCACAAAAGCATACATTTTGCTGTAGAATAATGAACAATTAAATGCTGATGAGACCATCCTCATTTTGTGCTATAAACACAAACTCCCAGCTAGAGTGAAGCCTTGCTCTGAATTTCTCTCAAAGCAGAGCCAGTTTCACCCCATGCCATTTCCATTTATTGGTCCCCTACTTCAGCTTGTTTCTGAGGACCTAATGAAGAACAGTATTTAAAGTCACACCCTAAAATTAAGGTAACCAATATCCACCTCTCTCCTCTCATCCACTAAGCCAGTCACCTCACTGGGAAGGTTATCATCAGCCCTCTGTGCAGTGAGGAGGAAGGTTTGAAATCCAAGGTGACAGCATGGAAAAGCCGGTTTTATTTTCCCAGTGCTTAGAATTGTTTATTCCTGGGAGTCAATCCTGGCATGAAGAAGGTAGATGTGATTTCTTCATTTCTGTTTTACATTAGTAGCTCTTGTTTAACCTTGATCTCAGATATTTAAGTGCATTGCAATATTCTGGGTTTAAAACTGTGCTGTGACCTTTAGAAAAGGATCCTGAGGCTAAAATATCAGTTGTGCCATTCCAAGGATGGCTCATTTCCCCATACAGAGCATTTTGTGTTGCTAACAAGGAGCCTGGTTTTTATGTTGTTCTTCATGAAAACAGAAGCTCAGCCTTGGCATCATCTCTCCTTGGAGTAAATGAGAAGTTAAATTGGCCCATGTTTTATGATAAACGCAGTTGAAAGCTTAGTTGAAAATTGGATTTTCTTTAGAATAGAAAGCAAGGAGGACAAATGTCAATGGAAGTACTCTTTTTGGCATCCCTGTGCCTTGGAGCAGCTCTTTGAAGATGGGTTTTCCAATGAATTATGATGAACTAGGCCCAGAAATTACTTCCATAGTCTAAACTCTTAAATATTTTACCACCACATTAAAGAGAAAGACTCTCCCTGCCACCCTTAGACCTTCAAAGCCAGTTCTCTGCAGAGATGTGAGGGAGCAGACAACAGATATTACCAATGCAGATTTATTTGGAGATCAGGAAATAAAAGTATGTAGGTGTCTGGACATGGCAAATATTGCTCAGAGCTCAGACATAGCTGGTGTGTCACTTGAGCTGCAATAGAAGTCCCCACTGGCCGCTCTGTGTGCGGCACATGCAAGAAGTGCCACGTTTGCTGACATCCTAGGAAGGGCCCAGCTGAAGACATCAGGCTGGGGCTGGAGCACAGGCTGTGTGAGGAGAGGATGACAGCACAGGAGATGCTCAGGCTGGCAGTGAGAAGCTTCAGGAGGAACTTGTTGCTGTCTTCTACTACCTGAAAGGATTTTATAACAAAGGAGCCAGGGTCCTCTTGTAGAATCACAAGGACAGGATGAGGGACAAAGACCACAAGGACACAAAGAACTAAATCTTCTCTGTGGAAGACAATAACCACTGAAACACAGGACCAGTGAGTTTGTGGACTTTCCATGGTCAGCCCAAAGCCCTGAGCAACCTGACCTGATATTGGAGTTGTCCTTGTTTTGGGATGGAGATTTGTCTGGACAGCCTCCAGAGGTCTGTTCCAGCCCAAACCACTCCCTGAGTCAGTGACTTACAGGAGATTTAATATAACTTAATTATCTCAGGGTAAGACAGGGTATCCAAACCCTTACTGAGATTTAGATACGCACAAGAACACACTAAGCTCAGTGAGAGTCCTGTCTACATCAGAAAAGATACTGAAAACTTTGGTTAAAAATCCTTCCAGCAGGCATTGAAGTTTCAGTAAGTCTGGGGCTGTTACTAATATATCTCAACACTGAGATTATATAAACATTTCAAACAAGCAGAAAATTTCAAAATTATATGTCTGCTCTTCACTTAGTTTCTCTGATAGCAGAACTGTTCTTCCTAAATATGCAGGAGTTCCTTCACAGAAGTGTAGTCTAGATACGCTGGTGTATTTTTCTCTTGGGAGACATTTTTTTCAGATTCATTACGGATATAATTTGAGAGGAAATGCTCATTTTTTGTCAGTAGTCTGTGGTATCACATGAAGCATCAAATTCTAGGAAAGCACTCTGATAACAGAATATGAGAATTTTATATATATGTGTGTGTGTGTGTGTGTGTATACATCTATCTAGAGATATATAAAATATGTGATATTGCAAAGATATGTGTTTTAAAAGTCTCTGTTAGATACAGGGCATTCTTCCTTTGCATCTGCTGCTGCTTTCTCAATAATTTATCTGTAATTAATTATTGAGATACTTTTTTTTTTAAATATAAGCAAAATCTTAAGAGCACAAAACACAGAATCATGAATTCAGCATGGAACTGCTCAAGCAGAGACAGAGTAGAAAGGCAAAAGAATTGTTATTGGCATACAAATAGATGAGATAATGGAAAAGGGGATATACTGCTCAGGAAGCAGTTTTACACATGCTACTTTTCAAGTGTTCTACAGGATGGAAGTCCCCATTTAATAAAAGCATTTAAAAATTGTCATTAAAGCCTTAATCCTTTAATGTGCCACATGTGGGTGGCTTCCGTCCAGATGCCAAGTGAGGCTGGGGAGGAGGTGAGCTTCGTGAGAAAGGGGAGTTCTTCAGATAAGCATCACATTGTCCTGCAGGCTTACAGATCCTCCCTGCACCATCCCCCAAAGACCTCAGAGAAGATTTTCAGCAAAGTGCAAAAAGAGAAATTAAAAAAAAAAGAATGGGAAAAAAGCATCTGAAGTGCATTCCTTTCAGCAACAAACTCGGGTTTCTAAGGTTTCTCTATCACTCATTAGCAAAGGTACAGTCACAGGTCCCCAGAAATCAACAGTGATTTTTAATATTAATGTACATTGATACTAATACATATTTAAAGAATTTACCTACCCTTAGCTGAACCACAGAAACTGAAAGCTACTGAGCTTCCAGCAACCTGCAATGCAATATAAAATGGATTATCTTAAACAACCATTTCTGGAAATGGTTGGCACAAAGGTATGCAGAAAATTGCATCCTCTCACCTGAGAGATGATAATTTCATTGCTTGCAACTGTCTTACCATAATTTTATTTCTTTGTGGACCTCAAAAGGAACCTTGCATTGCACTTTTATGCCAAGGCAGTGGATACAGTCTGAACAACAAAAATCCTCACTAAAATACTCTTTAAAAAATAACTGCAAATTCCACCTAATATCCTGTATTCTTGGCCCAGTCTAGTCAGTGTGGCCAGTATCTGAAACTCAGGAAACTGTTGAGATATCTGTGAGTGAATGTCACACTGGCAAGCACAGAGAAGAGCTAATCACTTTGCAGGATATTAGGCTATTTTTGTCCCCACATACAAGCCATTGAAGCCATTGTAATGGAGTTCTGCAAGATGTGTTTCAGGCACAGAATGGTTAAATTATAGCTACTGCTCTCAACATTAGCAAAAAAGAAATATAAAAGGATACCTCAAGGACCTAGGCTCTTTGTAACCTTTGAAGCAGCAAATCTCTGACAATACTTCATAGAGTAAGTACTGGAAGATAAACAGCTGCACCAGTACACGTTATTATCAGTTAAATTATCAGATTCCAGCTGGCACAAAAGTCAAGTCAAGCAAATAATTAAAACTTCCAAGAGGACCTATGTGCCTGTGGGGTTCATCCTGAAAGTCACTGAAGTGATTCACTCACAGAAGTCCTGATGCTTAAATATCCAAAAGAAGTTATTTGTAACTAGGATATCCATTGCTCAGATTTCGGTCAGAAGATTAAAAGAAAATTTAGACTAACAGAAAGCTCAGCAAAATAAATATCACATGTCACTGACCTGAATATTTGCAGCTGCTCTAGATGTTTGATCTAGTGGGTAAAACATAAAATGTCTCAGGACTCCTTTATCCTACCTCTGATCTTGATATTAACATCTTTGTTACAGTTACCCAGGCACTGTAACCTAGACATGTGTGTACCAACAGTTGACATTATTGCTGCTATTTTATATGCCAAAGCTGCTTTCTAGCTGGTATCAAAATAAGAAATCAAACTTGTTGTAAATAGACCAAATTGCCTGAAAAGTTACAGAAAAGGCAGCTGGGAAGTTGCTGAGAATCTGAGTTTTTCTGTGTTGCAGCATTCAGAGGAATCTCTCTTTGAGATAGATCATTGCCAATCCTGTTCCAATTTTCACCTTTTGTTGAAGTATTTCTTGAGCTTGAATCCCCTCCCAAATATGGGAGGGGGGAGGAGGGAGAATCTAAAAATTGGGGATTTTAATCTTCTGTGCTCTCTCTGTTGTCACTGGAGACACTTCCTTTGTACCTCTCCCCATGGTGACCTGGAGGTAAACTGGCAATACAGTACTGAAATAATCCCTTTTCCACAAATTTTCACCCCCATCAGAGGTGACAGGGACTGTGTAGTGGACAGATTTGGAGGCTGTAATAAATGAGGTCCCCAGGTGCACAACCCTGATGCCCTACAAAACAACAGTTCATAAAGATGTCCACCAAAACCATCTGAAACTTGTATTGAAAAGCATTAGATGGGAGAAAGAAAGAAGGGAAGCAGAAGAAAAAGAAAAGGGAGAAAAAGCCAAGACAAGAGGAATGGTGAAAGAGAAAAGGAGCTCAACAGAAGAACGTCTGAGTCACTCTTTTATTGAAACTTTCTGTAAAGTTCAAAAACCCTACTGCATTTTATCTGTGAGCCTGAAGAGATGAAAGGAGCAAGGAGCAGAAGGTTGTAACTTTCATGTATATACACAAATGCTTCGAAGGAACCTACCTCTGCCTTACAACCTCATTCAGTACTTGGAAGTACAAACACAAATTAAGCAAAGGCTTTGAAGTCCTCAGCTATGCAGAAGTCCCAGCAGAACAAGGCGTTCTGAGCTGAGGCAGAAAGGCTCCTGCAGTGTTGGAGGAACACAAGTGCAAGGAGGCAGAGACAGAAGATGTCTCTTTTAATCCTCTGATTTTTGCTTGTGCCAAGAGTCTCATTGAATCCATAGGGGGAATTTGTCTTGGAATGCCAGGAAAGTTCCTGGCCTGGCCTGTCAGCATTGTGTGTAGCCTCTCTGTCAGCCAGCTCTGTTGGCCTCAAGTGCACTTGGTGAGCACACACTTGCTGCGGCTGGAAGGCTGTAAGTGAATGCAGCAAGAAGAGAGATCAAACAGAAGAGGCTCTGCTCACACCCCCAGTGCTGCTGTGCACAGGAGGAAATGCTGCTGCAGTCAAAACCCCTGGACTATCAATGAAGGTGCCAGATATCTCCACATCAGCTCTTTCTGGGCAAGATTTCATCGGCTGAGAAATCCTCCACAGACACAGGGCACCACAAGTACCCCAAGAGAGTTCTCCAAGCAAGAAAGCTCAAAATACGTGGTATTCAGTGCTGGACTGTTTCCATGGGCCATCTCTATCCCATCCCTGGGACTATATTGCTCTGTCTTTGACTGGATGTGTCTACTCAGCAGATACACTCCAGCACTGCTCTGGTCTTGCAGCAACCAGACTTCATCCAGAAAGTTCTACTGAGCTTTCAATGATTGTCAGCACAAGTAGGGAAATAGAGAGAGGAGAAATAACCAACCTACTATCAGCAGGGATGTGCCATAAGTATCCAAGTTGGTAGAGAACGCTGAAGAGGAAGTCAAATTGCCATAGTGTTGCTGTGCACACAAGAACCAAAATTCTACATCCCAGATGAGAACCTAAGCAAAAACCTGCAGAGAGTGAGTTCTTCAGCTTGTTTTTGGAGCCTGAGGACTCCTTGTTTTGCGTACAGAAGGGGAATATTGACTTTGGCAGCACAGTGTACAACCTACAGGCCTCCAAATCTCTTAAACCCACTGCCCCTACTTCTTTACTCCCATAAATTCCTCTTAGGAATGAATGAACTTTGTTGTTAAAAAAAAAATCTGCTTAATGATGGCCAAGATGAAAAAGCAAATGTTTAACCTCTGAACTCAGGGCTAAATTACAGCAGGGTAAGTGTTGAGGACCTGTTGCTACTATTTATTTGCTTTAGAACAGTAACAACGTCACCATTTCCAGCCAGCAGTTATCACTTTTGCTGGGTTAGCACTGAATGGGTTTTTTTCAGTGGAATCAAACAGTTCAGGGCTTTTCCACTTAAGTTTACAGCATATCTCTGTAAATGTAAATCATCAAAGTCCTGATGATCATCCAGATGTTGCTGTTAAAATACATGGTCATATATACATATGAGTGTTTATGTATATATATATATATAAATGTGCATATATAATCTATATTTATATAAGTTTTAAAAGTATATAAATATGTCTATGTGTGTTTGAATATACTCATGCAATGGAAGAAAACAGATCCTACTGTTGGAGATACTAAAAAGTCATCTGGACATCATCCTGTGCAACTGGTTCTAGGTGGACCTGCTTGAGTAGGGGGCTGGATAAAGAAGACCTCAGGAGGTCTCTTCCAATTTCAAACATTCTGTGATCCTGCAATTCTGTTTTTCTACCCAAAGCAATTATTCAAGTTGGCTGTATTCTAATGGCATCCATCTCTGGAGCATATGAACAATTTAGCAGCATGTTTATCCAGTTCCTAAGGCCCCAGAAGAAGTTTTCTTTGTTTTTGCTTTTGGGACCTGCTGTGAAAAGTTCATTGTTTTACTCTTAACAGTTCAATAAGCTCCAGGCTGGAACACTGAGCCCAATGACAAAAGTTAAATATCCCTACATTCAACAACTTTATGGAAGATTTTAATCTCTAAAGTAAAACCTCTCTAAATGCTTTGCCCGGAAGGACAGATTCTGCAAACATAAATTTTACAAAAAAGTTTTTCTTCCACTCAGTGGTGAGCTTTTCTTCCTTACAGCTGTCCCTAGGTTAAAATTAGATGGAAGAGAAAACTTTCTAAGCTTGTCATGAGAAATGTTGTATCCCAAGTTACTGAGAAATATTAATGAGTGTACTAATGGATAGAATTAGGATCTTTAATGACTTACATTCAGCTGCCTGGAGCCTTACAATCTATGAAGGACTGAAGGAAGGCTCCCAGAGGGTCTCATGATGTGCTGATTCTCAAATCAATCCTTGGATCAGTTTCCTGGGAGTGCTCACAGACTTAGTAGTTTCAGGCACCAATTCAAGAAAATTGTCTTATTCACTATCTGCCATTGCAGATACTCCAGAGTTTTCAGCACCCAACAACTAAAACAGGGAAATCTCCTGATTTCTAACAATTTTGCAATGCTTAAACACATGCATACATTTTAAGTCCTTGTATTAGGCCATATTCCTAACTGCTTTCCATAGTTTGACCATTTTTGGGACTGGGTTACACAGTTCTAAATCTGGTATATTATGCCACATAACCAAGTGAATTCCAGATAGGAAGAGATGTTAGGTTGATTTGGGAACTTTATTGCACAAACTCTATTTTGTGTCTGCTTGAAGATAATTTCAGTTTTAGTTGCTTTGTAGGCCTCAAGTAAGATAGATACTTGTCATTATTTACTATTGACTCTTTTCTTAATTTTATTGCCCTCTGGCAGTAAATGCATTTTGCTTAACCACAACAAAGCCCCAGGGACTGTCGCAAGATCCCTGAAACCTCAAGCAAAGAAGAATGGCCTGTCTTCTTTACATCTGGAGCAGGGTCCAGCATTACAGCGGAGAAGAAAAAAGTGACACTTTGCATTTTTAGGAGATTTTTGTGTTTCATCCTAGCCATTTGAAACCCTGTTGTTCACTGCCACAACAAAAGAACGTCTTGAGTTCCTACAAAAGCACAAGCCTGATATCACACTTGAAGGGAGAAAACTAGATAGTCCAAATTGAGTTCTTGCAGCAAGTGTCAAGAAAGAAATCACACAACTGAGAGGAAAGCGAGGTAATCTTGATGTGGTTGAGAGGATAAGTCTGGCGCCGACTGCCAGAGAATATTACAGTCAATGGCACCACTGGCCTATGGAAATGGAGAAATGATTTTCATAATGCTGCATAATGCTGAAAGACTGGCTGGATTTTCTGCTTGTGGTTTCTTATACTGAGGAACATAAGAAATGCCTTGACATTTTCAGCACTTCAGACAGAAGTCCAGGTCTTGGCAGACAACAACTGAGCTAATTATGAGAAAGGTGTAGGGTAAAAAAGAAGAAAGCCTCCTCCCAGCATGTCCCAGCTTTTCTCACTCAGGAGTTCTTGTGACGTGAAGAAGGTGGAAGCAGCAAATTTTTCTCCATCAGGTCTGGTCCCCTTGTGTCCCTTGAATAGCCCAAGCTCGCTGTCCTATTAGAGGGCGATGGTACCCCTCAGCCACACTCCACAGCTTTGCTAAAACACTTTCTGCAGCAAAATAAAGAGATAATTCACTATGGGAAGCTGCCAGCATGTAGCCATTTATTGCAGGTTTGCTTTGTGATTCCTAAAGACCAGAGTTTCACACCTCTGGGAGGGTCAGCAGAAAGCTCAGCCCTAGGATTTCCTCAGTTCCTGCTCCATATCTCCATTTATTGCAGGTTTCTTTCTGATTCCTAAAGACCACAGTTTCACGCCTCTGGGAGGGTCAGTGGAAAGCTCAGCCCCAACATTTCCTCTATTCCTGCTCCATACCTATAGAGAGACCAGATGAATTCCCTGCAGCTTCGCTCCATGGCTCCTCTGAAATCCACCCATGCTGGAGAAGGTGCTCTCAAAGTTAAGTTTTCAGTCAGCAGTTAAAATCTCTGTATCTTTCTCCAAACCTTGAGATATCTGCTGCCATCAGAGATACCATCAAAGAACCAACTCAACCTTGTACTGAGGTGAAAATCTCTCTGAATTATTCTCTCTCACCCAAGATGAGGCATTTAATATTTTCCTTTTCTCCCCAGAGGCAGTAAAGTTGAGGGAACACTGACATGTAAAGTGGAAACAAAAATACAGTGGGATGTATTATCTCCATGAGGTGGAATCTGTGTGGTTTTTTTCAGACCTTCACAGTGCAGACTGGCAGGATCATCAACAACCACTGAGCTCCTACATTGCACCGTCTATACAAATAATGGTGACTGCACAAAGGCTGGAGGTGTTCCCTGACCCACACATCTCCCTGACTGCTATTTAAGGATTGAAGATATGGTTGACCCTGTTTAGGCTGTGCTGCATTACATTTCAGTGTTGCATGGTGGGGTTCCCTTTATCTGTACTCAGTTTCTGATGTTACAGAGATGTCTCCACACTCCCTCTTCATTTCTGTGATATTTTATGAGGCAGAATGTAGGCAAGGTAGAAAAGCTGTGATTCAAATCATCTCACAAGTGGCATTGCTATGCCATTGAAGCACTCCAAAGTGACTTTGGCCCATACCAGAGAGCTAACACAGCTCTAAGCCTCCAGTATATCAGCTTAAAAGCAAGTCCTGTAGGCTCCTCATTTCTTTTGAAACCATCCTGCAAGAGATGTACAACCAAGGAATAAATACAATTTCTCGGAGTACCTAATTTTCACTTTGGCAGAATCTGTAGATGCTATGTTCCAAAAACCTCATGGGAATTGGGTTATCCCAAGTCTTACTGTTCTGTGCCCCTTCATCTAAATTAGCTGGAATTGGCTAGTATACTTAGAAGTATAAGACATAAATGCATACACACAGAGAATGAAACTGTACAAACTATACTGAGCCATGCAGCTGTTGTCATCCTGGGGTACCTTTTAGTGGCTAAGATTGTCATTTTCAAGAGTCGATCAAAACTGCTAGGGAAGTCTCTTCCATAAAATCAGCATCTCCATCTGTTCTCCCTGAGTGATGCTCAGTGCTTGCCACAAACATCACCCATCTGTGAAACGTCCTGGCACCCTGATTTATGTCAGAAATGGCTAAGTAGGTCCTTTGGATCAAGAGAGAATACAGAATGAATGTGCTTAATCCAGCTCTTAATGCTATCATTGTTAGAGTCTATTTGCACAAATCAACTTCATCTCTCAATCCTTGCCAAAGTGTCACCTTCCACTGGAAGTCTCCTGTATTATCCCTGTAGGAACTACCAGAAGACATAAAGGATGATATCAGGAGGATAAAAAGAACCTTCAAAAAAAAAAAAAAAAAAAAAAAAAATCCAAACTTCTGAAAACTTCTGGAGAGGTCAGAAACTGTTTGGGGGCCGTGAATCCACATTGAAATAAACCTCTGCCAGAAACTGTCAGTTCCACCTATCCCAGGCAGACAGTCTTTTCCCATGGTTTTTCCCAGTTTTGGTAATCACCTGGATACTATAAAATATAATTACAAGTATTATAAAGACCAGCATTAGTTCAGATGACCCCTTATTCTTTTGGTTCTTTTAAGAATTGGGCAATCTAAGCTTGTTTCATGCTTATTCATTTAGCTGAATTCCACCATGGAACTGGAAAACAAATTGAGTTTAGTGTTTAATATATCTGCAGTTGCCAAAAAGAGGGCAAGACAAAGAAAAAACAATTTCATAAGGCAAACTTCCCAGCTTCCATGCCCAATAAGCATTTTTTCATAGGAGCTAATAGAAAAACTTTTGTTTGCTCTTCCATAATTGCACAGAATTGACCTAGATTACCATAAAGTCTGAACTCTAGAGGAAACTGAATTTCTAACAAGGTAATCCAGATTTTAGGCCAAATAACACATACCTGGAGGTACCCTGTGGGCTCCACTGAAACATTGTTGCCAGTCTTCATGAACTGAAGGAAAAAAGGTGCTAAGCTGACTTTTAACAGTAGAGAAATCTCGTGGAAGTGTGGGAGTTTAAATGACAGATGCTTTTGGTTAGAAATACATAATCATCATTCATTTCATCTGCTGAAGGAAAAATGAAAAATTTCATAGAAACCCAACAGAGATGATAGTTTAATGGTCTAGTAGGATGTGTACTACAAGACACTGAAAACACAAGGATTGTTTAAACATGCAGTGATGAATTTGGCCTTATCTTGCTCAGCAAGAGTCAGAACAGCTGGATCCTGATGCCAAATGTAAGCAAAAACAAGGCAAGATGTGCAGTGAATAATCTGGATTTGCTTCTCTATTCAGCAGTGGAAAGTAAAGCACAGCAGAGACACCTCAGTTTCCCACCTCTCCTATATCCATACATAAATATAATAGAGCACAACCCACATTTGTTTAAACAGAGACTCAAAAATGTTTGAGCTTCAAGGAAGCTTAAGAGATGTCCTAGAGATACTCTCAGGGAAAGAAAACTTCAGAGCTCACTTATGCTAAATTGCATGAAATGCCCAGCTTTACAGCTTCATTCAAAGCTTTTTCATCCACAGGGAGGTGTAACTTATGAAGAAGTCCACAAATTTCAGAAACACTGTGATTTTCAGGTGATCTCTCCATTCACATTATTCAATATATCCAATACTCTGGCTGAACAACAGCTTTTTTTTGGGGGGGGGTGGTGGGGGGAAGGTCTCTAATTTTGGAAGTAGAGAAGTGACAATAGGATCTCCACTGATTAGACAGCTCTACTGCAAGCAAAAAAATATATGTTGACTCTAGAAAGTTATTTATGAAAGAATGAACTGAAAAGCAGGAAGGCCAGTGAGTGCATAATAAACCTCACAGCATTTTAAATATAACAAGGGCAACAAGAATATGAGCCTTTTTAGGAAGGAGGAAAGCAGAAGGAGGTAACTTAAACGAGTGTGAACATTCAAAGAAATCCTAAGGTGGAAAAAAATAATCAGAGGTTTCATCAAGGAATATGCTCAGGTATCAAGGAACAAGTAATTTTGAGGGGGGGCCTAATGTCCGGACACCAGCTCAGCAGGGTTTTGAGAGATCTCTGAATCAGACAAGAGACATAATAATTCTCATTTGAGAGACAAATCTCTAAAGAGCCTTCAACATAAGAGATTTAGATATTGACAGGAGATGCACACAGAAATCCTGCCATCAGCAACCACTCCAAAGCAGTGATATTTCCTCATCATAATATTCAGAATAATGCCATAAGCTATGTAAGGGAACAGATTGACTGACAGCACAGAGTCAAGATTAGTGATGAGTCTCTAACCACCTAATTGCAGCTGAATATCTGAGTGCAGCAAATCACACCAAATATAGTGAATATAATCAAATGTACTTCCTGTGCAGGGAAAATATCTCTCTGGTGCTCCTGTACATGCCTGGTTCCCAGATGAATCAGTCAAATGCCTGTTTCAAGCTTTCAAGACCCAGTCAGAGATGCTGCCTATATGAGGGTAGCTACTCACAGAACAGTGTTGGGGTCCCTCCCCTGCCATGGAGCCCTGGGAGAGGGGCCCTGGGGAGGGAGACACGGGGTCTGTGGCTGGGCATATCCCACAGAACAGCAAAGCCCATTTACCTGGCGCTGCTGCTCTCCTGCTGCCATGGCTGATCCTTGGTTGCAGTGTTATGCAGGATCAGAAGCCCCACTGCTGGCTTTTTCAGAGTAAGTCTTGCCTGCACTGTTTTCTCCAGCAATCTGATCACCACCATGAATCCCCCTCTCCCTCTGTGCCACCAAAACACAAGAAATAGGTGGTCCTGGAAATAACCCACAAATAACCTGGAAATAACTCTATAAATGCTGCCCCTTAATTGGGAGGAGTGAATGGCAGCACTGACACTGCTCTGGGGAGAGACAAAGCTCACACATTCTGACTGCTGATCCATACACACTGTAGCAAATTAAACTTGACATGCACTCCTGTAAATCCAGCCTGGCAGTGGAAGAGCTGGATCCAAAGCTCTTCAGCAATATATGGCTACCTGGGGATCTGGGAGCCCACCTGGAGAAGGAGGATGGGATGGGACAGGACCACTGCTGCCATCTTCTCCCAAAAAAAGGGAAGAGACTTTCCTATTGCACAATTCAAGGAGTATCAGAAGGGTTACAAGCAGCTTTATCTCCAGGGCAGCCCTTGGCTTTGGGAACAAAACTGCCAAGAAACCATAATTTTATTGCCACAGTTTGCAACACAGTGGTGAATGCTAAATGACACTTGTTCACATTCAGGTGCCAAAGGAGTGCTTTAGGTACATTACCTGTCTGTCCTTTTCTAGGGAGTTAAGAAAAATAGATGTATTGGCATCTACTTCTTTTTGTGCAAATAGTCTCATTTGTGTTTCCCTGACTTTCAAAGCATTTTAGAGCCAAGCAATGGTTAGATATATCCTAGAGGTATTCTGTCTGCACTGGGTACACTCCTAAGGTGCTTCAACGCAGTCTGTCTTGAACTCAGGTATTCAACAAGACTCTCCATATCCTGGATGATCCAGGGAATATTATATTCAGTTCATAATGCACATCTAAGGAGACTGTTGGCAACAATCTTTGCTTTGACCCATATACAGCTCCAAAGTAGTCCTAACTATTGAAGAACTATAGCCCCTCTCTTATACAAACCAAGAAACACTGAATTCTTTTCAGTTCCTCCTTAATTTGCATTTGTCAAATTTATAGACCACCTCCAGAAAAATTATTGCAAGACAAATATACTCAGATACAGTGATTTTATTTGCTACTGCACTATTTTATGAGTGTGTACTGCGGAGCCTAACTTCAAGGCAAGAAGATTTATGGTGTAATTACTTTAGTATATTGTTGTACAATTTGCAACTAATGGAAAAGAAATTTACTGGCTACACTTCGGCTGTCAGAAAGTCTGTCTGCAGAATAAGAGTGGAGGGAATGTGTGCTTCTCCCCGTGAGTGGAAATGTTAAATGACAGGCATCACTTAACCTGATCAAACATTTTAAACTTGGTCCGCTACACATATCACAATAGGTAAATTTTCCTGCAAAGAAAATTAATTCTTCTTCAAAAGGAAAGAGAAGCATTTGATATCAAGAAGCAAATAAAAAACTGCCCAGCACACCCACTCCCAGGAGAGTCAAGCCCAGTCAATCAACTTTCTAGCCAAGTGTAAAAATTAAGTATTCCACATCCTTTTTTAATTGCTTTAATTGGTGGTTCCCAGTGGACTCTCATGTTTCACTTGGCCTTTTTTTCCCCAAGTCGAAAAAAATGCATCTGATTAATAATCATGTAATTGGATTTCCAGTTCAATGTTTAATGTCTAACATCCAGTAATTAGGAAGACCAAAAGCAGAGACTTGTCTTCGATTCTGACATAAGATCTCTTTGATGGAGAAAAAAAACATTCATATTAAATGTTTTGCAACTTAAATTTCTCAGAAACTTTCCAAATCAGTTCAAGTGAGATGCCTGGTAGTAAACATCCCTTTCATTAGAAACACAGAAATTGGAGGCATGAAATTGAATGGAGGAGGATGGAAGAGTTCAGTTGTAGTTTTCAGTAGCCCTAACACTCAACTTAATTTAGAAGGAACCCAAACTCAAGTCCCTTGGAAATCAAATCAAGGTTTCCTGTTGCAGCAGAGATTAAAAAACTGATGCAATCTGATGGGTATCTAAGCCTAAAGTGAATTTAGTCTATATCAAATCGTAGTGAATATGAAGATTTTTGTTTGATGTTTGTATTTGGGACAGTTGCATGCTCTCTGAAGCAGAGAGGCAGCTGTGGCTCTATCTGTTCCTTTCCCCATTTTCTACCCTTTGCTCACTACATTTGGACAATTTTGATTAATAGGTCTGGACTCCTGTTATAGAGATGGCAGTATAACATGTCTGCATCATAAAACTTCCTCTTACACAACACAAATTAGATCTATTTAAAAAAAAGAAACACATTAAAGTACAGAAATAACTTTGTTCCATATTGAAAATGCAATGAAACCAAGGCAAACTTGGAATGACAATAAATCAGGCTCGCACCCAGGATTGTGCAGAGTTGGCAGGTCTTCATATCCTCAACTTCAGCCTTTTTCCTGGCCAATTTAATGTAATTATGAGGGTATTAAAAAATCTTGAAATAAGGCAGGCTATGAAGCCACATAACCATGTCCATGTGAGAAGGAAACTGTGCCAAAGTTTTCAGTCCAAAATACTTCAAAAAAGCCTTTCAAGTCACTTTAAATAGTCAGCTATCATCTTATCACAAGTTCAGCTAATGGGAGCTGAAAACACTGGGGCCCTGCCATATTTTGAACTGAAGTATAATGATGATGATCTGCTCTTTGATAAAGTCCTCACCCTACACACCAGTTTTCAGTCCGGACCTTTCAAAAGACACTGAAGTGTTTACCTTGACTTCTTATTGCTTGTTCACCACTCTCCAAGTTTCTGATCTCTTCCCACATGTGGAGCATCCGTCAGCAATCCTCTGACCATGCCCTGAGCTGATGGACACACCTACACAGGAACAGAGGTAGTCCAAAAGGACTGATGAAAGAATTCAGTCAAGAGTTCATAAGTAAAATAAACTAATACCTGGTAATAACCATAACAATAAAAATAATAATAGTTACAAAATGTCTTTTTCTTGTCTGTGGGTACATATTCTGTACTCCCTTAGAATATCCTGTAGGCACATTTAATTGCAATACACACAGGTGACTGTGCAACTTCTTGCCTCCTCCCAGTGGGAATTCAATTTCAAGGCATTTTTTTAGAGCAGGATTATAACTCATACAGAAGAAATCAAGGCACTACAAAGGTACCTTACCCTGCAGTATGAGATGTGTGGATATTTAAGCATCTTCTGGTGTGCACAGCTCATTGCAGGCATAGGGCAGCCTGTGACATGAGACAGTCCAAAGCCCAAGAGACAGCCTGTTCTCTCATGCTTGGTCCTTTTCCTCTGCTCCTGTGGGACTCCAGGGTGCCCAGAACATTGGTCTCCAAGGTCACATCTGCCAGCATACTCATCACCACTGTAACACAAACCAAAATAAGTCATTTAACCTCTCCCTTGACTGATTTTTTTCGTTGCATAAAAAAGGCGATGGTATTGATGCCTCTTCCAGAATAATGAAAAAACTTCCACTCAATTGTTTATGCAAAAAAAGGAAATATTTCTGTAGTAAAATGGAAAATATTCTGTAGAAAATGTAAGTAAAAGGCAACCAAAAATTACAGGACCCTAGTGGAAAAAGCCTGAAACAGAGAAGCCAAATAATTTCCTACCACTAAGAGTCTTAACAATGACTTAGGGAAAAGAATTTATGGACCAGTTTAAAGTCTCCATAGCTCTATAAACCTAACTGAGATGAGCATTGACTAACATATTAAATTCTTGGTAGGGACTGGATTGTTAATGTGGACACTAAGATAAGGCCACAGCGTTCAGCCCCCAGGCCTGTGAGACTATTGTGGGCTGCTTTTCCCTGAGTTAGCTTCCACCTGTGTGCTTGGCTGGGAGAGGACATGTCTTTTTCATGCTCCACTGAGCTGGAGACAAAGAAATTACAAATGAGGTTAGACCCTCCCAAAGGGTTACTTTTTTAAAAACTCCAGATTGGCAGTGAGGCAGCCTTTTATGTGTGCAGTCCTCTCTGCTTCCTATGAATTGAAATATGGCTTTTAAAAATAATGTGAGTTTGGGGGTGAGTAAATCTAATAATCTTGCCCTGATGAAATTATTTACATGACATTAGTCCGTTCCTGAACGTTATACTAACAAGCAGTGTGCAAAAATAGGGAATAGCTATGTATGACATATTGACCTGAATGCCAGATACCTGAGCTTTCTACATTAACAGGCTGATGGGTACTATTACAGTAATTATGTCAAATAAACCAAAGCTGACTTTGAAGGTCTGCCTACGAAATGAGAGCCAAGAACATAATCATTGATGAGTCCACAGCTGTGCTGAAGCTTATTCTGTATTAAACATCTCATATATTTCTGTTCAGGTATGGCTTGTAGGATATCTCCAAAAGTTTCTGCTTCTCCCATGATTCAGAGCACTCTGGCTGGTAGAAGTAGGAAGGCAAGCAAGAGGGAAGCTCTGTCCTTGGCTGTGGTATCCATGCTGATGCAGCTTCTGAGCCAGATCTCACGGGTACACCTTGATGACCCCATTTGCCCGCACCAATCATTTACAAGTTTCCACATCTACACATTAAAGAGGTCTACAAAACTTTTTAATATTTGCTACTTCCTGGATTAACCTGGGCTGTAAGAGTCAGAGAGGGCATTTTCTACCTCGGGAGAGGAAACAGCTGCCCTGGCTTCTCGAGTCCTTTCAGGAGCAGGCTGCCTGGGAAGCCAGCACAGCCCTCATACAAACTCCACAAGATGAAGCCTGGGGAGATGAAGAGTTAATAAATCTCCTGACCAGAGTGCCTGTATCTCTTTAATGTAGCTGTACCCACCAGATAACACTGTGCTCCAGGAGGAGCAGCTTTTTTCTGCCCCATATCTGATCCAAGCTGACTTACCAGAATTGGTCTGACTCACACGTACCAGCCTGCTCTCCTGCAGGAGTGAGGGATGAAGACAAAGCTTCCCTCAGAAGTGTGTTGGTGGGATTGGAGCAATATCAATAAAATTGGGGTAACAGAGACTGACCATGTACTTTATTATCCCACACGCAGTTGTATTTTCATTTTCTGTCAGTTATTCAATCCATCAACCCCAGAGCAGCATACAGACTATCCACTAAATTCAGGTTCCCCATTAGATGACTGTAGCTTTACAAAGTTGGTCAACTAAAAATTATCACTTTAATCCCTTTTTTATTATTATTTTGTTTTCCAGATTGCAGTACTGAAGGCCATGGTGTTCTGTTGCCTTTCTCTTTTACTGTCCAGAGCGAGTCTGAAGTTAGCAAATGTGATGCTCATCTATAAGAAGGGTTGCAAGGAGGATTCAGGGAACTACAGACCTGTCAGTCTGACCTCAGTCCCAGGAAAGGCTATGGAATAGAATATCTTGTCTGTTTAGACTGAATATTAAGAAAACTTCTTCACCAAAAGAGTTGTCAGGCATTAGAACAGGCTGCCCAGGGAAGTGGTGGAGTCTAAATACGTGGAGGTATTTAGGAGATGTGTAGATGTGGCACTTAAGGACATGATTTAGTCCTTTACTTCTTCTGTAGATCAGGCTCTAGATTCCCTTTGTACTATTTTGCTGTTGTCCAAGTGACACAAAGGCTACATTGTTTTCTAGATTAGCTGTACCCAGGAGAATCTGATACACAGAAATGTAATTAAAAATCAGGCAAGAGGAATGCTTGATTGATATTCCTCCCTCCTCTTTTGCATGTACATTGCTTCAATTGCAAATCTGGACACTGCCCAGTGTTACCAGGATCCCTGCCGATTTTCTTTACACACTTAATTGACAGAGACCGGGTTCCAACAGCAGAAACAGCAGTATGCCATTTGTCACTCCACGAAGGACTTTGGGAAAGCAAGAGATGTGAACTGTATTCCCCAATAATTCCGCAAGACTTCACAATCTGTAACTTCCTGCCCTGTTTCCAACTCACTCCCTCTCATAAATCTCTCAACATCCATAAAGAAGAGTTTTGTGATATTTTATATGACAGGGGATACCATACAAAGGGCTCAGTTGCATGTAGCTAGTTTATATCTCCAATTATTTTTCTTTTTTGTTTCTTTTAAACACAGGGCCTTCCCTCCCTTTTTCCCACTGGTAAAATTGGTCAATATTAACACCACTGATGCTCAATGAACTTAGAATGATCTGAATTGGAAATCTCATTCACATACACGCAATAGCAAAACCACTGTCAGCAACCACCCATCTTTCCACAACATTCCCAAATCACTCAATTCCCTCAAAACCCAAAGAGAAATTACGCTTCCTGAGGAGGTGAACTCTATGACTTTTTTCTGACAAGGTAAAAAATTCCCATGAGTTGCTGTCTGTTGCATGTCACTTCTCCCCACATCTCACTATACCATTCCTTTACACAGTTTGAGAAATCTGTCCAGGTCAAAAGTATCACAAAGCTGGAAGAGAAGTATTAAATTGATTTTCCATGACAGTTTAGCCGAAGGTCTGCTGTGGTATGTTTGCACAGCATTTTGTGTAGTACACCCATGACCTATTTTAATACCAGATATATTGTAATCAAAAAGACAGGTAGCAAGACCCAAAATGTTTTGGATTCCTTAAGTTTTCCAGTCTGGTAACATACTTAACACTACAGGAAACCCCGTTTCCTTCTGTTGGTTCTGCACCTCTTATCTGTAATTATGGTATCAGTAACTGACATGATACACATTCACCAGCAAACAGGAAAGAAAATTTGCCCAATGCCTCTTTGTTCCAGCCTTGTCCAGATCCTATTGCTCTCTCTGATTTCTTCATTGCCTTCATAAACTGCATCCCAATTGATATTAAATTGCAGTTTCTTCAAGACAGAAAGCGAAACCTGTGGCTTTATTTCTGTGCTAGCTACTTAGTACTCCTGCTTTCCTATTCGAGACAGCTCCAAGATCCTCCTTCACATTGCCTTGCCATTAGTCCCTATCAATCAAAGCCCTGTCTGCACTGAGTGACCAGCACTGAATGTCTCAGAAAAGGTTACAAAACTTCCATAATTGTGTAATAATTCTCCTTAGGGAAGTTTGTTCCTAGTGACAGGATGCTAGTGGGCAGTTTAAGCACTCATACGCAGAGCTAATGGAATTAGACACTATCTGCAGTGTTTGGGAGGCAGCAGGCAACACAGTGAAGAAGGAAACAATGAGTTGCTTGAAAAGGATCTTGGGCTACAGACATATTTTCTTGTTTTTAAGCAGTCATTCTGTTCCTCACAATAATTCATGCCAGGGTGATCAGGGTCCTTCAGAATTTGTATAGTCAGAGATGAGGAGAGTTGTAGTATGTACAATCTGAGCAAGGACATATATTTTAGGTACTTATGTCCCCATAAAAGGTCTTGCTTTTCCCTTCCTGAAGCTGCCATATGCTGTCATCACATGAGCTGACAACCACATTGGTTTGGAGAAATAGTCTATCTAACACAATAGCCATGTCAATAGTCACCAACAGCCATGATATTTCCCCACCACACCTTCACAGCCCCTGGTAGTTTTGTCCTGAATGCATGTACATTTCCAGACCCAACAACATCTTACAGCAACCAGTCCAACAGCAAAACTCCCCTGAACTTCATCACCTTTACTTCAGGTGATGATATGCAACTAAGCTAAGGCTTTCAAGGGAAATTTAAAAGGCTCAAATTACACACAAACTATAAAATGAGTAATATGCACTTATGCCTCTTAACGGGACTGCCACCAATTTGTGGCACTTTAGACCCCAGGTTTCACAGGCAGTTGAATAAAAGTGCACTTCCCTGGAGCGTAATAACAGCAAAGGAGGACTGACCAGGGATGAATCCTTTTCATCTGAGTCGCTCAGTAACGTGCTACTACTCTGTAAATGTAACAGTAGTTGTTGCCTCATCAGTTCCTTCCAAGCTTATCTGCTGCAGAAAAGGTTAAGCATATTGACCAGGTGTTGCCTTTTGTGATATGTTTATTTTATTAGTACGTGTCCTTGAACTAATGCTGCATTTCATGTACCTGCCAGATAAGTGACTGAAAGAGCTCAGCATTCAGGACTGAGAACCCAGGGGAGGGAGGACAGGAGGGAGATAGGTGCATTTCAGTACATGGTAAGGAGTTCCAATTTTCATGCTCATGCAAATGGCAGGGACAGAAGTGGCTCACCTTGTAGAGGACAGATGGTACACATTTTCCTCTTCAAAACTGATCTTGGAGTACCAGGAATCAGGTCCCATTTCAAAATCTTCCTTTTTTTTTCCCCTAATAATGCTGCCATCTACTTTAGCCTGTGAGGCTGTCTCAATTAGGTGAGACATTTTGGGTCACAAAGGCATACTGAGCAATCTCCCAAAAGCTTATCCATAACCTAAGACAGACAGGTGGGTAAACTTGAGGAATTCCTGTCTGTGAACTGTCATTGCCAATACTAATCCCAGGCTGGTGGATCAGCCCTGATGGCTGAAATTGTGCCATGGTAATTTCCTAGGGTAGACTGGTTTGCTGTCTGTACACACCACCTTACATGGATTCATTGCTTCCAGAGGAGCCTTGGACTGACCTGTGCACAGGCATGTGCCTAGCCAAACTTAGAGACAAAAACTACTCTAGCACAGTGAAAGCTTAATTACATTCTCAGTTGCCAAGTTGAAGACTTAAAAAAGAGAATCAGAGACATGCACTGCTGCGAAAGGAACTCAGCATCCTCCACCAGCTGACAAGTCTTCAGGTTCAACGTGGCAGTCAAGGACCAGATGGGTACAGCCCCACACCAAGGGGCTCCCTGCAAGTCAGCTCTTCATCTTCTTGCTCAAGACAGACTGCTTCTCTTTCACTCTTGACTTCTGCACCTTTCCTCCTTCAGGAATGCAGCTTCAGCAGCCCCATACAGCAAGGATAACTGCAGGTCCTCCAGTCCTCTTTTCCCTTTGTGTGTGTGTTGGACATGGAAGCATAGCAAGGTAAACCTTCTGTGGTCCTCACAGCTGTCTCTGAACTTATGTTGCTGCTTTGTTCCAGAACTAGCAAATGCCTTTTATTTTAAGTAGCCTTTTTGTCAGATACATATTTTAGAAGCCACTACAACACTTTGTAGTTGTAAATTATTTCTTTTGCACATGCCCACAGTTAGCCACCAGAGTGATTTCTCCTTCCTGTCCTTCGAGTTGCCCACAGCTACTGGCCTCACTCCCACTTTACTCTGAGAGCTTGGTTTCACAACTCTCCAGCAGAAATTAAAAAAAGATTGAGCAGATCAGCTGGGAATTTCACAACTTCTGGTTTTGCAGCAATTCACTTCTGTTAGAAGGTGGAGACAGAGACCACTAGCTCATCTCCTGTCACTAAATATCTCACTAGGAAAACAACATTCCCTAACAACTGCTATGGAATGTGTTCTTAGCTCATCTGAATGCAGATGCTGAAGTTTGGTGCTTATTATAAACTGAGCACAGTTAGCACACAGCCATTATATCAGTGATCCTGCAGCATCAATAACTCCACAGCTTCTCTCTGGTTTTCCTCTCTCTTTTTTCTTCCCCTGCCTCCACACCATTTCCTTTTCCTTACACTTTCTCAAGACTTAAAAGGCCTCCTGGTTTTAGTATTTCTGTCTACTTTGATTTTCTTTATCAGGGATTCGCTCTCCTTCTCCCAATTCTCTTGGCTACTCTCCATTTTACTTGTGTGAACCAAGAAATGCCTGACAGCTGCACTTCCCAGCTTGTGTTTTGCCACCGTCGTTGTTTTGTTTGTGCGCATGTACAGAGTGCGTGAGAGGAGCCCAGCCAGCCAGTGACACGGTTTGAATCCTACACTGACTGCAGGTGGAGCCAAACCCTCCATCCATCCTTCGAGCAGCTGCATCCCTGGCAGCCGCAGCTCGGTGACAAAGACCAAGCTCAGAGCCCCGGGAGCACCTGGGAGAGCCCAGAGCTCCGTGCCTTGACACGCACATTTGCCACCAGATTTGTTGAAGCTGTACAGCTGCACTTCCCCCTGCACGGTTCTGCTGTTGCTCTGTGCTGGCTTTTTACTTTTACAGCAGACAGCTGTGCTCCATGAAGAGACTGGGCAGGATTTAATTAATAAATGTTAGAAATCTGACCCTTTTTTCCCTTATTCACTCTCCAGACTCTCAGCACAGCTTTTCCCCCTATGAGCACTGGCTGGTTTTTCACTCTCTCTCCTGCCCTAAGACCTGCACCAGCTGGTGCTGTTGCTGTGACAGGGTCAGATGCTCCCCCACATTGACCAGAAATTACAACTGACAGTAATCCTGGACAAGCAAGAATCATTGGTGATACAAATCAGTGATTTTGAATAAGGATAAATACTGAATCCTACAAACTCCATTACCTCTGAAACATCTCCCTCTTTATGACTCAGCACCTGGTAGTCAGCTGAATCCAAACTTGTATAGTATTGCATTAAAGCCATCTCCAGAATGATTTCTTCATGTGTTTCCTAGAACTGTACAAAACCACAAGAGCAGTTGAATAAAATAGGCAATAATTCATAGTTATCATAGCAACAATGGTAAAATATGTGCTTCCTGCTTATTTGTTTTGATTAAGAAAATTATTCATATGGCATCAGATGTTTGGAAAGAAATCGATCTTGTGGTTTGTTAATCAGAACAATATACTCTAGTCTACTGAGAGAAGTAACTTTCAGGGCTGAAAGGCTCTGCCAGTTATTTCCTATAAGAAGATGATAAGACTCTACACGCATTTGTTAGCCTGAAGTTTGATGCTGCCTATCTGTTAGCATTTCCAACCTGAAAGCACTTAAACATATGGTTAATTTTAAGCATATGAGGAGTGGCAAAAAATTCAAGCTGAGCACTTATGACCTGGAACACAAACTGGATGAGCTGCTGATAATCCTCAATAAAACACAGTGGCCAATATACCTCAGAGATTTGGTTGGGAAATTTTATACAGATTATTTTTTTCCATCCTCTAACATTACACTAATATTTTGTCTTTATCATTAGCACATGAATGTGACGTCCCCAAGCACTACGGTGTCTCTCTTGAGGAATGGCTGCATTTCAGCTGTCTCTGCAGAGCTTATCAATTTTGGTGTTACTCTGGGGCTCCCAGTAAAGCTGTTCCATAATGGTGTGACCTTGTAAATAATCCTTCATAAATTAGTCTTTGTCTGCACACAGGTAAGCAAATGTCTCACACCCTGCACATGTTGTTAGCTGAGGTGAAAAATCACCAGCTGGCTGTTGGTTTTAGCAAAACAATCAGCACAAAGTATCAAAAGGTGGCTATGTCTCTGCCCTACCGTGTGGTGTGATCAGCTTGAGGCTGATGCATTTTTTAGGTATGTCCTTTGTTTAGCAAAACGAGACAGCTGAGGACAAGATGCAGTCCTAGAGGCAGGGTGAGCAGATCACATCTGTCTTGTTCAGCCATTCTTCCAGCTTCTGGGAGATCCACTGGAACACAGTATCACCAGAAAGACACGTGTTTTATAAATAAGCAGTGGCAGGCAAAAAGCAATTGAATTAGATCCCCAAAGCTTTACTAAGACAAATGATCCTTGAAAGCACAGCTAGGATATTAAACATAGTGAAAGTATAATTCTTAATTTCTAGGCATCTGTGAGAATAATTACCATTCTTTTGGGAGCATTGTAGTGACTGTAGATGGTAGATGTCTAAATGAGACAATATTTCCTTTTGATATTGCATCATTAAGATAACTGATTCCTATACCCAGACAAATGTTTCATATAACTCTTTCCTCCCTTTTCTTAATGTGTGCAATTGTGAAAGAGCAGCACTGTGGGGATTTAGTGGCTGTATCTCTTTATGAGTCTGAACTGTGACATGGAGGACTTGGTGAGTTTATTGATTTTAATTTCTTATATTTGGGATTTATCTTCTCAGCTTTTATTTAACAGCTGAGAATACTCACAGTGTTGATACAGAAGGCTAGCTACCCAAGGGCAAATTTCAGATCCTCATTTCTCCACCTGTGCACTTATTTTTCTGCTCTGGATGGATACCAGCTGCCAGGCTTTGATCCAGGCTTTGATCAAGAGTGGCTGATGGGTACACTCTGTGAGAGAGCATTCCTCTCTCTCAGCCTCCATAACCAGAGCCGAGAGTAGCAGGGGACCTTAAGTGGATTTCCGTGAGTATCAGAGGGAAAGATCAGGCATTCCCTTTGAAGATCCTTTGTTGTTGAAATCCAGATTATGACCTCAGATTTGGCTTGAAAACCCTAAACTACAAGGCACGCAGTACTTCTAGGGGGTAAAAGGGTCTAAAAGGCAGGGGTTGGTACCTGTGGGTGCCAGGATATTTATGTTTCCCAGGAAGACAGACAGAATGGTCCTGAAAGCAAAGACAGAGAAAACCTGGTGAGAAATCCCCTTTCCGGGCTGTTATGTAAGAACCACCACCCTGCTTTGCAGTAGTAAGGAAAAACTTATGGAGTTTTTGGTTTAAACCAGACTCAGCAGTTCTCAGACCATTTCAGTATAGGAAGGAGTGTTGAGTTATGTTGATTTCCTTACTGGACCATTTAAGGACCAAGCTAATAAGGAGCTTTATGACTGAGAATCATGTGACAATATAGGAAAGGTTAAGAGATATGAAACAATAGACGGAGAGTGTTTGTCATCCTCAGAAGAGGTGTTTCCTCCTGTGGATCACTGAACTTTGGTGCCAGGAGGACCTATATCTCTCAATGATTTGTGTTTCCCCACCTCACTTAAATGTTCTTTTCCCCATGGCACCGTTTTGTCTTCTTCAACTTCCTTGACGTCTGTGAGGAAAGTATTTGTGCCCTATTGTGTCTCTGCATTCCAGCACTCAGAGCCATAGCCTGGATGTTCCTCCAACCCTAGGTATTGCTGCCAGAGAGAATTAATGGCCACAGATTGCCAGGGGTAATGAACTCTAATGACTTTCTCACTTGAGACTGTCTTGGTTCAGTAACACAGGGATTGATGTAAGGCTTTCTTTAAAAGGTATTTTACTTACATGATTCCTTGTCTTCTTTGGTCCCTCCACCCTGTCTTCCTTTCCCTTCTCTCTTCCAGTACTACCAAGCCTGGCAGGCCATTACTGCTTTCTCCCTCTTCTGTTTTGAGATGGGATCAACACCAACCAGCCACAGGGCAGGGCTGTGCCCAAAGCCTTTTCCAGTTCTCCGTGCAAAGGGCCAGCATACATTCATGCCCATTATGGTGCTGCAGTGGACTCCTTCGTGGACTCACTCCTTCCTGCTGTGGGATTGCCTTGTTCCAGCACTGTTTTCCTTGGCGCAATGCATGACACACGAAGGAATTTTTACGTCGACATCCCTCCGTCTCTGGGAAACATTTCCCCATGCACACATCCTAGCAAGAGATCTACTGCATCCCTAATTGCACTCAGCACTTGGAATGTAGTAGTGTCTCCACATTTCATGACCAAACATAGTCTTTGCCATTGCCCAAGGGTGGAGTAGGCTCTACCAGCATTACCCTTTGGTCCTTTATCTCCTGCTTTCGTCATGCTCATTTTTATGTGTTTGGAGCAAAGTTGTGTTGTCTGCTGTTCATGATGCCCCGCTGCCTGGCAAAGGAGACTTGCTGTATTTGTGGTATTTCTGCTCTTCTCCTTTCAGCTTTTTAGGCAGCAGCAAGTCAGTCTTCTGCTTTATGGTTCTCTCCTTCCCAACCCTTCTGGTCTCATGAAAGACTCTCCTAAAATTCATGAATGCTCATTTAAAGCTGACCCATAAGAGGCTCAGGGCTCCAGCTTTCCTTTTTTCCAGGGACAATTTAAGAAATGACAAAGCCACTGTTTTATCTGATGAGAGGATAATGCACAGGGGTGCAGTTTTGCCACGCAGTACTCAAGCCTGGATGCCATGTCAGCTGAGACCAGTGTCACAGTAAATCTATTGTCAGAGGTGCCAAAATGCACTCTTTGTACAGTGGCTTCAGATTAATCCTGGTATTAGTGAGTCCAGAAAACAACCACAGCAGGTTTCAATCCAACAAAGCACAAACAGTTCTCACCTAGGCTGGGAGGGGAAATGATAAGGGTGATTTCATCCCTTCATATCTAATGTGGACAATGACAGATGGGCATGAAGAATACGAATAAAGTGGGATAGGAAAGAGAGCCTTCACTGCAGGGAACACCTGACTGCTGAGTTATCCTTCACCCCAGGTACCTCTTGGTTGTTTGACCAGGAGTTACTTTGCAGTCATGGGCACACACAGTTCCTCCCACAAACTGGTCATGCACTGACTCCTGTCCAGCTCAGTGCTTCTCACACAGTGCCTTTTCTTGGGAAAAGCTACTTCAGGTGTCCCCACACTTAAAAGTGAGATTCATATTTCCAGCATCAGACTGGACATGTTCACTGACAATGGCTCTATTACACCTCATATATAAACAGCCTCTGCAGATTAAACACAGATGCAAAGTATCCTTTTAGCACTAGAATTAGTGAAATCAGAATTAAGAAACAAGAACCTTCACATTTTTCTTTTTTTTCTACTCCGTGAATAAAATCTATGGATATAAACTATGAATAAATCTATGGGTGTTGTTTGGTAAAATATTAATAAATCTATGGAATTATGGAATTATTCATGCCAGTTTTTTTGTTTCTTCTGGAAAGTGTAGCTCAGCTTGAGTTTTGGATGAACATATTAATTGCAGCTACAGGATTAAGATTTGTCTCTGCTAATCTTCTAGAGGGGTAAATGAGCCCTTTAGCAGCCCTATGGCAGCCTGGCTAAACTGCTCATTGTGCTGACTAAATTAATTATGGTTAATTTGATAAATCTCCACTACATCGTGCAATATAGATATAACTCAAGACAAAGGAGCATCACTACCCTTTAATGACTCCACTTGACTCAGATTGTAGGTGAGTTCATGAGCTGCAGTCCAGGAGAACCAGTTTGCTCCAGCCATCTCTGCAGAGAGATGGAGGTTTAATATGAGAATAGAGGGAAATAATTGTGGGAGGGTTTTTAGAGGGGCTTCAGATGGAAGGCAGAGAAAGGTTTGGTAGCAGAGAAGATGTACAGCTGAGGGCTGAAAAAAGAGCAAGCAACCACTGTCAGGAACATTTTCACAGCCCAGCAGTCAGCATCAAACCCCAGTCACTTTTTCCGTGCTCTCAAGACACTCCTGAAAAAGCAGCAGGAGCTGTGCACTGACAGAGGTGTTTCCCTGCCTGGGTCCTGCTTGAGCACACCAAGGCCTGATCCCTGCACAGGGACTAAGCCCTGCAACAAGGCAGGGGCAGCCAGAGGTTGGAGTAGAGGATATGTCCTACAGGGAAGGGTTTTCCCTGCATCACTAGATCAGACCAGCACTCATGCAGGAGCTATAATTAAAACACAGTGCATTGACAGATAGCTGCTTAACAAAAAAATTAATGAACCAGCTCTGGAAGATACAAATCTAAGGAAAAACAAACAACACTCTGGTGCCCAGCCTGACAGCCAGGCTATCAGATGCACAAAAAATTGATTTCATTATTTAACCACTCTTTCGCCCTTCAGTGTGCTTTGCATTTTTTCCACTTTTCAAGCAGTTTGCACCCTTGAAGCCCAGCTCCACATGGTTCTGGGGAGAAAATGTTCAGCCCAGGCTCCACCTGCAGTGACAAAAAAAAATGTTTCCAGGCAGAGTGGGGCAAAAGGTACACATTTCACTTTTCAGGTTATTTACCTGCATCAAAAGAAAATCTAGAAGAGAATGATGTGGGAGATGAGCTAAAATTGGAGACGAGAATTAGTTCCATCTCACTGGGGGAGGAGATTTCCAGCTTGCCTATGCAAACAAAGCCGGGGTGAGTTCAACTCATTAACTCAGCATAAACCATCTACTGCTTTTCTGCTGTACTGTTTTTTCTGCGAGATTAGTGAGCTGAATCAGCACAGAGAGGGTCCTACAGGTGCCAGAGCTTTCATGGATAAATGGCAGGATCTTAAATGTTAGACTGGAGAGAAAAGAAGCTTAGTGAGGAGTAGTCAGCAAGGAGACGATCTTACCCCATCTGAGAGTACTGTGAGTCTGTAAAATTGCTGAGACAGGGATTGTACTTCAGCACTTCTGTGCACTTCTTCATCTGTACTTGCATCTGTGAAAGACAGAATTTATAATACAACCAGAATAAAGTAAAAGCTATGATGAACACAACACCCCCTCTACATAGGAGTATAATATAATCTCTACAATATATTCGGTGGGTGGGCGTGAAAAGTGGTGATCAAGTTTACAGGAACTGCTGTTCCTGCAGGGCCAGTGACACTTGTGAATTGTGCATGGATTCTCCCAGAAGTCCATTTAACATCTGATGGGTTGGCTCCAGTTGAAGTACAAGCCATTGCTATTTTCTACTCCTTTGGTTACAGCCAAGTGTGCTGGACAGAGATCTCCTCCAGCCTTCTCAGAGGACACCTGGCCTCTCTGAGACCAGCTTAGCAGGATTGTGCTAATCCTGAACTCCTTCCTGCCAAGGGGAATGGCAGAGTCCCCTGCAAACACCCTCCCCCAGTTACTGTACCTATTGTGAGTGGGAGAGAGCTGCCTCGAAGGTGCACAGAGGAGAACAGGCTGGCTCTTCAACAGCAGCTCGACACTCTCACACTGCCAAGCCACTCCCCAGGCAAGCTGGGGCAGGTGCCCCGGCCACACAGCCACGTGCACTGTGAAACCAAGCAGCGTGCTTGGTGCCACTCAGCCCTGCTCATTCAGGAATGAGTCACAGCCTTGGCCATGGCTTTCCCCTATTCCAGAGAGTCCCAGCACACACATTTGTCGCTTGCTGACCGTATGCTCTGAGATTTTCTCTTTTTCCTGCTTTTTTTTTTATGAGATAGTGAAGCTTGTGGTGTATCTGATTAGCTAACAGCTTCCTGGTGCCTGTGGGAATTACTGTATCCAACGCTTTTAGAGAAGGTATTTGTACCGCTTTTACCTGCCGCTCTCCATATTGATCAATTGCTGCTTTCAGGAATTTATTTCTACCATATTACAAAGATCACCTTACTTTAAATCCACTCTGTCTCCTGGATACGTGTTGGCAGGAGAAATATGGCTTGTGTTGCATTTTCTTAGACTATTATTCCATATTAAAAGAAGATTAATTATAATGACTTCTCTTAAAATGTCATGGTGCAGGGAGAGGACTTTCAGTTCCCCTAATTTAAGGTACTTAAGGATACTCCTCCTGTTGTGTTCTGTGTTTGTATTTTTTTTTTCTTCAGTAATTTTTCCTTCTGCTGAAGTTTGCTGGGTAACAGCCCTGGAGCCTGCAGGCTCACATCTGCAACCAGCTCTCCCTTACTTGTACTCTGAGCATCCCCTGGGAAGGGCAACTGCCAAAGGAGCAGCCTCCAGGAGGAAAGCAAGGTGCTTTCTCCAGGTTCAGGACTGGCTCCCACCCCTGCCAGGCTTGGGCAGAGACACACAGGGAATATAACACGGGGACAGAAATTCAAAATGAACCATCTGCCAGGTAAAAAATTATAAAGGACAAGTAAGAAACAGCCTGCTCTCAAATAAAAGACAGTGAAGAATGCTTGTTTATAATCTCATCTGGCACAGAAATTATGTAATATATAGTGTTATACTGCATGATATATGGGCTATTTCAATGGGGTTTCAGTGTCTGGAAACAAAACTTCAAAACAAGAACTGTTTTCCAGTACTTTATGATGAGGCACATTCTTCCTTTACAAGGTCCCCACACTTAAAATCCAAAGACTGGATCAAAAAGTATGGTGACTTTAATTCAAACCTTCTGCTTCTCAGTGCATTCTCCAACTGAAATTTATAAGCTTCTGCTCACCTTTTTTTACAAAATAATAAAAATTTGAAAGTCACCTAAGCACAGGCATTATTGCTTGGCTGCTTGCCTTTTTAGACAAAAAGCTGTTCAGAAGGGAAGACTTGAGCATTGCAGTCACACTAACAGGAGATATTTGTCCATGGTGAAGACGTCCCTGAAGACAACAGCAATACATCACTGGTAAGTTTAATCTTCTATTACATCACTAGTTTGACTCACCCAGCAGCCACTCACACAGGGACTCAGCACTGACCCAACTCATCTCATGTCTATATCCAGGGTAGCATGCCAATCAAGGATGAAGTGGGAAGGAAAGTTTTGGAAAATGCCATCAAATAAATGGAAAACAATGGAAAATTCCTGGCTTGGGTTAATTGCAGAAGTTGTGCAAGAATCTAGTGTCAGCAAGCCTTCAATTTGATGATGAAGTGAAAAAAAAAAAAAAAAAGCCAAATGAAAAAAATATATATTCCTAGCTGACAAAAAGAAAAAAAAACCCTATATACAAATTAAAATTTACAGAGATATAGTAGCTTCCAAGTCAGTTACTGCCAATAAAGTGAGTGCTGTTGACTGCAGAGTATCCAGGATATGTTATTTGTTTATATTAATGAAGAAAAAAAAAAATAAATCCAACAAATTGGAAGCATGGTGCAGAGCGAAACTTCCTGGGTCATAAAGTCCAGACTACGAGTATCCCAGGCACCACATAATTGACTCCTTTTCATCTGAGTTATCTCTGCTCTCCTAGATTGATGTGGAAAGAATGTAAAACAGGAGATATTAGCAACCAGAAAATAAAAAATGGCTCTATCATAAAGCCACACCAGCACTGAGAGCAGCCACAGACGTAACAATGTGTAAGGCTCAGACAGGTAAGGCAAAGACTAAAGTGTGGTGAAAGGTCTGATGGGTTTTTGAAGACATGTGGTGTGGTCTCAGTACACCTGTACCCCAGGAGTGGCAGAAGGGCTCCTGGGCAGGGCACTGAAGGAGGGATCATGGATGGGGGGCTGTTTGGGGCCTCACTCCCGCTGTGCTCTGGGGTTTCTTCCACTCCTGCCTGATGGTGTGTGAACACTCTCCATTCGCAGAGGTTTAGCCCATGGTGATGAAACACTCAGCTTAATATAACCAGAGGTCAACAGGGATGGGAACACAGCTGTGTCCTGCAGGGATAAACCACGGAAGATGTTCAGAGCTGCTGATTCACTGCTTTTACCAAGTGGTTTAACATTACTGTAGCAGGCATCAGCATCCATCCTCTCTTCCCTGTCCTGCAGTGTCCACTAAGCTGCAGAGTTGTGTTTCCATTCAGTCTTCTTGCCTCCATCATCTTTAATTACACTGTGAAAACTGAGGTTTGGGAGCTCAGTTTTCCTTGGGTAGAGGTGGAAATCAAAGTCTTTATCTTTTGTCAAATTGAAGCCTCATGTCTTTTACAGGAAGGGAAGGAAAGGGGAAAACAATAGCAAACTACATGAGGCAGAGGGAATTAATTGCAACGAGCCATATGTAATTTCATTGTGGAGGACATTTAATATTTCAACTTGATCTTTGCTGTATCAAGAGAGCAAAGAAAATCAACATATGAGGAAGAGAGAGGCTGCAATGTCTCTTGATTTGAATGGTAAATGCCCACAAGCAAAACCATGCAGTACTTTCAATCTGTACTGCTGTTACTGAATGTATGTGACCCAGGCTGCAGGAAGAACCACAAAGCCACTGCACCTGCTTGGCAACAATAGTGGCCCTAAGCCATCATGGCAGGTCCCCAGCACAGCAGGTATTTAATCCAATTGCAGTAATGAATTTCTCTCTCCCCTTCACTCCTGAGCAGTACAAACACACTGGCAAAGGGCTCTCTGGTTAACCACTGCAGGGAGGAGAGAGCTTTGCATCCCACAGTCTCAAATGGCTCCACCCTCAAAGCCAGACCTTGTAACTCTGACTGGACCAACTTGTCTGTAGCACTCAGGCCACCTACCACAGCAGTGCAGCTCCCTGAGGTGGATCAGAGCTGGCTCAAGCCACAGTTTACATCGCAGAGGGAATAATTGCCCCAAGAGCTCCATGTGCTCATCCTTTCCAGCAGCCTAAAGCTGCCAAACACCTCTTTGTTTGCCTAGATCACTTCCACGCTCGCTCAGCCAACTGCAATCCAGCTGTACATATTAATTATTGCAAAAGATGGGGAGATTTACTCATTGTTCCAGATGATTAATCAGCTAGTCAGGCATAACACCACCCATGCTATTGTAATTGCAGTCAAATAATAATGTTATATGTACTGCAATCATAGCCATCATCAAACACTGGAGGAGCCTGGTAATATAAGCAATGTCATCTGTTCACAGTTTCTACAACCTGAAATTATCTAGAATCTGGAATAAATTCTTAAAGACAGCTCATGAGATCTTGGTACAGAGGAAAACTGGAAACAGACCAGTGATGGATGCCAAAACAAGAGAGGGTTTTTTGGACAGCATGTGGGGACAAGGATGCGAATCCCTTTCAGTTTTGGTTTTCCTGACCTGGTGATACACATGTGCAGAGAGGAGCTGGTCAAGAGGCCAGTACACTACAAAATGCTGTTGCAAGCACTGCCCCACTCCCTGCTGCTGGGTCACATTCCCCCAGCCCCGAGCATCCTGCTCATCCCACGGTGTGAGATGAAGGAGCATCCTGCTCATTCCCATGGCAGCTTCCGCCCCACGGTGTGAGGGTGGAAGCTGCCCCTCACCACCTAATGGAGAAGAGATGGGCAGGGCCAAGCTCACCAGCATTCCATGTATCCAAAATCTCCTCTCGAGAGCAACTGCCACAAAGATGATCTGGAGAGAGAAGAAAGATTTCTTGGCTGATTGCTCCCTTAAAATAAACCACACTCTTCCTTTTGTTATCCACTCTGGTTTTAAAGCAGCCTGTGAATAGCCAAGATAGGGAATTTGTTTAAATGAATTTACCAGCTTTGCATCCTTATAGTTCTTCCTGGTTAGCTGAGTGTGTACCCCAACCCTTAGGTTACCTTGTCAGTAATTGTCTATGCACAATTGGTCCTTTCATCTCACTGACCTTGTCACTGAACTTACTGCAGTGAAATGTCTCTTCTAAATTTCTCTTCATTCATTTTCTTCATTCAGATCTCAAACCACAGCCATAAAAATACAACTATTTAGTCCCCAATACTATTGCTCAGCAGCCACAATGTACATCTTTTTCTCTGCATTCTCCATTTCACATAGGATCAATTCCTCCTCCAACTTTCTAAACTAGCAAACTTCTGAGATCATGGAGAGTCTTGGATCCTGAAGCTGGGCTGCAGCAAGGAGCAGTTGTCAGTGGCTATATATTCAGATGAGTAGTCAAAGCATGTATTTACTAGGGAATGCAGGTGAGGATGCCCCCAGTCCAGATCTTGAATAAACACGGTGACCAACAGTGCAGTCCCCAAGGCCGTGCACACACACATGGTAGGCAAGGGCACTGTCTACCCAACTGCCTCAACCCCTCTCAGATTCCAAAGCTGCTTTAAAACATCTTGTGCTCTTACATAAATGTCTTCAACTTATCATAAATCTGGGTCAAGCACCCGACTTTTGTGTAACAACTGAAAATAGGCCAGACAAAGAATATTTGGGTCTGTCAGCCTTGTAGCACTACATCCTGCATCTTAGCACTGAAATGAAAAGACTTGATGATGTAGCCAGAGCCTAGAAGAAAGGATATAATGAAGAAGCAGCGTGAGAACTTACAGTCATCACAGCAGGTGTAAAAAAGTGTCTTCTGTGGTGTTGCTTTTTTCCCAGTGCACATTTTGCCTGAGGCTTGTGGTATTCACTTGTTGAGCAGCTCTTTGGTGGTCTGTGCAAGCTGATTGGTCTTCTCAGTGGGGCAGTTTTAGTTTGGAAGAGATAATTTAAGACGAAGGCTATAGGCCTGTTGTCTGGCTTCCAAACAGGGGCTGAGCCTGCTCAAGGGCTGCCTTCCAGTGGAACTGACACAGGGATCTTTTCTCGGCTAAGTAATGAACTGTATTGATTTTCCTCAAAAAGAAAATTGGACTTTTAGAAACAAAGCAACAAGCAGCTTGAGTCAGGATGTTGCTGAAGTGATCTTGTGACCACCACAGGCTCTTGTGCTTATCACGAAAGAGAGAAAAAAAATCCTCAGCGGGTTTTCTCTGGAAGGGTGGGTTACAGAGTCAAAAGCAAATTTCACTTTTAATACCTTGGACAGGTATCAGACTAACGTGTCCAGGCAACTGACATTCACTCATTTGAAAAGCATTTGCATTAACAACTTCATGCTTGTTCTTGTGATTCAAGGCCCAAAGCCTGCATCAGGAGGCCACATCTCTCTCCAGTCTCTTCCCAGTCTCTTTCCAGTCTTACAGAAATGCACCCACTGCTGGCTGGACACTTCAGCAGCAAGGAGCACTGGGCCACTCCATTTGAGCCACCTGGTAGATCACTGCTGTTCACCTGGGCAAAATAACTCCAAGGATTGAGCCCCTGACAACATCTGTCTGCTCTTCCCTGAGCTGTTGCGCATTTTGAACCTTCCAAGGCAGTCTCATCACATGGCAGAACCCATGGGATTGTCCTCTTTACTTACACCAGACTATTCAGGTCTAGCCAGCATAGGTTTAGTTCTTAGCTCCTAAAGCTTAAAATTATTCACTCTAATCTCCATTCCAATCTCCAAACCTGCAGCATATTCCTGAAGCTCATCTGAGAGGAGAAAACATTCAGCCAACTTCTGAACTGTCACTGGAGTACGGTTCCTACCCTGGTACCTCTCCAAAGTTTCTCATGTACACGGCACAGAGCTGCACACCTGGGACCTGGCTGTGTGCACCACCTCACTCAGGCTCACCTGGACACCTCTGTCCCCTTGCTCTGCCCCACCTGCACCCATCTCTCTTGCAGAGGGTGCCACTCTCTGTGCACCCTTCCAGCCAAGCCTGGGCACCCTGATTTGCAAGGATGGGTCAATAGCCAAGGCAAATCCCCTTCTTCTGCTAAAAAGGGATCATTGCAGAGCATCTGAAAGAAGAAACTTAATCATGGTATGACAAGTTGGTCTAACAAGATCAGGCTGCCCCCAGGAACCAAACCCCAGCAGGCTCTGCACTGTTCCCCAGCCCCTCGGGGCTGCCACATCCTCACATCAACACCAGTGCCACCTCCAGTCCCCAGCTACGTGCTTGCAGCTCCCCAAGAGGTACCACCAGCACCAAGGCAGGCAGGAAGGCAGTGAGGGTATTCCCTGGACATCCCAATCCCAAGGCTTTGCCATGCACTGCCGCCTCAGGAACCCACTGCTTCCAATGGCCCCAGAAGGCAGCAAGACGCCCACACAAAGCAGGAGGCAGCTTCAGCCTTACTCTCATCTGTGATGAGGCAACACCCAAGAGCCTGACTGTTAAATGCCATGGCATCCAATTGTTCTTTGCAGTTTGACTCAGAGGTCACATGGCTCCCTAGTTCTATCTTAAATGATATGTCTTTGGACTCTGAAATTCAGCACTTATTGGCAATAATCTCTCTGAACAGGCACAGACACCTATATAAACCTACAGACAAAAAAAAAACCCTAATCAAAGTTTGCAAAATTAGAAAACTAATAGCAGTAAGATCAGCAGGGACAAGAAGTGTTAATTTTGTGTTGGTAAATGGGAATTACAAGAAAATGGAAAATACATAAAATGTAAATTCAAAGTCACAAAAAAACACAATTAGAAGAAGTAGTTGACATGCTTACCTGGGCCAGAAAGGAGTGCAATTAAAACCACAAAATAGGCTTTTCTAATATTTTCCATATCAGTCATTTTTGTGTATTATTTAGTGCATTATAAAATCTGGGGAAATATTAAAATCTCTCCAGTAAACCAATGTCTTATTATTTTGTTTTAACACATGAGGGGAAGAAAGTTTTACAAGACCTCTGGCTAATAAAACAAGATGTTTTCCTACCTAATGGGATAAATAGAGATCGTGGCAGTAAGCAAACTAGCTCTGTCTGACCTAACTTGAAACACAAGAGCTTTGGTGATGTGTGTAAGGAAGATGAGCACCACGTTGTAGTGATGTGCTCAGGTCCCAGCTGTCTGCCTGACCCAGCTCCTGCATGGTGCATTTTCCCCAGGAACCAGGAGCAATTTGCTGTACCCAGCCCCACTGGCAGCACATTGAAAGGAGGGGTGAAAGGCTGAGGTCATCACCAGCTCAGAGCAAGGCATAATAATCCCATTTTCCAAAGATTCTCCATTTACAATCCCTCTTCCCTTTAATACAGACTGTGTTTTTTTAATGAGGAATGAGCTTCTTTTGACCTGGTTTTGGGAAGTAGCAGGATATCTCCAAAGCTCAGGCTAGCAATGCCTTTTCCAGAAAAAAAAAAGAAGAAGAAGAAAAACAGTGACAAATTGTCTCCCTGCCTTAATACGTGATGCTGATGTCACCTAACCAGATTCACACAACACCTGCCCTCCTTCCTAAAAATATGTTCAAAGCAGCAAAATATCTCCTCTCCCCTTGTTATCATCCCTTCAATAATTCTGCAGAATTAGGCTGAATGCACTGATTATTTTCCATGTGCATTAATCATGGCTAAATCATGCTAGGGAAGAAAAATGTACAGCCTGCTGTATATCTCAGCATCCTCCTCTCAGAACAGTCTTGGCCTGGAGGGAAGCCTGCCAGTGTGATTAACAGTGTGAAGGGGAGAAGGGAAAGAGATGGGAAGATCAAGGAAAAAGACCTTTCCCTAAAACTTAGGCATTGCTTTTGGCTTATGAGAGCAGCAAACCCTTGAGAGCATCATGTACATGCAGCCATGAGCTTCCTCAGCCCATGAAATCCAGACATGATCGACTGCTGTCATGTTCTGTGGTCTCATTCCAGTCCCTGTCCAGAACCCCACTCCAAGCTTACATATCCTAACATTAGACTCGTGAGAAATGCCTGCCAAGCTTTTCTCTTTTTCTGCTGCGGCTGTGCTTATTAAAATATTCAGTAAAGGTTTAATAAATTATGAAGAGCTGCAAATGGTCAGCCTATTGCAGTAGAGTTGGATGGAGCCCACCAGGACAAAAGATAGAAGGAAAGCATGTTATTCCCTCCTTGACCAGATTTCTCTCTCCCAGCATTGCAGCTCTATAGAGGAAGCATTTTCCTAGAGCAGGCCAGGAGGTTCCCTTCACCATGGACCAAGAGAAAGTGAGTGCTCAGCATGACTCAAGTTGTCTTAATGCAGACATTTAAAACAGGCTGAATCTATTAAGTCCTGGCTGGCTGTCACTGCACTGAGGAATTTCCTAGACTACCCTTTGGCAAGCCTTGGAAGGCTGTCACCTGCATGAGCTGGATTCTGGAGTCAAAGTGAAACTGCATATGGCTAATTAGAGCTGTGAATGTCACATTTCAGGCTCAATTTGGCCATCACCTCTCCCTGCAGGGAGGCAGCCTGTGCTACCAAGCAAGGAGAAAAGCACAAGCTCTGATCCTCAGCCTGTAAAATCCTCCAAAGAGGATCCCTGCTGCTGGCTCTCCTCCACGGCAGCTGCTGCTGTGTCAGAAGAATGGGTTCTGCCAGGAAGATTTTCCATTTTGGTATTCTTTTGCCAAAATCCTTGAGGGCGTTGTCACTTTAAACAAAAAAAATTGCATCCAAAAGAAAGCAGATCTGAAGGGGAGATGATCTGGCAGAAGGAATGGATGACAAGGCCAGGAAGCGAGCAGTTAGTGCTGGGCTCTTTCCAGAGGCACTGTGGTCATGCCACACATTAATAAGCTATGACAGGCATAAAGATGGGCAAACGTTTGCCTACAAAGCCAACTGCTTCATCCATAGATAAAGTCACTGAGAAGCTCAGGAGAAGGTTTAGTCCCTGTCTTTGCAGAACAAGGCTAGACAGTGGGGACCCAGAATAGGGGAAACCCACGGTTCAAACATAAAGCCTCCAAAGACATTACATTGATGCAGCTGGGGATGGAGAAGCACACTCAGGTTTCCTGCACCATGGCAAAAGGATTCAGGGGTGTGTCAGAGCACTTAGTGCACAGTGCCTGAGTTCTTCCCAGGCCAGTGCAAAAGTCTCCCCTCCTGCTGCAGTGTCTCAGAGAGACAAAAGCAAGGCCTTGCAGAAGGGTTTTTGCTGCAGGATGTTCTTCTTCCTCTGGTCTGGGAAGCCAAATCCTCAAGCATTTGCACATGAGATTCACATTCTGTATTACAGCTGTTTCATGCTTATATTACAGTATTTTGGGTTGCATCCAAAATATGCTGAAAATTTTGCACTGTGAGGTGGATCAGATAGCAGAAGGCATGGAACATGACCTGAAATTTCAGATTTACAGTGGTTTTGTTCTCTGGCAAGTGAGAGACATGCAGCAATCTGCTGTGACAGCAGGTAGCTTGAGGAGTGTTTACTGAAAGATGGATTTTCCTCCCCATCATGCCCAGAGCAACACAGTCGGGCAAAACAAAGTGATCACAAAAACTACACGCAGTGACAGAACCAAAACATGTCACAAGAAAAACACCTTCTGGTGTTGCTTTGGTTTTGAGGGGGGCATCCCAGTTGGGTACTGAAAAGCTCCCAACACTGCCATCAGTCAATCACCTTAAAACACCTCAAAGAAATATTGCAGCTTTGTCCCTGTGATAATTCAGGCACAGTCTGGGCTGAAGTAGCTCTTCTCTTTCATAGTGAGGACTTCTCTTGAAGCCATCCAGCTTGCATGACATGTGATGTTCCAGTTTGCAGGGTCTATTTAAGTCCCATGAAGGTTAGTGTGTTTTTGGGCAAGTCATCTTGGAGAAAAGGCTGCCAGGCAAGGACAAAAAGGGTGCTCTGAACTTGCAAGGTGGAGAGCTTGCTCACTACCCTCAGCCCAAGGGACTGGTTATACCACTACCTGGCCCTCCCTGTGCCACCTGGCAGCTCTCTTGGCCTTAGGCATTGTGCCAAAGGATTTGTGTAATGGGCTAACAAAGGTGAGAGCAGCTGAGGCCACTACAAACCCCCTGGGGAAGTACAGCTGACACCTACCGACCTTTTCCATTAGATCACCTGTTGCTGACTCCTGGTGTGATCTTGGCCTCTCAATCCCATCATGACATCATCTACATTTTCATACAGACAGAGGCAGACAAATTAAATCCCATTAAGGAGATCCAAGAGAAAATTTTCCCTCCAGAGACATACTCTGATTCATACTTAGGAAAGGTCCAGTGCTACCCAATACAAATGCTCCACAGGCTGGTGGCCTCAGTGCCTTATCAGTGTATTCTTCACAGACACTGGTCATAAAGGAAACAGGCAGGCCTTTCCCCAGCACACATTGCAAAGGTCAGGTGAAGCATTAGGCAGGGCTGGAGAATGGTACTCTCAGTAGAGTGCATGTCACTCTACCCCTGCCTGAGGCAGAGTGCTCTGATCAGTACATTTCAAATGAAACACGCTCACATTCATCAGCTCCAGAGGAATAAAAACTTCTTGTAAACTTTTCACAGAAGGGCTAGAGGACAGCTGGATCATTGCTTGGAAAGGGCAAAGTTGGAGCAGAGTTTAATATTAGATTAGTGAGAAGTCTATGAAAACACTCCAAAACTGCTTGTATGCTGTCTGAGGTAGTACTGAAGGGTACCCTGAAGGTTTTCAATCATTTGCAAGGCTTTGGCACCAGCATCAATGTTTGCAACCTGAACTCGCTTTGAACACAGTGTTCTCAGCTTTTGGCTGATGAAAAAAAATCTGCTTGAGAGGCTGAGGCAAAGACATGCAAAAAGAAGATTCTCAGGAACAGTGCACCAGAGAGGCAAGGACAGCCAAAAACGGCCTGAAATTTGAACAGAAAGACATCTCTGATATCGCCTCTCTTGCAAGGACCATTCCTTCTTCTACCCCATCCTTTGATATTGCTCCTGCTTCTGCTTAGAAAATTAAAAACACCAGAAGTTAACGACTTTTCTTATGTGAATTGCTGATGGGAAAGCATGGCCAGCCGCATGCCATTCTCCTGATCCTCAGAAACTCTGACTTACTCTCAGAATTCTTCCCAGAGCCGTGACTGAAGATGGTTGCCAACACGGCACAGCGTGAACCTGCAATTCAGCAGCCTGTGGGCAAATGCTGCTTGCTCCCATCCACGTTTCCTTCCAAAGCTGTGCTTTGGATTCCATGTGGTCTGGTTTCTGCCATGTCTCTGAGAGCCTGCAAGCACATCCTCTGCCTCCAATGAGAGGTCTCCATCCCTCCTCCTCTGAAATGACAGGCTGCATTAGACCATTCAGAATCACATTTGGTTCTCATTTTTGAACAGACATCCAAGATAGTATTTTTAGAAGAAGCTATACTGGTATTTGCAAAAAATAGCCTTCTTTGCTTTTATCCCAAATGGGGTCTTTTCCAAGTTCCTTTTCCTACTTTAGTCATATCTCTAAAGCTGTTTGCATTAAACAATCCGATTCCAGAAGCACATTAATCAGACTCTCTTTGGGCTTCTATTGCGTGTGCCTTTCTCTGTGTCACAAGGCAAAAATACAGTCAGCTCAGCCATCACCTGATTCTCTTCCCCAGCAGAGGAAGCCCCAATCTGAGGGCCATATATGAGTGACAGCAGGTCCATTCAGCATTGGCATGGTGCCACTGACATCCATGCATCAAGAGGGCAGCTTCCCAAGACCTGTCCCCAGCCGTGGGGAGCCCTCCCTCACCAGTCCCTCACAGTTAAAAATGCAGACCAAGAGCCTGGTGCGATCCACCGAAAGGAGAAGAGAGCTGCCAGCAAGGGCTGGCTTTCCCAGGTGCTGACCTGCCTGCCGGGCTGTGGTCCTGTGGGGGCCCTCAGAAATCTGCTCTGGAAATGGTTTTCTCTGCTTGGCTATGTCTACAGCTCTGAGAAAACCCAGCAGAACACGTGACAAGACATCCCTGATGGGTATGGGGGTTCTGCTGCCTGCTGGCAATGAAACTCAAGGCAATTCAGCAGCACAGAGATGAGCCATAAAAACAAAGACAGGTTTGTTTGGGGTTTCTTCAGCAGATTCCTGGAAAAAGGACCTGGACTTAATGAGGTATTGCTGCAGCATCCAATGGCAAGGCAAGCATGGAGTTCTGGTGTCTGCAAAGGGACTGCCAGTCAGCCTGGAGCCACAGGAACAGGAGAGCAGAGTAAGGCAGGGAGTCCCATGGTCTGGCTCCCTCCCCAGGGGTCTGCAGGTGCCCCTCAGGTGATGCTGTGAGCATTGGGGATGCACATACCTCATGCAAGGACCATCCATCATCATGGGCCTCTGTGACCTTCGAATCCAGGCTCCCTTGCCCACCACCAGCAAACTGTAGAGCTGCCTTTCCTGGGCATCAAGGACAGCACAGCCTCACGAGCCCACCCAGACCAGGGATGCCCTTTCCCAGCACCAGGGCTGTGTTTTCCTGACAGGAACCAGAGGCAAGGGCAGGAAATCAAAAGGGACCCTAAAGACACCAGGGGACACAGAGAACAATTGCCACCACACCAAACGCAAATCCACCATCCCCAACCAGTCTCTGAGAACCACAGTGAGATTAGCAATGGGGTGGGCAAACATGCCCACACAGCATGAGACCCCTCCCAGAGGTCCTCAACATCTCTTACCTCCTACCAAAAAAGCTGGCCAGGCACTGCTTCACACTAAGCTGAATGAGATCAGCTTTCTAGTTCTGTTAAGCTTCATCAGCTGGCCCGTGCTGAATTATTTAAAACCATCTTTTATTAATCTACCACAGTTTTTTTCACTCAACCTCTAGCAAGTCACTTAACCACTCTGAATGGGTTGCACTGGCTTCATCCCCATGCAGTGCTGCTGGCAGAGGTGAGAGGGACAAGCCATTACTCTGCTACTGCTTCTGAAATATTCCAGTAGACCAAAGTGGTCCAAGAGCATTGGATCTACCCTCACTCTTGATGGGAGGTCTTTATCTAAACACACAGGTCATATTGCTGGGTTATGACAATATTTTCGTTTAGAAAACTCCTGCTAGGATATTGTACACACTTTTGAAACAAGCTCATTGTACCCAAAACCAAGCAAATTCTGGCTACAATACTGCCAGTGGCCAAACACCAGCGCTAGAAATTGGGCCCTGAAGGGAATGTATCCCCAGCCCCTCCCAGTGTCCATCATCACTTGACCCCTGGATACGTGACAGGCAGGCAGGGACTGCAGCTCCAAGCCATCATGGGTTGGACCAAACCAAGGGTCATTTTTTCAGTCTCCACTCACTGGCAGGTGGATTCTGACAGCAAGACTATTTCTAGTTAAGCACCTACCACCAAGGCCAAGCAGCTGATTTCTGATTTGGTCCCACTCCAGCTCTGGTGGGGGATACACAGGAGCACCTGCCTGCACAACTGGTGAGGAATTAGCTGCCCTCCTTCAGGCAAGATGCCGTTTTTCCACATTTTCTTCTTCAGGAACGTAATTAATCTGTATGAAGCAACGCTGTTTGCTTCCCAGTTTGTGCCCACTACCCTGATAAATGAGCAGCATGGGAGAAAGCCCTTCCCCATGAGGCCTCTTTCCCCAGTGAAGATGAACATGGCAGGAGAACAGGGTGACAGCCTGCATGGAAGTGGTACCTGAAGTCCCAGCAGGTAGTGGCTCAATAAGCCAGAGGAAGGAAGACCCCATTCCCACATGGGCTGGCAAAGACAGGCATCCAAGAGAAATTTAATTCCTATCCACAGATGATACTCCCATGTAACTCTGATCTTTGAACACACTCTGACATTCAGAAGATGTTCTAGCTTTACTGCCCACATAAACATCCACTGGGGCTGCTGTCTGGGGGGGAAGAGGGAGCTAAATATTTAATTTAAATCTATTTCATCAAATATTTATCTATTTAATATTAATTAAATCTTGGTCTGAATAAACAACAGCTAAAAATTCACCTCTTCCTCCAAACATCTGATAACTTGAAGATGTCAGTCTATGCAATCCCAAGTGAGATGTCAATTAATAAGAGGGGAGGGTCCTATCTTTATGTTATCAGTTGCTGGAATTGCTGTGTTGGATTTTTTGCCTCCCATAGAATTTCAGGTTGAATCTTTTTGTGGCTGGGTGTACAGTAGCATCATCTGGTTTACACCAACCATTTCCACACCCGGCTTCACTGTGTCTCATTTTCCATGGACTTTATTTGTACACCCACAAGAGTGTGCCCTCATCCCACTCCCAGTCACTGCTACATCCTCAACAGTAGGAATCCATGAAGCTAAGGTGATGAAAACAGCTGTTGGACTTAGGGCAAATAAAACCCAGGCCCCTCACAGGTGGACGTGGTCGGTATGAATCATTTCCTAGTCCTTGACCACCCTCCTGGGGTGGTTGCACATCTCACACATCACTCAGCAGCATGGCCAGGAACAGGCATTTCTGGGAACAATGAGCAACAGCTACAATAGGAGCAGATGATTTCCAATGCAAAGGTTTAAGCCAGTTAACACTGGGCTTTAAAGGCAGTGTCCACCATTGCATCTATTGCTACAACCATCTTATTTTATTACAGAAAGCCCTGTTTGGACCAAATCCCATCCATACCAGTCAGACCAGCCAGAACACATTCTCTAATTAGCCCCCACAGAGCCAACAGTGATGAAGGATTGCCCTGCATCCAGCACTGCTTACCTTGCTCTCCTCAGTGCGTGCCCAACTCAGCAGAGCAGCATTTAGCTTTTCTTTTCCTCCCTGCTGCACTGTTTAAAAGCCATCTCACCCAGACACTGACTGGTGTTGATGAAAGCAATTACACTGCAGCTCAAAGTGTATCAGATGTATCTTCATTATTCTGAGACAGCAACGCCAAAGGCCCTAGATGGTAAATCTTTCAAAGTAAGCAAATCAGGTGATTTCATTTGAACTGGACATTTTAACTCTTGTGTTCCCACTAAATTTTGAGGCTGCTTTAAAGCCACAAGATATTTGTTTTAAAATAATTAATGCAGGATTACTTTTAGCTAACACCTCTGAAGTATAAATCTTTGGGCTGTGCTTAGGTTACAGGTCAAACCCATATCCAAGAGAAACAGGGCAACTCCACTCCCTTTTCATGTTGGCCATGTGGTTGACTGGGGTCATGCCACTTCTCTGTATTTTGGGTACTCCCTGGGGAACAGAAGCACTCAGGGCTGCATTTGGAGTCCCCTCTGGAGGTGTGCCCTGTCTGGGTAACAGTACAACAGAGATGATGAGCATGGAGAGCTGTTTGTGCCAAGGAAAGGCTGCCTAAATTAACAGGAACCTCATTCTGGCAAACTGTGCTCTAGGTGCCATTTCAGGTCAAGTATCTGCATCAAGGAACCAAGAAAAAACTCAGCCTTACACAGAAAGGATTTATCACTAGATTACCAAGGAATTGTGACTGCAGAAATAAGCTGGGAAAGGGGGGACTCCAGCAGGGTATAAATCAGCATCCCAGCAGCCAAGCTGCCAGGTCTGCCATACTCAGGGTCCAACCCTGCATGGTTTGGTCTGCAAGAGGAATAGTTTCTCCAAATTTTCCTAGTGCCAAAAGTTATCCTGGTAGCAAAAGACCAGATTTCAACCTTTCACTCTTCAAAAAAGTTCAGTCAATTCAGAAAAGAAGTTTGGGTGCAGTGTCCTAAATATTTATCTACTCATTTATTTCGTTTTTTTACTCAGGGAATCTTTCAGTAACACCTTAAGGTTTCAAACTGATGATGAATACTTTGCAGCAATGCTGCATGCACAGATGAAGAAAAGGCAGCCTTCAGCAGAAATTATTTTATCAGAGATGTCCAGCAGTGAGAAGCTTGTTCTTTTCTTCTTTTCTGTGGGGAGCAATTGAAAAACAAACAGGAAAAAAGGCCATAAAGTCACGGTCCAGCAAAACACAACTGTTTCAATCAGCAACAGAGCAATCTATTCCTCCATGTAGCGGCTGACTTAAAGCAAATGTTTCTCATGTCTGGGAGTGAACCCTGCAGCAGGTCACAGAGCTCTGGAGGACCTCAAGACTGCTCCTGCAAATGCAATATCCTGGGCTGTGCCCAAACCAATTTGGTCCAAAGACTGCAGGCATTGCACACAGGAAATCAGGGATGCTCAGGTGAGCTTTTCTCACCTCCTGATAAAACCCATTCACCCCATTACTCTCACACAGACCCAGTTGCTGGCTTTTGACTCAAACATGCTTTTGAAAGCCATCCAGACCTCCCACTGCAGAGCCTTGCTGACAGAAAACACATGTCAGTGGAATTTCTCCACTAGTGCAAAAGGCACTGCTGGCCCCAGGAAATCCCAGAGCACCTAATGACCCCCAAGCCTCCTGGGAAGGGTCCTCACTCTTCACTGTTCCCTAAAATCTGCTACAGGCCACTCTCAGAGCCACAGAAGAAAAGCAGGACCTTAGATCCAAGCCAGCATGGATGCTCTCTCCGAACTTAGCCAACATGGAATTGACAATCACACTAACAGACTCAACTAGAGCCTGCTTAAGCAGTTTTAAGCTAGTTTAAGCCAACAAGTTTATACCTTTGCTGATGACACCTGTGCTCTAGAGGAGGAGTTGTCTTCCTGCTCCCTTTTATGGTTTATCCTCCTGTCTTCTCTGTTGGATTTGGGTGCTGAGACCCATCTCACACCCCCATATTCCTGGATGTGAGATGTCATCCTCAAACATTTGTGGTCCTCCTTGGGAAATGAGTTCTCCTAGGGGATAACTCAAATGGCCAAGAAGGTCCCCCAAGAAGGAAGAATGTTGAATGAGCAGCTCAAGCATCAGTATCTCCATTCAACACCTGTCAGCATCCCCTGCTCCACAACAGCAGGTCTCCTCTTCCTCTGCTTGCATGACACCTCCCTCCTGGGACCAGCCATGGTCTGACACAAAAAGGGCATGGGTTTTTCTCCCCTCCACAGCCCTGTTCACCACCCCTTCTGCTCAGTCTTGAGGACATTTGGGTGTGTGCCGTGGCCTTGTGCAGCATTACTGCACTGTGACCCCCAGATGGAATTTCACCTGGACTTCCCAGGGCTCAGACTACAACCCTTTCTGTTCCCAGAGGGATTGGGATGTGGTCCTGGAGCATTTGTGAGCTGAGTGAGTACCAGTGGCTACTGCAAGTGTTGGGCTGACACTAATCCTGCTCTCTCTTCACTCCTTTTCTACAGCTTGAGATAAGGCACAGCAGTCACAGCTACTACAAACATTTCACAAGCCATGGAGATGTTCCTATAAACCAGCTGCAAAGAGCAGTTCGTACCAGAGATGGGGAGAGCTCCAAGTGGACCTGTTGGCCAGGGCACTGGCTGTAATAAAGGAGCAATCTCGACAGACTTTGAACTTTTCCAAAGAACAGCAAAAGTTAAGAAATAAGACAAAGAGCTTCAACTGGTGAAAGCTGCACAGGAAGGGGGGCTGCCAGCCACCCAACCCAGGGGGGACCTTCCCCTGGGCAAGGGGATGCGGGGTGGGACTGGGGGTATTTACAGCACAGGAAGGCTGATGGACAGTGTCTGAAACCTGCTGAGGCTCCTCTAGGTCTGGGAAACTCATTTTGAGAGAGAGAGTGACTCAGGCCAAGTCCCTCCCTCACTGGAAAGAGGCTCCTCTATGTGACCAGCTCCTTGGCCCGCTGAGAACAGGGACAAAACCTCACAGAAACAAATGAGTACATCAGTAGACTGAGAGGATCAGGGACAAGCCCCAGGCAGGCAACACTGCTGCTTGTCCAGCTTCCTCCAGAAGCATTTTAGGACATTTGCTCCACCAGACCAACTCACCTGAGCCCCTCCTGCACATCCCTTGTCTGGCACATTTGTGGTCTCCTCATGGGTGCCCACACAAAGGGTGGTGTGTAGGGTCACCCCACACTGGAAAGTGGTGGAGAAACATCCCCCAGGCAAAGCGGGCAGTGGCATCTCTGCCTGCTGTTTGCCATGCCAGCCTGGATGGCTCCCACCCAGCTGGGGAGACAGGTCCCCCTCCCTCCCCTCACACCATTAACCTTTCAGCCCCAAAATAAAAGGTTGTAAAAAACAATCAAAGTTCATTACATCCCTTAATGCGTCATTTGCAAGGGAATGACCTGGAAGCAATGATGGGGAGGGAGTCAGGAGGGGGAAGGGGAAGAGCCTCAGTCTCCCAGCCCCAAACCCACTAAAATACTCCGCTGTCCACACTAGAGATTTGGCAGTGAGGACAACTGACAGCCAGAGGGGTGGAGCAAGTGCAATCAATGCCTGCTGGATCACCTCGTGTCCCAGGCACTGACCCAGAGTCTCCCACAGGATCTGCTTTGTGAAACCCTCCAAGGCCATCAGGGTCAGCCAAGACCAGAGTGGAAGCAGGACACCCTGGCCTGCAAAGGCCACCACGAGGTAAGCAAGATGTTCATCCCTGGGCCACCATCAGGTGCCCTACACCCAGCAGTGACACTGCCTTCCTACCCTGGCCCCCGCCCACCTTGCCAAGCACCTCCAACTGCACCCCCAGGGCACTGGCAGAGTGGGGCCACCGGACCAGCAGCTCCCACACGGGGCTCTGGTCATTTATTTTCTCACCAGCAGCAGTTCCACATTCAGTGGGAGAACGATCCCCCATCACCTCCTTCAGGGAGGGTCTTGGCAGCGCTGGTGGAAGGGCAAGCAAGCTCTGGCTCCTGGGGGCTGGAAACAAAGCCCCACTCAGGTGGACACTCCTGCATATATCACAAAATGTTGCCTTCCAGCCTAATTGTTTCTAATCCCATCTGCAAACTAATTATTAAAATCCCTCACAATAGCTGCAGATGCCGCGCCAGGCAGGCGTCCCCAGCAGCAGTGCCAGGCTGCACTCCCAGGGTGCAAATCACACCCTCAAACCCTATGCTCTTTTCTTAAACAAACACGTGAATGCCCTTACTGTGGCACAAAGAGGTGGGGTAGAAATGCCCAAGAAATATCAAGGACTCATTTGTTATTATGCCACTGCACAATGAACAGAGCCATTGTTCCTACCTGGGCTAACAATGCCTTTCAGACAATGCAAGTGCTTTTCCCAGTGTGTTCTTCAAAAAATGGCAAGACCAAAGCTAGCAGAGGATCGGTGAACAGTTCAGAAAATAAAATACAACAAAATAAAATATAACAGCTAACATTATTCAGAGGATTTTCACACTTGATCTGTAAACGCTCTTTTATTTAATAAAAATAATCATCCATTATAGCAACTTCTGCTTGTGGTTTGGTTTTGTTTTTGTTGGTTTTTTTTTTACATTAAAGCACAGTTTATTTGCTGTCCTCACCTCTTGAGGATTCAGTTCTGAAAATGCAAGTGAATGTAAACACTGCTCTCCAGGCCCCAAGATGCATCCGGGGACGCTTGGAGTTAATTAGAAAGTCAAAAGAGAGAGCAAAATCAACAAAACACTCCCCAAAAGTAAAAAGGTATTTTTAAAGTCTCTTCCTGTGCACCATACAAATCCAGAGAAGGCAAATTCATCTTATACATTCAACTTATACAAACTTTGCTTTCTCCCAACCGTTTCTGTGACTTGTTAGCATTTGATAAAGCTGTTTTCCTAACATTAAAAGACTTGCAGACTCTTTTATTGTGATAAATCAAAAGTTTTTCTTATAAATGTTCTCCAGATAATTATTCATGGCATAAAGATGTTAAATTTGTTCTGTCCATTTTTGTTTTGGGTTTTTTTGCCTTTTTTTTTTTTTTAGCACAAAGAGCTGAAAGCCATTTCAGGAAAGAGTGTAAAAGCAGTATTAACTCTCTCTCCTGCTCCAATCTCACAATATTTACACTTAAAAAAAAACCAAAAAAGAAAAAGCTTAATTACACTATAAAAGAATGGAGAAACTGGCAGTTAAGTTTCCCATTTCAGAGTTTTGCCTTGTATAAGACTGAAAGAGGGATGCTTCCCTATTTCCTAGGAAAGATGAGACTGGCAGGTTAAAAACTGAACTCTTCTCTCTTAATTGAGAAAGATGAACAGCCACTGTGCAAGACCCCCCTCCTCTCTGCAGGAAATCCTGCAGGAGTTAAACCATCACAAATCAGCACAGATGAGATAACATGATATGCAGAGCCCTGCTGTTTGCTTTGAAACATTACCTATTTACAGTTGAGGTGGAGGAAGCAAGTGAGCATGGAACACATTTCAGTGCTGCAGAGTGGTATAATATCAAACGAGATTAACTCGTGGGGAGCTTGGCTGGGACCCAAGGCTCACGATGCAAGGGAGACTGTCTCCGTTGCCTGGGACATCCCTGCCTGCACAGCAAAGCCACCACTCCATCAGGGTCTGCTCTAATGAGTAACGAGACAACAGTTGCCATCTCAGCTGTATCGTGTCACTGGCAACACAGAAATTAAACAGGAATAAGTATGACATTAAAAAAACCAACAAAATTAGCCAGTCTGATGAGGTCTATGATCCTAAGATTTACAATCAAAATTAAAAAAAATAAAAAGACAGGAATTTGGAAATGTTGGTAATATTATCAAACTGTCAGGTAGGGGGATGGCTCTAGTTATTCAGTGGTTATGAGTGAGGGGCTTTGCAGGGGGTAGGAAAAAAAAGACTTTTAAGGTATCAAGGATAATTAAAGCATTCACAGTTTCAAAGCTGCTTGCCTTACAAAAATTAAGACATTCAAATTCAAGAATACAATACTGGGTTTTACAAGGGGGTCAAAATTAATTACTTATACAGCCTGGGGGGGGGGGGGGAAGATACAACAAAGTGAAAAAGCCAACATCTCTGGTGTGGCATACTCCCTTTCTGTTGTTCATCTCACAGCGCTGCATGATGTTTGTCTTTAAAGAGTCAAACTGAGCAGTCATGAGAATATCCACTGAGAGATTCTGGCAAAAGAAAAAAAAAGCACAAACCCTAACAAAATAAACCAAGCAAGTCAAAGGCCATCCTCCCCTGGAAAGCCGAATGCCACGGCTCAGACCTCCACTTGCCTGGTGCTCCTCACTGCTGCTGCCCAGTGCTCCCACAGGCTCATCTCAGGTTTTAAAGGCTTCCTGCTCATGAGCTGAAGGAAACCATCCCATGCAAGCACAGCCCGAGAGAGACACACTTCACACTCGTACAAAGTCTTGATTAGTCCTGCCGGTAGCAAAGGGTCCTTCAAACAATCCTTTTCCTCTCTATCCTGCAGAGGATCCTTTTGAAGGCCCGTCTGAAGTCATGGTTGAAAATGGTATAGATGACGGGGTTCAAGGAGCTATTGCAGTAACCGAACCAGAAGAAGAACTTGAAGAGGGTGTCGGGCACGGAGCAGCTCTCACAGACGGCCATCAGCGTGTAGGTGAAGAAGAAGGGGAACCAGCAGATGACAAAGACTCCGATCACCACTGCAAGCACAAAGGTGAAGCGCTTCTCCCGGTTCTGCCTGCCTCTCCACCGGGACCCTTTGGTGTTCCTCTCCTCCTCTGGCTTCCTGGGCAAACTGTCCCCAGGCTTAATTTGGCTCAGCTTAGTCTTGGTCTTTCCTCTCGATGGTCTCTCTGACTTCTTACACTGGTTGTTCTCCTGGTGCTCGGAGGAAGAGGTTTCCTCCATGTCTATGCCATTGACCTCTCCCTCCTGCCCACCACTGCCTCCTGCTGCCTTCTCCCCGTTGAGCTGTGCTGTGGCTGGCAGGTCCTCCTTGTCAGTCAAGCCATTCTGCTTCTTCTCGGGGCGCTCTGCCCGCTTGTTTGGCGGGACCCTTGTCCTCCTCTTGGCTATCTGGTAGATGCGCATGTAGACCAGGATCATGATGAGGCAGGGGGCAAAGAAGGAGCCGATGCTAGAAGAGATGATGTACCACTTCTCATCATTGATCTTGCACCCTGCCACCCCCTGGTCAGCCTGCTGCCCACTCTTCTTCTCGATGGAGATGAGTGGTGGGAAGGAGATGACAGCCGAGATGACCCAGACGATGAAGATGATGCACTTGATGCGGCGTGGGGTACGCTTGAGGTTGTACTCGATGGCTTGTGTGATGGACCAGTAGCGGTCCAGGCTGATGGCACAGAGGTGCACGATAGAGGAGGTGCAGAAGAGCACATCCAAGGCCAGGTAGATCTCACACCAGACTTTACCGAAGTACCAGTACCCCATCACCTCATTTGCCAGTGAGAAAGGGATGACCAGCGTGGCCACCAGGATGTCAGCTGAGGCTAAGGAGACCAGGAAGAGGTTCTGGGGGGCTTTGAGCGCCCGGCTGGTGAAGACAGCAATGATGACCAGGACGTTGCCAAAGACGGTGAAGAGCATGAGCAAGCCGGCCAGGCTGATGAGAGTGATGGTTGTGTGCAGAGAGTACGGCGTGCCCCAGCCCGGCCCGGCCCCGCTGTCGTTGAACGTCCCATTGGTGCCCGGAGGGGGGTAGCCCTCCTCCTCCTCCAGCTGCCGCTGGTACTCCATGGAGGAGAAGAAGTGGCCCCTCTCCGTGAACGGGCGCTCCAGGTTAAACATCAACCCCGGCTGCGCGGACACCCCCGCCCTTCGCCCCGGCTCCACCCGCGCCGCGCCCGGTTCCGCGCGCGGCTCCTCCGCGTCCTACTGTGCCGCCGGCCGGGGCGGAGCGGCGGGCCGGGGGCTGGGGGGCTGCGGGCGGGCACGGCTCATGCTGGGCGCTGCCGCCGGGACCCCCGAGCGCGGCGGGGCGGGCGGAGCGCGGCCGAGGCTGGAGCTGCAGCCGGCCGCGGCTGCTCTGCTTCGCTCGCCGCCGAGCAGCTTTATAGCCCCGGATCGGGCCGGGGCTGCCGCGTCAGCCCCACGTGGGGAACTGCCCCCGGTGCGCGCACACGCACACACAGACACAGGCAGAGACACACATGGACAGACAGACACACACGGACACACACAGCCAGACTCGCACACCGCGCACCCCCGCACCGACGCGGACACGCGCGTCCCCCGCACACGCACCTCGCTCAGCTCTCGCGCCCGCCCGCTCCGCGCACACACCGCACCCGCTCGGCACTGCCTGTATTTGCACACCCGCTCGCTCCCCGGCACCTCCGCGCACACACACGCATCCACTGTCACGCTGTTCCCATCCCACGGTCTCGCCCAGCCCGGCTCTCCGCCCCGCCCGGAGAGAGGAGCGGCCCCGCGGAGCGGGTCCCACTGTCCCCGGGGATGGGCGTGCGAGGGGCGGCTGGAGGCGACCACCGTGCGGCCGCTGCGCAGCCTCCGCGGGCCGGCCGGGAGTGCGCAAAGTCCGGCCGCGAGGGGGTGAAAGCTGCCGGCCCCGATCCGCGTGTGCGCCGGGGCACGGACGGGCTCCGCTCCGGCTGCCGGTGTGCGGCTGTGCTTGCTGGAAGCCCCGAGGGCAGCGCTTTCCCCACGGCCTCGCGTGTCAGCCAGGGAGGGCTGAGCTGCCGGCCCCGAGGGCGGGGGACCCCGCGGACAGAGGGAGCCTGCGGGGATGGAGGGACCCCGCGCACAGAGGGTCCCCGCTCACGGAGGGTCCCCGCGGAGCGGGCGCTGCCGGTGGCCCCGGGCAGCGCGGGGGGGCAGTGGCACCTGGTGGCCGCGGCGCCTCACTGCACCCGCCGGGCCGAGCAGCATTCCCCCGATGCAGCATCCCCCCGATGCAGCATCCTCCCGATGGCGGAGGGGAGGACGGGGCGGCAGAGCAGCCGGAGATGGGGCAGCCCCGAACTGCCGCGCCGACCCCAGCCCGGCTCAGCCCCGCTTCACGGGCACCCACGGCGGCCCCACGCCACAGCACAGGCTCAGCACACTCGCTCCTGGCAGCCCCCCAGGGGAAGCAGGCCTGGACAGGCAGCTGCCCCGCAGGATGCCCCACTCCTGGAAAGCCTCCCCAGGCGCTCCCCGACATCACAGGGGCTGGCATCACCCACCTCCATGGCTGCATGGGGAGCTCTGTAACAGCAAAGGAACGATAGTGACACTCCAGGTGTCCCACCCAGCCCCAACGCTGCCAGCTCTCAGTACGTACAGATCATTCACCCGCAGAGCACACGGCCTCCAGCCCTGATCCTCTCACTCGCGGCCTCTTCTCCCTCGTTTTCAGGTGGTTCTAGTGATGCTCACTTGGTGCTCCAGATTCAGGCTGCTCTCAATCGCCGTGCAGAATGCTCGGGCCAATGAACCGATTTCCTCTGCAAGAGGAAAGCCTTCAGGGAGGAAGGCCTGTCATCTTTGTCCCTATGCCACACACTGTGTTATAAGCCAGGCCCAGGAGTGGTGACGCCCAAGAGAGGGAACAGGAATGGGAGAGACGGGGTCTGGGAGCCAGAGAGCGCAGTCTCTCTGACTGGCATAGGGCTGAGTGAGGGAAAATGGGGGGGAATCCCACTACCTGAGCAAGTGAGTGCAGGGCCCACTGCACTGGTGTGTCTGGGAAAAGGGCAATATGCAGAGAGTAACTTAAAACCTGTAAATCAAACCCAAGATGACTGACATTCCCACAGAAAAGATCTCTATCTGAGAGTAAATGTGATGTACAACCACAGGCTTCACTGCAAGGATGAGAGGACTAAGTCACCTAAGTCTACGGCAAGGACAGGTGAGAGGTCAGGGATGTGGTGGACTTTGTGAACAACTCCTGCCTTCTGCTGTTTGCAGGGGACTGCTGTGCTCTGCAGGATGTGTTGCTCTGCTTGGCAGAGAGTCTTCCTCAGGTAAGGAATCTTCATCACTCTTGGCAGAAGCATCCTTGGTCACTGCTTGGGTCGAAGGACCCAGACAGGGTCATGCAGGCCATGCCCTGCCCGCATGATCAACCCCTTCTGGGATGAGTTTGGTCTCAGTTCCAACTGTTCACCTTCGCTGAGGCCACCAGGGACTGAGATGCTTTCCTCAGACCTGGGATGGTGCCTTTCTGGAAACACCCTGCCTTCCCCCCATGCTCCCTGCATTCCCCAACACAGACAGAATGCCTTTAAAGATTTAAATAACAAAGCATGACCAGCTGCCTTGATTTTCTGTCTCTTTTTGTAGCTAGACACCCTCGGTCTGCCTGAAGCTAAACACAGCCAACAACATTGCTCCTGAGCCACCGCATGGCAAAAGCAGCTTTGATCAGTTCAGTTTGCTGGGAGAAAGAGCTTGAGGAGAACACAAGGCCAAAGGCTTGAAGGAAAGGGTTTGTCCCCGAAACACCTCTAGAAAGAGAGTTCTCTGCAAGTGGGGAACAGCTGGGATGGCATTGTGTTCATCTGAAAGGGGGAGAACACCTGCCTCAGCAAAGGCACTTTCATTGCCACCATTGTTGTGCATGTGACATCTCTGTGATTTTATTGACACCAGAAGTACTCAGCACTGTCTGCAAAGCGACTCAGTAATGCTAAGTCTCCCCTTGATTTTCTCTGCAGGTTATCTCATGGCTCTGCCCAGTTTTGAGATGAACGCTGGTCAAAAACTGCAAGGGCTGGCAAGCACCCTGAAGATCTCACGTGACAACCCATGGCACACCTTGTCCTACAGGACAGCTGTCTTTACAAGTCTGTACCATGCTTGATGATAATTTGTAATATTCATAAAGCCTCAACTCCCAGAGTCCCGGGATTAGGCAAGAAACTTGAATTTTTAGCCTCTGGAAGACTGTAGAGAAAAGTTTCACAGGGACAAAAAAACAGCTAGCAAAGAACACTTTTACATCAATTCCCCGGCATTTGCATCCAGACACTCAATTTTTGCATGCATGCTGCTGACAGAGTTAATATGAGTTTTAAGACTCCGCAGATCAAACTCAGTTGACAAGTGCCTGACAAGACAGCCCAGAAAACAGCCTGTTCTCTGCAGCATCCCCCATCAAAGACTGCAGGAGCCTGCCCTTTCCCCAGCAAGCAGCCTGGTTTCTCAGCAGAACCCCACAAGGAATCGGGCTCACCAGACAAGGGGGGATAGCCTGGGTGCACGCTAATGAGTGAGGCTGAAGGCTGTCAAGCCTCCTGTGATGGCTCCCCCTCTGCCAGCTGCCATCCCAGGAGGGCAGCAGTGCCCTTTCCGAGGCACTGCGGCCAAGTTCGCATTCAGCACGTGTGCCTCGAGCGCGGCCCCAGCAAACAAACTGACCTTTACAGCTGGTTTCAGGTCATTAATTAGGCATGCTGCTTCCATGTTTATACATCTCTTCCACTCCTCAACTCCAGCATCGCTTCCAGCATCTTCTCCACCGGAGGGAACTGGGACCATCCTCCCCTGTTCCCTCTTGGGGACAAGGAGCTGAGAAATGTTCATGCAGTCTCAGAGTTGCTCGCAGCACGAAGCAAATCACATATGGAGAGATAATCTCTGGAAAGAATCGCTATGGTAATAAGGCTGCAAAATGTGTGTTTTGAGCAAGCAGCCCCAGGAACTGTTTATTTCCAGAAGAGCAGTGAGATTCTGGCAGGGGAAAATTTAAAAAATACTGGTGAGGGACCAAGGCTTGCTTTTTAGACAGTCTGATTCAGGCCTAAAGAAACTGGACAAACCTAAGACTATGCCAAGATATGGCAGCACAGACTCCTGGGGGGACCACATGAAAGGGACAACCACTGGAACAAAGTGCACAAATTATTGCTCAGCAGAAGCTCTCAAGAGCAACTTGACACACGCATAGAAGAGGGAAGCCTTGGAGCTGTGGTTCTGCCCACCCGGAGGTAAACAGCAGTCACAGTTTGCTTTGTGTGAGGTCTGTGATTTGCAAGGATCTCAATATTTGCATATCAATGGCAGGAAGCCCTTGTTGTAGCTGTGTATTTTGATCATGCCACTGGGTGTATCTGAATGTATCAAAGCAGGGTGTCTTTCTGGAGGATTTGCCTTACTAACTCTTCAAGTTACCCTTTGGAGCAAGGCACTGAAATCCCATGGCTTGTAATACCCTGTGGACTAATGACTGAGTAGCCCTTCACAGCAGCTTCAAGTTGGTCAGTTTTCCTGCAGGACAAGCTGGCAGAGATGCACCCAAGTCACACAAAAAAATGCTTTTCACTTTTACTGTGTTAACTCCAGGAGCAGAAACACCATAGGAGCTATCAGGGAAGAGGCACAGACAGTCTGCAGGCAAACCTGGCTTTGCTGGGTGTATGATGTTGCCACTGCAAAGTAATGCAGCAAGCACACCATCCATTTCCAGGGAGATGTTTCAAATGTTGTGATTCCTATTTTCCTTCTATTCCTAAATTAAATTCAAAAACTGTCTCGTGTGGTCCCAGCTGCTTTGGGACCCCAGGCATTTTTTCCCCTACACACATTCAGACCCACAGCCCTTCCATTCCCCACCCCTGCTGCACGTGAGAGTTGGGGTTTGCTCTCTTCATAGATCTCACAGCAGTAGCTCCTGCAGAGCCAAGCATGTTTTTCAACGGAGTTTTTCTGAACTCAGCTGCTGGATGTACTTTTCCAAGTTATTTGAATAAATCAGTAGGAAATGGATAGCTGCAGCAGTGGTCTGTGCTAGCACCTAATCCCCTTGTGAGCAGGGATGCTGCCGCAGTATCAGATGTTCAGAGGGAAGGAAAGGAGACACATTGAATATTACCTACAGTGGCAGTTCTTCACTCCCCCCATCTGCAGACAGCTGGCTCAAAACAGCACAAGATGGATGCTGTGTGACCACCTGCTCCTCAGGTGGTTTTTTTGCAAACAACTTGAAAACTCTGCTGGCCTTTCCTCTGCCTTTCGGGTTGCCTGCCCTGTTTGGCAGGATTTTAACTACCAGATTTGATTGCACAGCCCTAAACCAACAATCAAGAGAAACATTTCCATGCTACAGATTATAGCGTGGCAGAGTCAGGTGAGGCTGACATGGGGACGGTGCTCCTGCAAGCCTCCAGTTTATTTATTCAGTATTCTCCCTCTTGCTTCTGCCTTGTGTCACGGTGGCCTCTGGAACATAAAAGGCTCGTTTCAGCACTGCAGGAGGAGCGATGCACAAGAAACCTCCCTGGCTGTCTGCATGTTACTGGCATTGTGCCCCTCAGGCACTTCAATGCCTATGGGAGAAGGGAGAGTGAAATGTGCATTTTCTCTCTGCAGCACCCACAGATACACACACACACGTACCTCTGTGCCAAGCACAAGGCGAGTGTGCTTTTATGCAGTATTGTTTTCTTTATTCAGTTCCCTGTCTGGGAATTCTCCCTCCTCGCTGCATCCTGCAACATGGCCAGAACTAAACACCAGGGGGCCATGCCTCAGTGCTGGGGAGCAGCTCCATTCCCCTTCCAAGGCTTCCCAGCATGCCAGCTCGCACGACAGATCCCACAAAAATTAGCCAGTAACAGTGGAAACATAGTAAAAAATAAACCAAACCGTCTATGGACCATTCCTAAAATACTACAGGGACCTTCCATACCGCTCACTATCAGTTCCTTGCTCATTGCCTCTCATAAAACCCTGTACTAGACTACAGTGGGCTTTTCCATACCTATAGGACCACATAGCCAAAACACAGTGAAAACACAGCCAAATCCTTCCAGCCCTGGCCAGACCTAGGGTAGGCGATACTCCCCAACCTGCGGCACCGCTCCTGCTTGGAGCCTTGCTCCTGTGGGCACTCCCTTATCTGCTCCTGTGCAAAGGCTCCCCTTAGCAGCAATGCCTAGCTAGAAATAACCAAGCCAGAAGCACTGCCACACTCCTAGAACAAGGGCAAGCAGGTCAGTATTCCAGCCAGTCACAAAGGGAATGGCTCTCTAAGCCTGCACTGCAACAGCTTGCCCCAAGAGGTGGTAGATGCCTGGTTCCTAAAAGGGTTCATGGCCAGGTTGGATGGGGCACTGAGCAGCCTGATCTAGTTGAAGATGTCCCTGCTCATTGCAGAGGAATTGGATTGGACTAGGTGACCTTTAAAAATGCCTTCCAACCCAAACTATTGTATGATTCTATGAAAAGTAGGTCATCCTGGGCATGCAGAGTGGCACCCAGGCTAGTACTCAGCAGAAAGGCTGGGCACCTTATAACCTTACCTAAATGAAACCAATCAAGTTTCTGCAGCTCAACAAGTTACCCTTCATAAGGAGAGTCAGCCTACTGTTTAAGACAAAATTGAGACCGTGTCCCTTTAAAGCATTTAATTTCCCAGCTGGGAGACGCTGGCATTCAGTTACTCAGCCGAGGAGTAACTCATTCCTTCAAGCTCTACTCCCCAGTGTCCAAACATGTGCACCTGCCCTTTCCCTCCCCATTCTTCACCACCTACATTGCTACCTCTGGGCCAGGGACTGCCATCAGCAGCATTCATTCAATCCCTCTTGCGAAGGCAGGAGAGCCCCAGGTGAGCTGTAATTCTCTGGTCCATCACCCATCCCCAGCAAACTCCTCCGGCACAGCCAGAGCAAAGCTTCCAGTGAAGCAAACAGCTCTGAAAAGACAGGGCACAATAGAGAGCAGCCATGTAGTGATTGCAATTCCCACCTGCCAAGGTGTGGGTCTCACAGCAGGTTCAGGTCCTCATGGGAAAGGGGAAGCAGATCATACACCCTCTTCAAAAAACAGGCCAAAGCAAGCTGCTACAGCAGGAGACAGCTTTCTGTACGTCCCTGGATCACACAGGTTTGCCATCTGTGTCTAGCACAGCTTGCCATGTCTACATCAATGCAGGGTGTCAGCACTGGAGTTAAAAAGATCAAAGAGTCAGGGTGGCAGCAACAGTTCTTGAAGGCTGAGCTGTGTAAAATGTCCAGGGAATAATTGCCTGAAATTGCCGGGTTCCCAGAAAGCAGAGCACGTCAGCGTGGTTTCACAGGGAGGGAGGCCGCCGGGGAACACAGCGAGACTTCCTGTGTTTTCCCTTATTCCTTACTTCACCATCTAGTGGCAAAAGCAAATAACACTGAGGAGCCATCCAGGAACGGCAGCGGCTCTGGAAGGAGATCGCACTTTGCTCCAGCTCCTCCTGCTTAGATCAGCTGCCTCAGCTGGGGACATAGAGGAGGACGCAGGCAGCATCCAGAGCCCTGCAAGTCCCCCAGTCCTAAATCCTGGCCCTGTATAAACACTCCTCTGCACAGGCTGACTCCCGTCCCAGAGAGATTACTCTGCCCACCCCATGCCACTGTGTCCCTGCTGTGCCCAGCCCAGCTGTAGCCCCCAGGCTCCTGTAACTTCTCCCCCAGGCAGCAGTTCCTCCTCCCCCAGCCTATCCTCAGAATGGCCCCAGGTCCCAAGGGGACAGTAAGTGGGGAAAACCCAGGTCTCCTGGCAATCAAACCCAGCACAGGCTGAACCAAGCCCCCAGAAAGAGATGTCATGGTGAGCAGAGCCCTTCCAATTTGAGACTTTTCCTTCCCCACCTCAGCTAAACTGTTAACCAGGGCTGCAGTGAGTAGAGGAAAAAAGGGTGTTGGAAAGGGACACATATCTCCAAGGAAAAACCTTCACTGTGGCCTCAGTCGGGTGTTATGAGTGCCTGAGGTGCTGGGGAGAGTTTGCCTTCATCAGCTTTCCAGAGCTGCTTTCTCCCTTTGCTCCCCCTTTGCCATGAGGCTGTGGCAAAGGGGAGAGCTCCACCAAGGCCAGGTCTCCTTCCCACATCCTGGCCACAATCCACCCCCTTGGACATGGCAGGAATGCTTGCACACCGATCTGCTCCATGTGAGGGAAGGAGAAGGCACCTGTCTCTGCAAGGGGACTACCCAGAATGGGGAGGTCACAGTGGGTTCAGCCCCCACAGCCAGGCCAAGTGCTGCCCCGTGTTTGAACTCCGGCTGGTCCATGGTCCAACACCTTCCTAGCGTGTGTGGTGATAGCCAGGCGAGCCAAAACCAGAGCAAAACTATCTTCATGTGGTGGGTGCAGGATGAAAGGTTCTTCTCTCCAGGGCCAGAGTTTCCACCTTCACAGTGGTTTGCAGATTCTGCATCCATCATCTTTACTGCGCTCATTCCCACACTGCCTACAAGACAATTATCCCTACACAGATTGCACAGGGACATTGCAGATTGCAAGGCACAGTCACAGGAATATTGCATAGGGATATTACAGATAGCAAGGTACAACTTGTTTTTTCCCTGAGAGGCTCAAATTAAGTTTAAACACCAGCTTTTGATGTATTTGCTTATTCAGCACTGCCAGTTGCTTTTCAGCAATACAAACTGGCTCTCTCCCCAGGAAACATTTATCCTATCTGGGAATCAAGGATGGTAATGCGTAATGAGGACAAAGCACTTAGAGAAGGCAGGCTGAGTGAAGCACTATATCTCCACTTGCACTTTTTCAACTCAGATTTTCCTTTTCCCTGGAAGCATCCTAGGTACCAAGGGAAATTCCTGCCATACAAAATTCAAGAGCAAAATAATCCATGTCATTCCCTGAAGCGTAACAGAAAACCGAGCACGTCAGCAAGCGTTAATCTCTGCTGCTACAAACTCTTACTTCTTTTTTTCCTGAGAAGTCATTTTCAACCCTGAGCAGAACAACAGCAGAAAATTCTTCTGCCACAACTTTGTCTTTGCACTCTGATGAAGGATACAGCAGGTCAGTGCTCCCATCAGCATAGGACGCCATCCCCATTTTCACAAAGCTTGATGTCTTTAACACCCTCTGCCGTTCCAAGAACAACTGATGGGAGCCATGGCTGAGGGAAGGGAAAGGAGGAATCTCTGCTATTTCATGTACATTCTGCTGTTCAGCTTGTCAGAGCCAGTGAAACGCAAGGGCAGGAGAGCGAGAGGGAAAGCAATCTCTGAGAAACACTGGAGCTCCCCTACAAACAGGGAGCACTGAACCCATCCTGAACTCTTTCCTTCCACTTGTTGAGGCCAAGCCATTTGCTGGGCAATGACCACAAAGTGGAAATTGCCATACAGTACCCAAGCACTTCCAGAGGTGTAGTCCCAGTGCACTCAGACACGCACAGAAAAATAGAACAACTGAAATCTCAGCACCCTTTCTTTCTAGCTAGGCTATAAATATCCCCCAAATCTTCAGAAAGGCAGCTCACTGCTACTGCAACTGGCTTTAACTGACAGCACCTCAAAACAGTTTTGCTGAGAAGCCCTTCTGATCCACCAGCCACCCAGCCACCAGGCTCACGTGCTTCCTTAGGGGGGTTTCCAGTGTCCCTAAGCACTGGGACACTTTGCCAGGCCAGCAAAGTCCCCTGGAGTTGAAGTCACTGAAGATCACCATTGATTCCTCACTACAATCCAATTTCAGTTTTCCTTAAGCAGAGCAAAAGACAAGAATGGTAAAAAGCAATTGTGGCAATTTAAACAAATCTCTTTTAAAAATGTAAATTTTTAAATGTTTCTGGGGAATTACATGTCTGTATGAAATGAGAATGTCATTTTCTTATTAATACTTCACTAACAATTTAACTGTGGGAGCATGTGGGTTTTCCTAAAGCAGAAGTGATGAATATTATGAAGCATTACACATATTTCAGAACTCTTGATCGGACTGTTAAGCATTTTGTGTCACTTCAAAAATTAAACCATTCATCCTTATTCCTAAATGGTTTGGAGCACAGATTGGCCGCAGAATTGTCATTTAATCAAACTTCATTCCTTTCCGAGTCTTGACATGTACCCCAAGCCAAATCTTTCATCTGGCAAGTACTCAGACATCAATCCCTTTACAGGGACTCTGAGACATGATGTAAAAACCTGGCTGTGTCCAAGGAGCCAACAGAGAAGCCGTACAGCAAGGCACAGCTGTGCCATGTGCAGCTGATCCATCTTTTTTATTTCATCTTTTTTATTTTTCTCTCCCAGCCATCTGTTCCCAAATCCTGTTTTTCTCTTGGTGTTTCCATTCTGCAGTAGAACTGGAGGAAAGGGGCTCATAACCAATACAAAGCAAGCTCAGGAGACTTGGCTGCACCAACAGGTACATGGGGCAGAAGTCACCAGTCCTACACCATCTTTTTGCTCTCCCTGCCTTCCTCCACTAACTTCAGCTCATCACAGTTTGTGAGGCACAGGGGTGAGATACCTGGCTGCTGGCAAAAGAGGGAAATCTGAATTAAGAGAGCTGACAGTAAGAGCACAAGTGGAGAGGCTGTGATCAGATGGGAGTTGAAGAGCTCACAGGGGAAAAAGAGGCAATGCTAGAAAAGCCCCCCTCTCATGGGGGATTCTGCTACTTCCAGATATGGTTCTGTTTTAAACTGACTTCAGCCCTCCCCAACTTTCAGAACACTTCTTCAGAAAAAGCAGCAGCCTGGCCTCAGGACCATCCATCTGGTGGAGCCACAGACCCAAGAATCTTGACTGTGCTCTCCTGACTGCCAGGCTGTGCCTGGAGCTGCAGCCTGGGCTACCAACAGCATCAATCAGGAGATGCTGGCCCCAGAGTACCACCCACTCTCCACTTGGTGCAATTTGCTTTTAGGGAATTTCCTCCAGTGCCTTTCAGTCTTTCCAGGCAAACCTCTGACTCCCTGGTGCTGCTGGGACTCTCCCCTGGTCCCCCACATCAGAACCACATGGCACTGTCTGATGCGGCTTTTTGGGCAGCTGGAAATGCCTGGTAGGCCTAAAAAGAAGTGCTTGACTTAGAAATGATTAAAAAGCCTGAAATCAGAGCTGCCTTGCTGACCAGCAGCTCCATACCTAGTTGAATTTCTTGCCCACTGCTGCTCTGGCAAGGACAGATAATTCTAAGTTAGCTGTAACTTCCCCCTCAGTTAACATTACTTGGCAAGGACTAAAAACGATGAGGGGCATCCAAAAACCTTGGGTCATATGGAGAGAAGAGTTTTACTGCACTGTCCTTACCACGGCTGTTTTCAAACACCATCTTAAGATTTTCAAGGAAAAAATGTATTTCCATTAAAACTGACCACATGAAGTTTGTAAATCCCTTCAGGCAGCACAGCTGTAATAATGCAGGACAGAATGCAAACCAGCTACTACTAGGTCAAGCAAAGCCAAGAACCAAACTACAGCAAATTAAGGATTCACTATGAGTCTTAACAAAGAAATACTTAAGTAATAGAAAGGAAAAAGAGGAAAAGCTTTTAAAAAGGAACACTTGTGCGCAATTTTGCAGATAGCATCTTACTTGGAGGCAGTGGGGTAGATTGATCTCTAAAGACTCTTAAAAGGTTTTGCAGTGGAAAAAAACAGTTGCAAGGCACACAGTCAGATCATTAACTGTGCAGCCCAGGCTGCCAGCTGCTCACTCAGAAACTCCAGATGGCTCCTCCTCTAAAACATCATCATTTGATCTTTGTAATCAAATTATCTCCCACTCTTACAATCCGAAGTGAGGCACGGAGAGAACGAAGAGATGATGTATTTTATTTGACTGAGATGGATTGCAAAAATGAAACAAATTAGCTTTCAAGGCACTCAGCCTCTTTCAGTATCAAAGCTAACCATCTCCAGCCCTTTAACACCTTTTTTCCTACCATAGCCATCACAAACAGCTCACAGCACCAGGTGTGCTCTATAGAGCTGCCCAGTGTTCAGATTTTATGCAGTATTTGTACACTAAACAACATACAGTGGGTATCTAAAATGCTCAGCTCCCACCAGTGGAGAGCAGGACCTGTCACTGGAGAGCAGCACTGGGACACTGGGTATCCTGAAGCACTCGGGCTGGATTAATCACACAAACATGTCATGTGTTTGTCTCGCCAGGACACGCAAGACACCATCTGCATATTTCTGAGGGCTTTTGTACAGCCTTAAGGACATGGGGCGGCAGAAACAAGACATATTCTTCACTTTTCACTCAATTAGAGCCAAATCATGTGGTGGTTTTTTGAGGCCATCCCCCCTCATGTGGGGGATGCTCACTTCAACCATGTGAACAAAAAGTGGTCACAACCAGCAAATTCCCCCCAGTCCAGGTGGCTGCTAAGCTCTGGCTGACACCAATTGCTGGCCGGATGCTCCCAAGGTCAGGGAAGATTCCTTTTCTTCTCTCTTTTTTAACTATGGGAATTTCTTATGTAGCTTTCTACAAAGACTTCAAGCAGGAAAATAAAACCCAACCAGGGCAGTCTCTAACTTCTCTTCCAAAAAAAACCAGTAATACCAGAAATTTGACAGTATTTTCAGAAAAAGTTTGGCTTAGACAGTTGTAAAAGGTCATCTGAAATATTTAAAAGTCACATCTTCCAAAACAATGAACTCTTACTAGCATGAAGAGAGCATTTTAAATCCTGGCATTATTTCAATTATTTAAATCAGCACACTATGGAAAATTTCATATTAATTCTGTTTTGTATACCTAGTTGCAAGAGATGATGGACGACAGTTACAGCTAATCAGAGGAAACAATTATTGCAGAGGGTGGCCTGTATCTGAAGTATAAATCCCGATCTGATCCTTGCCTAGTGGGATTATTCCCCACCAGACCTTAGTACTAAACTTTATCACCCACTCAACTTTAATTTTCGTAACAGAACTGTACTTTTATTTCACAAAGTAGTAGTACACAAAGAACAAAAGAGGTTGCTAAAGGCCATGAACTAGGAAAAAGACTCAGAGCTGGGACTAGAAAACCACAGAGAAAGGCAGCAAGAATTATCAGAGAATGGAAGAGGTTTAGTTTGAAGAGAAGCTAAAAAACTAGAACTCCATGACTTGGACGAAAAAATGCTGCCATTTACGAAAATAAACCCAAAACCTTCAAGAGTGGTAAAAAGCAGATGAACAGGAAAAAAACTGTTCATAAATTTCTAGTTCTACAAGAACTAGGAGTTACCAAATGAAATAAGGTGGCGTAGTTTGAAACAAACAAAAGGAAGTTCTTTTTCACCTGGCACGTAATTATATTGTAGAGTTATTAGACACAGGATGTCACAGAGGCGAGAAATACATAGAAATGTAAAACTAAAAAAAAAAAAAAGAAAAAGGAAAAATAAAGTTTCTTCCGTGAATTTGTTAAATCTATCAAGGCTACTAAACGCAGTGATGCAGATGCTGTTTCCTTTTTGCAAGCCCTTCAAACTCTGGTTGGTGAGGTCTGGAGCAGTACTGCAGAGGAACTGCACATCCCTGTTCTGCACATCTGCCACAGCCCTGTGAGACAGGGGTGGATGGCAGGTGGTCCAACATCACAGCACGGGACAGCCACGCTTGCGAGAAGACTGGCTGGCTTCCAGAGTGTCAGATCACATATGGTTACAGGCACTGACAACTCAAGATGGAGATTTAGGTATTTCGATCAGGGCCTCTACTGATTTTAATCAGCAGAGATCTGATGAAATGACAGAAGCACTCATTATTGCACAAGTGACTGCTGCACACTATGAGAGCCAGTTCCAGCTTTTTAAAGCGACCAGCTACGCTCCTCTTCCTCATGTCCAAATTCCTGAGGTCTTTCTGTTCTGACTTCCAAGGATACTGGCTTTTTGCTTGTTTGTTTGTAGGGCATGATGTAAGCATGACTTTCTTGAAGCAGTCTGTGCAATGAGCTTCACAGAGCTGAAAGACATCAGTTTAATCAGTGCCACGGCAGCTTGGCAATACTGTCTTTTATTGAACCTGAAGATTAAATGCTGGTGTCTCTCTTTTAGGCATCACAATTCTATACCTACTTTAATTTTGTTGCTGCTGAAATGCAATTTGCACTAAAATCCAAGATTTCTTTTCCCCATCAGAGAGAAAGCTGTGGGATTTTTTTTTACTACATGCCCGCCTAAACCATAACAAAATAAATATAAACGTTTTTACCAGCACTTGCTTTATAGAAGGTCTCCAGTCCACATGACTCTGAGTAAAGCAGTTACTTTCATCCAACTTTTGAAGTTTCCTGTAATTGCTCTACATAAATAACTGTATTTTGAGATCATTCGAAGAGTGGTAAGTATATAATGAGAAAGCAGTTCTTATTAATTTGAGGTCCTGCAAAAGTAGACTTATATCCAGGTTAATGTCAGACTAGAAATACTAGAAAACTTTCAAAAGACTCAGTGGCAGCTTATTTACAAACATACTATTTATAATGAATGCATTGATACAGAATGACTCTTATAAAAAAGCAAGGCAATCTTTTATATAGACATAACAATCAACATTACAATAATTCAGATTAAAAGTACATTTTTGTAGACTGTTTACACTCTCACTTAGCTTTTAACCACAAAATTAGTGTGGTCTGATATTTTTCCACAGCAAAGGTCCTGTGCAGTCCTGGTTAAGATCTAAATCAGAATAATAATAAAAATATTTCTTTTATATTTGCTAATGTGAAAACAAAACCCATTCATAGATCCTATCACTTGTTTGCAATTGTCCTTACTGTGCCTTGAAGTTCATGTTGCGCAAATTACTGCCAACTGCACATTTCTAACTAGAAGCTACTCTGGCATGTCTACCTGATACAACTGAGGTGTGACACTGACAGGACAATTCTTAGTTGCATCCAGATACAAAAAGTCTCCTGATATGGATTTGTGCTGATTCAGAAGTTTAATTTATTTTGGGGTTAAAAAAAAAAGAGAGAGAAAAAAATAACCTCTCAAAGTTTTCTAATAGTTAAATAAAAGATATTTCTCAAACTCTGAGGATTGAAGATGACACTTGAATTCCAGGTGACACAATGAGTTTAAGCACTAACCAGAGAGACAATCTAAGTACTAAATGAGCAATCACGACCTTCAAGAAGTCTAAACATGCACGCTCCTAGAAATACTAAATCAAAGAGAGGCACTGAAGCAAATATTCTACAATCCAAATCTCTTTCTAGAAGGGGTGCATGAAGGTCAACATTTCCATTGGCATCTGCCAAACTGAAAAAAGTCTCAATTATACAGCTGTGTGACCCAACTTTACAAGCAGCATTTCCACTGCATTTATAGCAGACAATTTTGGGTGACAAATATGGGACAGCAAGAGACATAGCTTTAATGGGTTTATGCTAAAGAATTTTTGCAAAGAATTATCCAACAACTTCCTATGTAGTAAATTAAAATGCAGTATGTGACCAACACGAGTCACAACAGCAACTGTTCCTTCTTTTCATTGTTCAACCAATCTCTGAACTGCTTTATACCTTACCAGACTTCCATAATACTACCTTTTCTATAGTAATTTAGCTTGTTAAATCAAGGCATGATTCAGGACAGTGTCTTTATGGGGCATGACTATGCATGTACATAGGCACAGACACATGCAAAATTGGTATTTTCGCTATGGACAAGCAATCAAGGTCATAATTTTGACCCAAAGTAAAGATTGTCACTTTTTTCAATAATCATTCTAAATTATTTCCCTCAGTATAGCAAGGAGGCTAAGTATTTAATACAAGTATTTGGCAATCACTTATTTCTCAATCTTATTTTCAAAAATGCTGTAAATAATTAATTTCTCCACCTTGTCTATGCTTTCATACATGTATAGATACATAAATACATTTTTTGTATTTATGTATACATACAGTTGCCAAAATAACGTTCTTTCCATTCATACTTTAACTGATTAGGGCAAATAAAATTCTTACACATGCGTAAGCCAGTATGTGTGTTCAACTGAATGTCACCAGGCAATAACACCATTCAGAAACTACACCAGTTAACAATCCAACATCCTGGGAAATGCAAAAGTCTGTTATTTCAGGAGGTAAGACTGTTTTGAATAATCAAAATGGCTGGATTTGTATGATCTGTGTATAGATCTGGATATAAATCCATGTATGTACTTAGATGGATTTATATGCATGTATTCCCAATCTGTGCCAGATATTTAATACTTAAACTTTCAGACCATTTTAGAGAACTTTTCAAATTCTTCTGACTGGATTTCTCCTGTACCAAAACCTCTCTCACACTGCTCTTATTCAAATCTCCCTTGAGACACAGAAAAAATAAGCATTCACCTCAAAGTGTATAAAATTAAACTCCTAAAACAGGGCTCAGGATTATCTGACATTGCAACAACCATACTAGTACAAAGATAGTTTGAAAAAAATATCCTGTTTTTAATATAGTAATGAATTAAAACACAGCTTTATTTATTCCTATAAGTGTACTGAAAAAAATAGCTTGTTTTTAAGTGAGTGTAACGAGCACTATTTTGGTAGCCAACTTCTCCAATTCACAGGAATTTATGTGAGAGAGGGTCAGCTCCAATCATACAGTCATTAACCATGTACCTTAACAAGGTGAATAATCAACATATTTACAAACTAAACAAATTCAATCCCTTGATCTCTTATAAAAATGGGATTCAGGAGCAGACAGGAAATGAGACCAAGACGTTTGGAAACACAAGGGGTCGCCACTTTTGCTTTAAGGAACCATATTAATCAAACCAGTTTCCCCCCTAGTGACCTGAGGGCACAAACACAGACTCTGCAGTATATTCAGAACTTAGATTACAGTCTTGATAATAAGCATTTCAGCATCTTCATATTTTAACACCTTAGTGCTGAGAAAGATTAACTCAGGCAGAACTGTAAGGAACTAGCCTTTTATAAACTAAAGTCTAAACTGAAAAGCTACAGTAGATGTAAAAAAAAAGGGGGGGAAGGGGAAGGAACGACAGAGAGTGTGTGAGAAAGAATAGAACATTACTTAGTAAAATCCAGTGACATCTACAATAGTTTTACAGCATGTTTAAGCCCTCTAAGGTTTTATATCTCCACCTGCCTTCCATTTAAAACTTACTCCTTGTTAATGAAAAGACATACAACAAAACAAAATGCAAATAGATAAAGGAAATACATCTAAATAAGCATGCCTGAAAGCCAGAAATAATATTCCCAAACTTCTGCATGTGAAACAGATTTCCCATGGCATCCACTGATTTGATTTTGTGCAAAAGGTACAGTCCTCTAAGTCACGCTACCCCAGCAGCAATTCCAATGAGTATAAACTGAACAGTTTTTGGGTAACCATGGAATGTGACTGCCTCAAGTTCTTACCCTCCTGAAAAAAGACAACTGGCCCTGCAAGTGCAGCAATAGTGTAAATCTCCCTGAAGCATCTTCTGCCTTTGAAACAGCCAAGAAATTAATGATAAAACTGATGTCCGCTACCTACAGTGTTTCTCTTGAGCTACCAGCATCTCTGCACAAATGAAAAAGGTGCCTCTTTTTTAATAGATCGGTTTAATACTGAAACAGATAGGATGAAGTTAAAAAAGAATAATCAAGATACTGAACTGAATATTTTGAAGCAAGTGCCCCAGCTGTGGGGGAAAAGTGCATTTAGTTCAGCAGCAAAACAGCACAGTGTGAAGATATTGTGCTTGGACACAGAAGTTCCGTAATGGAAGGAGGTACAAGGCAAGTCAAGATATAAAACCATAGTACATTGTTAACCAACCTTAAAACTTACATATATTGCAGTGTTTAAAAGTAAGACACATTCATTTATTGTACAAGGTCTATAAGGAATCCTTAAAATTGCCTGTTGTAGTTTATGACTCAACATTGTAATAAAAATGTACATATATATTATTTCCTTGTCACTTAACTGTACTGTTAGACCTCATGGACTTGTTACTTCACACAACGAAAACCGCTCTTCACTGAGGATACTCCACATTTTGACCAATCTGAAAAGGTTTACTTGTGCTAGAAAAGACCAACCGCAAAAGGCTCAGTTCAGATATGTTATGCCTGCAACTGGTAACTCAGGGAAGCAATACTTAAAGGAATTCAAGCTTTTTTTTTCTTTTCTTTTTGTTTCAACTGCATCCTTTTCACCTGCCAGTTGTTCTGATGAGTATGTTTTTAGTATACAAACTGGTTGATAAAAATTCATCAGCAGAGGCATATAAACTCTAGATATGATTGATTAAAACAGAGCAAATCAGAATAAAACAAAATCCAGTGATTTACTCTGACTGTAAACAATATAAAAACACCATTTGCTTCAAATCTCAAAATAAGTTAAAAGAAAATCCCAACCTCAGGGCACATGACCCTTTCAGGTTTTGACACAAAAAAAAAAAAAAAAGAAAAAAAAAAAAAAAAGGGAGGGGGGAGGAAAACAGAAAAGTTCATTATATAAAGGTTATACATTTCTCTTAACTGAAAGTAAATCTAAACAAAACTGGTTTTGTCCCTTAAATTTAAACTTTGAGTTCATTGGCAATTGCTTTAAATGAACTGGCATTTTCAGATTATTCCGACAACTTCCATCAAGTTCAGCAAAGAAAACTCAGACAAGCATTTTTACAGAATAAAAAAAAATCTAAATGGCTATGATTCCTCTATTAGCAGAAACACATAATGCAGTCTTAAATTTGCCTTTTTATATTATTTATATATTTATATATATATATAATATAATATAAACCACATATATTATATTATATATACATATACAGACAATTACAACATTAATGCAGTTTGTATTTTGTACAGTGTATTGGACAATTCAATGAGCATCAGACCATGGCACGATATGGTCCCTGCATTTTTAGGAACTGAATGATGAAGGAGGGTCCTCCTGCAACAATCTGAGGTGGAAGGTGGCTGAGTGGGCAGTTCTCAATACTCATTATTGACAGTTTGCTGCAAAGAGCCAGCTCAAAGGGAAGGCTGTGCAGATTGGGGTTGTCATTCAAATACAGTTCTTCCAGATTCTCCAGTGTACCTAGTAAAAACAAAATAATAAGTAGTAGTAGTATCTTTTTGATTCATGCAGTTTATAACTTTTAGACAAAGGCTCTGAGTCGACTTCAAGATTCTTTCCTATACAGAACCTTGAGTCAGTGACCAGACTCCTATTTCCAAGAACAGCCAAGTTCTGTTCACCAATACCAAAGAAAGAACGAATTTTCTTCAGTTTTAAAAACATCCATTACTACATCTCCTTTAGGTAATAAATGAACAGCAAATAAAGAGAATAAGAGAACTGAGAGGGATTTCACAGTAGCCATTCAGGGCTATGCAAGTGCAGGCAATATTGAACAGCTATCTAGTCAAAAGGACCTAGAAAATACTTATACCACACAGTATCTATTATCTCTTTAAAAATATCTAAATTATATCTTTAATGTAATTAGAATCCATACATTAAAGCCCTGAAGTTGTATCTGTCATGTGCCACAGGAAAAAAGCAGAAGAGTGTGGCTTCTCTGCATAGCAATGAATTTATTAAATGGAACTAACCAGTGTGAAAACTTTTTCCTGAATTCAAATTTTACAACTTCCTCTCCTACAGATACTGCAATACAGGTTGACCAGAAGATGGAAAACAGAGTAAATCCTTCTTAAGACTTCTATTCCTCTTTTCAAAAACATGGAAGTCCTCCCCAAAATATTCCCCATTTTCCAGTCTTATATACCATAAACATCTATAACCTAAGAGACTATTTAATCTTTCACAAGAGAAAGCAGTAGGCAGGACTCATGGCATGGAAAACCAATCAAAAGGAGAAACTATAGAAGAAATAATGAGAAACAGTTGATACCATGATACATGAAACAGTCACACCTGACCATAATTCACTGCTCTCTCATGTGTGAAGACAACCAGCTTTAATAACCAAACTGTACTCCTACAGTAGTATTTTAAATTTTAATTTTTACTGATTTTAATTCCAGAATTTGTTTCCACAGCATCCAAACACTCTTCACTAGCTTATGAACTAAATTTAAAAACTCCAGGTTTAGATTATTTTAGGCTTTTCTCACGTTGAGGCACATACAAGATGAGCAGCTGTAATGGCTCCTCACCATGCTGCGAGAGACAGACCACATCTTCCTCAACTGCACATCACTGTTTCTGACCACATTTTGCTTGGTGTAGCTTGTCCCATCATTTTTTCCTCCATAATAAGCTCAAACTATAAGATTTTAACTTAAGTGGTCAGAATCATGTTCTGGGACTAATATAATCGAGACCAATTATGAAAGAAACATTGGCTCCCAGTTCCAGATGCTCTGAAACCCACCTAGTCTGAACACCTCAGACAAAAAAAAAAATCCTATTCCTTCCCTTCTGTAAATCTCCTCCACTTCCTTTTCTAACCTCATCAAGGTGAAAAAACAATATGGGGGCCTATAAACAAAACTGTGTGCAGAAGGACTACCAGGAGAAACATTTGCTTCAGCAGCCTACACCTTACACAAGGGTTTTGTCTACACCATGGCATTAGAGTAGCATGAGTGCACTTCCCTTCCCTCTCCAAAAACAAATTTATAAAGTTGAGTCATGGATAACACAAAAATTGTGGGACAATTCAGAGGTAAGGAATGTCACCATTACAAGTTGGTGTCTGTTCAGCAGCTTTCTGCAGCAGAACTGCAAGAAGATAGTGCACCCTTTCCACTACAGTTCAGTAAGATAAAGATCGTACACTCTAGCACTGTTCCTGTGGCACACGCTTCACATCAGGCTGTACGTATTTAGAAGTTTCAAATGAATTTTGTGGCTTTTACTGATGAGCAGAATAGATGCCTATGATATGTGCTTTGCCCAGACACACTGCATCAAACCAGACAACGGGATCTTACCAATTTCCTCAGGAAGGTGTGTGAGAAGGTTCTCTCCGAGCCCAAGGTGTGTCAGATTGGTAAGGTGACCGATTCCTCTGGGAAGGGTGGTCAGCTGATTGTTAGTCAGAACCAATTTCTAAGGGAAAAACACATTTTTACAAATTAACTTAATGATTTTTGCTTGTAATGACAGCAAGTAACGAGATATGTAGCTGACAAATGAAGGAGTTCTAATCTCCTGAATTTGAAGAAGAAAAATTTCAACGATTCAACATTTCAAACCTCTACTAAGCATCACTAAATGTGAGTAAAAAAGTGCATAATAAAACACATGCCTAAACATAGAAGATTTAATGAGCACGACTGAAATCATTCCTGGGGTGGTACTGCACTCATGGTACAACAGTTATTCAAACTTCAAAATTTTGTTTGTTCAGTATTGAATAATAAAGCTGGGGAACAACTAGTGGGGACTAATTATGGGTGAAGCGGCACAAGATTCTGAACTTTTGGCTCTGTGTCCACGCTCAAATAGTTTCCACTCATCCAACAAGCTGCAATTAAATCAGCGTGGTGTAAATAAAGGACGTAAAGATGTTTATCTCGACCAATTATTGTTTCACCTGCAGATCCTTGAGGTAAGCTATTTCATTTGGCAAGGATTCCAGTTTGTTTTCCTCTAGATCTAACTCTCGGAGTTTCCGTAGATTTCCAATTCCATGGGGAAGTTTCTTTAGGAGATTGTTTGACAAGATAAGAACCTCAAAAAAGAAATAACGACCAAACACAGAATTTCAGTAACATAGTAAGTAAATAACAGATTAAGATACAATTTTTTATATATTTTCAAGTAATGAAGTCCAATATTAGCCTACATTTACATTAAGGAAGTAATTGGAAATTAAAAAAAAAAAAAACAAGTGAGTGATTTAACATAATTTGTTTCAAGTCTTTAATGACATAAATATATACATTTAGAATATACTTCTTTCAAATATTATTATATGTAGTAATAAAGGCAAAGCAAAAACAACAGAAACCTCCTTTCTTCAAATGTCCAAAGAAAAACAATTTCTTCCTGAATTTGCCTATCATTTTGTTATGCTTCCTCATAGCCATCTCATAATCATGTTTTACATTATTTGCTGTGCTTGCCAAGTTCTCCTTAAAAAGCTTAGTACTTCCTCTTCTCCCTATGTCCCTTTGGTTAAGAGCAAACAAACACACAGATGGGAGCACCTAAGCAGAACATTGGTTTTCCAAAATGGGCTGCCATCACGCACACCCATGCCTACTACAGTGCTGTCCTCTTGTTTTTCTCCTCCTTTCTGAGTTGAATTATAAATACCCCAGGTTCAAGAAGTCTATCCTTATTTGCAGGGTCAGTTAACAGAGTTACTCATTATTCCACAGGCAAGTTAACAGGGGTTACACTAATACACCATTTTTCCTCCAGAGAAGCCCTGCAGTTCTTGGAAGTAACCAAGCCTCATAACAGCATTGTGAGTAGTAAGGTAATGAATTACTGATTAAACAATGCTATTATCTAGTTATTTAAGAAGGCACATTGAAACATGAGGATGTGAAAGAGCAGCCAGTGTGGACCCTCGTGCCAGTCACACACAACCAGCCAAGGCTGCAAGTGCTGTGTTCTACCAACCATCCCAGCTCTCACTGGCTTCACGTAATGTGAAAACACCCCAGGCAGGAACAAAATAAAAATATGGTGAGAATCAAAGTGAAAATTGAAGTGACAAAAAGCCAAAGCCTGAGGATTAGCACAAGCAGCATTTCAGGAACCTTCCTTTATGCACTACGGCATGCACAGAGCGGTGAGAACAGTAATGTTTTAATCGCGTATCAAGAAACAAAGGCAGGAACAGACAATATTACCTACGTGCAATGCAGCTGACTTAGCACTGCTGTGGGAACCTTCACTTTTGTGTAA